>NW_028262290.1:127520825-127840547 GCF_047370975.1 Nipponia nippon
TAAAAAAAAAAATCCACAAAATATCATTGTTCTGAGATAGCTGAACCTGAAGCTGTTAATTTTTTTTTTTTTTTTTATTTTCCAGGGGGGTGCTGACTCTGAACAAAAGGCATGAAATAAAGTTGGAATAAGATGTAGCCACACAATAGGTGAGAAAGTTATTTGTATAAAAGCCCTCTAGAATAGCATTGAGTAGTAACATTAGTGGGAACCAAAGAAATTGCTCGATATCTGGGCTGCCATTCTTCCTCGGGGAAACTGTATTTAACAAAAAAAAAAAAGACACAAAGCACACATAAGTGCCTCTCATAACGTGAAAGATTTCTGTTTAATTTTGTTTAAGTGTTCTGTGCTATCAGTTGCTGCTTGAATTAAATGAAAAGCAATTTCAGTGGTAAACTGAACCCTTAAATGTAAGAAAAAATTTCCATTTTCTTTTGAGCTATGATCTTAAATTATAGCAGTGCCCACTAGAGCTGTTTGAGCTCAGGTTGTGTTGGTGTGTTTGTTATAATAAACCCCTTACTTCAGCAGGATTATGACTTGGCCACAACAATACCTAGCAGAATAAAAGGTGACAGGCAAACTCTTACTCTGGGAAAGATTTTTTTTTTAAATTTTTGAGATAAAATCCTCCAAAGTTTACCACTTTAAAGGGGATATTGTTAACATCGTTACTTATTAAAATAAACAGATTTTGACAGCTGCCTCATTTGATCACAAGTACAATTAAGACTTTTAAATGATCCTTGTTTTGAGTCTCATTTTTAAAACACAACATAGATCATGTCCATTGTGAGAAAACATTTGTAATAGTTGACTGAAAATCCAATGGTGATTTTTAGTATTTGAATAAGAGAAATAAATTAAGATGACAACTCAATAGCAAAAAACCTTTTCCAGATTATTTTTGCACTGCTTGAAAATCAGCTTCATACCAAAGTAATAGTGGACAGTTTATATACATCCTCAATGATGACAGTCATATAGCAATCTTCTTAAATATATTCTATAATTTTAAAAACTATAATCTTATACTTGAAGCTGAATTTAAATAGTCACAGCTGATGTAAAATGTCCCTCACTGGTATGTGGCAGCCATTTTAGGTATTCAGGTTGTTTTGTTGTTTTCTATTAGTATTTATACAGTAGAAATACAAATACTTCGAGTATGGTGAATCCCATCGGCATATCATAAATACAGTGCAGCATTTCAAGATAACAGGTGAATTTCTGATTTTCCTTTGAAGAGAACATCTTTAGTTTGTTTTTTTTTTTTTAATATGATCATAAAAAATAAATTAAGAAGAAAATCAAGCATAAAAATATAGGACCAATATCCAAACTTTTCCTAAGAATGTTTTGCCCTTTCGTCACACTAAGGCACTTGAAGCATTTTGAAACATCAGTTAATTTGGTTTATCAATGTCTGTAAGAAAAGTATGAAAAGTGTACATTATCCCTATTTCACAAATGAAGAAATTGATGTTCAGTGACCTGTTGGGGGCCACTCAGGAAGTCTGTGGAAGATCTGAGTGAGGACACCTTGCTGCACAGCTCCTCGTGCTGCTCCTCCCTTCCCAAAACACATTTCATCTCCCCAGGACTGCACAGGACAAATCCATGTGAGGAGAGTTTATAAAGCCAAAGATGATGCAAGTCTGTCTAATGACAGCATATAGTTTTTTGTAGCACCACCTTGGGAAGATACTTCTTAAACTAGATCTGACTATTTATTGTGTAGGCAGTGCTATGGTTTCTAGCTCTGTAGCAACTGAACTCAGAAATACGATAGTTTTCAGACTTTGTCCTCTTGAGTCAAAGCTATAGCCTATAATGCTTGTGATTTTAGCTACCTATTCGGGAGGTAAGGAAGCAGAACAGCTAAAACACAAGAGTCTGAAGAATAAAGGTAATTTCCATTTTAATTCCAAGTTACTTGCAATTGTGTTATGCGAATCCTAACCAAATAATGAATGGGTGAGATTTAGAGGTTCAGCTTGAATACCTTCCCACAGCTGCTCACACAGCCCAAGCTGCAACACAGTTGTGTCTTTCCCAGTTCCTGCTTTTTGTTCTGAATCAAGATCATTTGCCCCATTTGTCCCCAGCTCCATTTTAAGACTGGGCAAAACATACTACTTGTATGTACATACCCAGCTCTTAATTCAAGCACATTCCTGCCTGTCTTCATCCCATTATTGACTGCTCCTTTTCTACCACAGCAAACTTACACTTATTACACTTTTAAGGCCCTTCATGGCTATGGATCCTCCACAGATCATCTTTTCTTCTGAGTCAACTCATATATTCTCACCTGGTCACTGCCAGTGATGGCAGCCCCCATTCCTCATCAACAAAAATTTCCTGGAATTACCTTTATGCTCTTTAGCAGACCACCCCTTACGCTTCAGAGGAGTTTCCCACAAAGTCTGCACAGCCATTACTTCATATTCCTTCAGCTCTTGCCTTGAAACTCACCTATGCTGTGATGCTGATAAAGCACCCGACAGCAGTTTTAGTGCCGTGACTTTTCCCTATTATGCTAATAATAATTATTTCCCTGTTATCTGATGCTCCTCCATTGTGTTGCGTTCACCTATTGTTCCTTGTCATGTTCATAGACCCTCCCTGAAAACTCATTTAACTCAGTGTAAAGGCTCCCACTGCTTTCAAAGGCTTTGGATCAGGCTCCTGGATGCTAAGTCTCTTCCATTTTATAGGCACAGTTAGGGGCACTGTGGGGGCTCTGTCCAAGTAAATGGTACATCTGACAACATTTTACCCTTCCTCCAGCCTGCATCTCCATAGTAGGTAACTTCCTTTTGGTCCTGGGTGAAGGGTGAAGACCTGCCACTGAATACTTTTTTTTTTTTTTTCATTTAAAATTAGATTTAAAATAAAAAGGGGGGTTCTTTAGATTTTGTTCTAAGGACTCTTAAGCTTTGTTCCATCACAGCTCTCTTTTTATCCTAATCCATTTATCCATTTCTACTTTAAATATTTACTTAGGTAGTGACTCAACTAATTCAATTAACTTTGAGTTAGAATAGCCCCATCCCACAGGCATTTGAAATCCAAAGCCACTATTGGACCTAGATTTTTTCAAGACCTACCCCAAAATGAAAACACAAAAGCTTCTCAAACCTGGGGCAGAATGAGCCCGCTTCTGGCAGTGACCTCATTAAACACAGAAGTGTAGGACTGTGCAGAGTCACACAGAAATTTCTATTTAAGTAACAACACTAACTCCATATTGCTGCACCAAATAGTTCGGAGGAAATGTGTACTTCAGATGTCAGTGGGATTATGGGAGGCCCCTGTGCAAAGACACACAGAAGACCCGCTTCCACCACCTCCCTGTTCCAGGCAGAGGTAACCCAGAAAGGTCCTCCTTATCTCCCTGTCAACCATCTGAGAAAGAATAGCAAATTTTAAAATCAATTCTGGAAGAGTTTGCAAGTTGGCACAAGAGCCTGTAATGGCTCTAAACCTTTAACATTATTTTAAGGCTATATTTAAATATATATGTGTCATTTAAAATAACTCCCATGCCCTCCTCCCATTTGCTATTATTCATTTCAGCACCGATGCAACAGCCAAATGGTTTACCAGCCTGTGTCGCTAACACTTGCATAATAACTTGAGATCTCACAACCCCTCTATTTATCAAGCAACAATGTTACCAAAAATAACTATATGCATAGCTATAAGGGGAGTTGGGGAGGGGGAGAGGGGGAAAGGGGATGGGGAGATTTGTCAATACAATTTGAAACCTGCAATAAAGAACTAGCGTTGAAGCTTTAACAGCGTGTAACTCACTTTTCCTGATGGGGCACTTATCACAAGGTGGAGCCAGAAAAAGAGGGGCTGTGCAGGCCCTTGTATGCACTGCTCCCACTGCTTGGAGAGGCGCCAGGACTGCCAGGTCAACGCGTGGCTCCAGCGCGATGCCACCGCACATGTCACTGTGAACCAGCGGCACGTAAAATGGGGGAGGCTTCTTAGGCAAGATTCACGATATCAGTATAACAAACCCACAGAAGCCCCTTCCCCACCCAGCACCTTTGCAACCTGGCAGTAATCATTATTTCCTTTGCTACGCACCTATTCTTAATACCATTAATTCACAGCAGATTGATTGGGGTTTAGTGCAAAATGCAGTAGGTTAATCAAGAAGGAATGTCACTGTTGTGTCCATTGTCCACTTACTGTAAAGTGGTTCTCGTGTATGTGCGTGCGTGTGTGTGTGTATGGTTTTTCTTTCCAAAGCCTGAGCATTCCTGGAGGTGGGAGGGAAGGAGGAAAGGAGGCAGCAGCTCTTTAGAAAGGCTGCTTCATCTGTGAAGTTTACAAAATACCATCAGCATTGCTGAACTAATGAATAACAAGAATGTGTTGTCTCTAGCTTTTATGCAGACTGTTCTGAAAAGATTCAAAACTGTGTGGGACCTGCAGTGTTGATCTGCCTATTCCAGGTACAGCTTCAATGATTTTTATCTCAGCTTGGAACACAGAGTGTGTTCTGATACTAATACTGATAAAAGCATAAAGGCTGATGCCATCTGCCATGGCAACTATCAAGATGGCAGCTGCTTTTCATCAGCTTTATCTGAACTTTGCATTAATGGGAATTCAGACACTGTGGGTGCGTTTTCAAAAAGGACATAAAAATGATAGCACTCCTCTGAATAAAACCAATTCGTCAAATATCAACCTACTCTCATCTCCTTTATCTTTCTGGTAAGAAAAACGAAAAGGGGGGGAAAATTCCATGTGTGCTCTCTTTAGATCACCTTGTCTCTTTATCAGCCCTACTCTCTGATGCCAGTGGTATTAGACGCTTCCACTCACACAGAAGCAGCAGCAGGGCTGTAACCCTAAGAGGCTCTGACTTTGAATCCCAGTACTGGCATCGCTGCTACAAATGGGATTCAAATGTGCAGTGTCTGAGGGCAGTGCAATCAACAAAATAGCATGCTAGTGTTTAGAGCCTACCACAGGTAATAATAGAGGCTTTTCCCAAAGAAAGAAAAAAGAAAGAAAGAAAGAAGGGGGGGGGGGGGGGGCAGAAATAAGGAGAGGAAAAAAATGTTCTAGTAGTAATTCTAAGGTGGTTTTTTTTTTCCTCGGCAACAGTTTACAGCAGGTATACTTTCTCCATGTTCATTAGCAGTGCTAGAACATGACAATTCACAACAGAAAAGATGCTAATTGCAGCACACAAGCTTTGTGTTGCTGGCTATAAAATTATATATAAAATATAAATATAAGATGGTAGTATACTAACATATTAGAATGCTGTTACACTTCTACTGATTTTGCTATTTCCAGAAGGTTATTTTCCCTGAATTTTTCTCCTCTGCTAATTAAATCTTTATTTGATTTATTTTTTTGGTTTAACTTAGCATCTGGCTCTCTCCTTCTCAGAATAAATTTTATTGAATTTTAAGTAGATATAGATATATAATGGATGTATCTAAACAAAAAAAATATATAGAAAACAATGATGCTAAACTGTACATACACTGGAATCCAAAAATTTATAAAATATGTTCTCAAAAGTGTGTTTGTTGCTACTACAGATTGCTTTGGCAAGTAAGACTGAAATGCTTGAATGTTAGTAAAAGAAAGCCTAATTAGAAACCAGAATTAGACATAGAAAGCAAGTTAGACATAGAGAGGACAAGGACCAGAGACTGGATTGAGCAAAATACTGAGTGACTTCAGCTTTCCAAGAAGTCAGTGGCAGTTGAGGGAGCTCTCTCACATCACAAGTCAAGCCCCAAGGGACTGAGTTTACTCGAAGCGAGAATAGCAGACCAAATCATCAGCTATTGTAAATCAGCTTAGTGCCACAGCAGTCAAACCTAGGGCCTGAGCTGGGCCAAAGGCAGTGGCAGCTTGCTGACTTGCTCATCATGACTATTTGGCCCAGAAGCTCTCAAGGTTGATAGGAATCCACAGATCCACATCTAAATTAACATTATGAACTGTATTAGTAATCATGCTGTCCATTATGAAATATTTTCATTCCTTCTCAATATTTGCATCTGGAAAAAACATTATGGAATACCTGATTCTGCCACAGCAACATGATTGTTGGAAGCCAGGGAGGAGAGAAATGGCTGAGACTTACAAAAGAGATTATTATGTTTTCCCTCTGCAATCTGCCGTTTCAAATATGCACTCATTTTCTCTTTCTATTGTTGTGTTATATACTAAATGAGGCTAGTAGGCAGGGTAAGACAACCTTCATTTTCAACAATGTGAAAAGCAGGAGAAAAAAAATGTCTACTAAATTTCAGTAGAGCCACAAAGTAGTGTACAAAAACCAAGCTTTCTCCAGATTTTGTTTTCCAGTGCTTCCAGTCCAACCCAGATCCTCAGTGACTGCTAGGACACTGTTGGGGCACTTAAATTAAAGGAGTTCGGTAAATTCAAATGAGTTTCATTTCAGCAGAGTGCCCCTCCCTAAAACTAAAACATCAGAAATGTTAACTGATATCTTTGTTTAAGGTCTTGTAGGATGACAAAAAGCTGTAGGACCAAGGAGACCACATGGAGGTCTTATTGTCTTCCAGTAGCTTCCTCCAAATTATGTTTAAGATACCTTGATATACCTAGAAGGAATATGAAGAACTTGAGGAGCCTGAGCAATGAGGAGCTTGAACTGCTGAAACTTTTGCTATCCTTACTACAGGGACAGGAGATTTTTTTGTCTCAGAGCCATCAGTCCCACAGCATTTTTATTTTTTTGTCTCAGAGCCATCAGTCCCACAGCATTTTTAGGCACTAAAAACATCTATCTAAAAAAAAAAAAAAATTGCTATCACTATAATTGCTATCTATAATCACTAGAAAGTAACAGCAATAAAACAAAAGCACAGAAAAAAATTGAAGCTAGGAAAACAAAAGCAGAGCTGACACCACACAGACTTTTAGGACACAATTCTGTGTATGAAAAAGTCAATTCACCTTTCCCCCTTGCAAGAACATATTATTAACGTTTAATGCCTACAGCAAAAGATAAACACTTTCTGGAATGGGGTGAATGAAAGTGTACGCAGAGCCACCACATTGCTCTGTGTTGGCTACTCTTCTTGGGAGCTACGAGGGCATTGATTTTTCAATAAAGAAAGCAACAGGGAGAATTTTAAGTCTTACCAAAAGAAGGACAATTCCATTCTCTAATAAACCCACCTTCATAATCCTTCTCATTCTTTATGACTCTATGGCTTTACTGTTGCCATCCATTGCTTTTATCATTTGAAGGCAACCAGAGTTTTGCCAGACAAGCAGGCATGCTGAAAAATGTCGTAGCTTCTGAAACTTTTTTCCCAACACAAAGACAAGAGAGGTGGTTCTCAGATTAAAGTGTTCAGAAAAGACCTCCACCCACCCCCTCCAGCATCCAGAAAAATGATCTAAAAGTTGTGGCAGATAAAGCATTAAATCAGCAGTTGAAGAAGGAAACAAAGTTATTAGCTGTGCAAATGGATCATAAGCAGCTGATCAGGAAGACACATTTGGAATAATGGGCACAGCACTGAAAATGGTATTACCGAAACTGAAAAAGTACAGCTGAGGATGGCCAAAATGACAGGAGAACTCAAGGATCTGAGTGATTTGAAACTTTGTGAACAGTTGCTCCATGCTCTTCAGTAAGGAAAAGAGGCAAAATAAATACAGATGAAAGCAAAGCAGAATGGAGAACTCCACTACCTAAAAGAAAAGACTCTCAAGTTGGAAAAATAAAGTCAGTGAGAAGCAGGCTATTAAAAGTGGTATGATTGAACTCTGTTAAAGTCCCTATGGAATTCAGTGGAGCTTGCCACTAACTCACTAGATTTACAATGTTGTTCCTGGAGTGGGGTTTCTTCAAAAGATGGAAGAACAAATATATAGGGTATGTACATTAAATATGTACATTCTTTACAAACTGTAAAGTAGTTAGGTAAGTATTTGGAAAAAAATATAAATGAGAATAGTATTGCTAATAAAATTATTCTGAAATTGTTGAGGGTACCTTGGTTTAGAAGAGTAGAAGGACTAGACCTGCATAATGAAACTAAATATGGACTTTTCCATTAAAAAATAACAAGACCCCAGTAGATACATTATCACCTAGTACTCACCATGTCCTATCACCAGAGCACAAGCTGCTGCAATATATTTCGTTCAGCTTCAGTGGGCCAAACCTTAAGTAGGATTTAGGTAACCATCTGCATTCTTTTGAACCTAAATGGCTTTGAAAATATGGTGCAACTGGGCCAGGTCACTCTACTGATATACGAGCTGCCTTGACAGCATGCTCCTTAGCAAAGATATAAAGTGCGGTAATACATGGACACACAGGACTGAGCTTTAAATTAAGGCAGTTTTTATAGACTTTTGCGGTTAAAGTTGGAGATTTTGAGATGCAGCACTGTGCTGTTCTCATTAAGACACTGATAAATTGTATTTATGCTTACTTTTTTCTCATTTAAATTTTAAAATGGTAAGATTTAGTGCAATATGCAGGCTCCAAGAGGAAGCAGCCTGCAGGTCTCTGCAGTATCTCATCCTTTCACATAAAGTGGCCTTTGACCTCTGCACCTCTGCCCACAGCATTATACAGTGTCAGGTCTGTTTGCACATAGCAAGCAAGGAGTCTCATTCCAGTTCCATGGTACTGCATGCACAAGGAAGTATAAAATACTGCCGTCTATTATTAATAATGGCAAAAAATCTGATGCCTGGCACTGAAATTATTTTGACATATTAATATCGCATTGTAACTGTGTCACCAAAGGGGGGGCTCCTCATGTTCCTGCTCTTCAATTAGTCTGCAGTTGTAATGGCCTGGTAACGGGGTCTCCATAGAGTTACACGAAATTGCTTTCCCCATCCTCATCTTACATTGTAATGGCACTGAAGGAGCGTCTTCATAGACATGCCTTGCAGTCATCATTCATCATCGTGAAACTGGTATTCCGCGAAATAAACTTTCCAAGACTTTTTAAGTGTGGTATGAACTCATTGTTCAAGCAAACTGAAAGTTGGTGTGACATGGAAAAACATGAGGAGAAGGAAGTTGAGTAACTGTTTTGCAAACACAAATATTACAGCCACTATGAAACCTTTATAATTCTCAGGGACTAAGTCCACTTAAAGGATTAAAAACTTAATCCTGAAGTCTTTCTGCAGAGAAAATACACAAGCGTTGCACATATTATATTTGATTTCAAATAAAATATTCCACAGCTTATTTTGTGGTTTGGGAAAAAAGGTGAAAACATAAGTGTGCTTACTGGTCATCGAGTATATTACTGAGCAGACTTCTCTTCACACACACAACTCCTTGTGAGGCCATGACTGCAATTGCTCTGAAGGTGGAAAGGCGTACACTTTGGGTTTGCTTTAGAGGAAACAACTTGTTTCAGTGCTTCCATGAATCAGATTTCACAGATCTCCTAACAAAATGTTGCAAGGACCAAGTCACTTATTTGCCTTAGAAAGCTGTGCTTTATCTGTATCCTGTCCATATGTGTGCACTACTGAAAAATAAAGCAGAGGGTATGTAGTAAAAGATCAACAATTATTCTGTATTTATCTGATGTGGACACTTTTAAGCACAAAACCTGACTTTATGCATTCCAGAACACATTCAAAACAAATTAATTAATCAACAGGTGCTCTGCATTGGGATAAGATCATCTATCTATGACCTTGCAGATAAGCTGTTCTAGCATGTTTCCCTCAATGCTTGGTCTGTTCCATCATAAAAGACTACCAGTGGATTTTGGCTTCAGTATCTCTTACACTTCTTATATACCATGTTTTCTAAGGAAGACGTCTCTGATCTTTTACTCAGGTACACTTGAGAGGAGAATCAGATACCGTAACTGAGACTCAAAGCTGTTACTACAAACAGATCTCAAAATCTTAGTGCAACTCCTGCATAAAAACTCAGAATACAGCATCTATGAGCTAAGACTGAGTGGTAATGGGAATGACAGCAATGATATAACTCAGTAGAAGTGGTGAGCAAAAGCCAGTGTTATTGCTGTTCCGTGTCAAGGTCAGGGACTGTGCTCCAAGGATCATGCACGGTCCCTTTCCATGGGAGCACATGGAAAGATCATGCTCCATCCTACAGCACAGAAGATCATAGCCTGGACTTGCTTTTCTCAGGCATTACACTTGACAGGTGATGGATGATCATAGATGATCATAAAAGGGAAAGGAAGGAAGAACTAGAAGGGGCATTTAGTTATGCATGGGGGACTGGATTTCCCTCAGCTTCAACACTTACTGCAATGAACAGTGGCTCTGCAGCCTGTGCTCAGGCTGGGTTGGATCATTCTGACTCGATGGCAGCATGCACTCATTTCACCTTTAAATGAACGGGACAGCATGCTAAACCGTGAGGAGTTGTGTGTGTGAAGTCTGCTCAGTAACTTTCGACAGTTTTTGAGGAAAAGGTGCTGTTGATAGCAGAGCAGGCTAGCAGCAACAAGAGAAAGGAAAAAGCCAAGGGCAGAATGCACTATTTCCACAGGTAATTCGATCACAGCCCCAGGAGCACAGAGTACTTGATGTTATCCCAGGCTTTGACAGGGTTTTTTGGCATTCCTGGAGGAGACTGCGTAGTGAGCCATGACTCACACCACCTGCCCACCACGAAAACTGCCACAGCTTGCCGCAAGGTTTAAAATCAATAAGTGCTTGTGTCTTTAGGTCACAAATGTTTTCTATATCATTTACATAAAGAGTCTGCAACAGAAGAAAAAAGAAAGATGCCTGTTTTCTCAAGTTATTGCAAAAATAATTGAACAATCAAGAGGTCTTTCACCTGTTACAATGCACAGACAAAGTAGAAGTTTGGTTTTTTTTTTTACTGGTAGAGATCACGCTGGGCCTAGAATTTAAGATACAGATTGATTGATCTCTTTAATCTAATATTTGTTCATGGGGAGGCTGTTATCTTTATTGTGGTGACACCTGCTAGTGTCGTTATAGTTAAAGGCTCACTGTATTTCTATTATAAATGCTGGCTTGGGGTTTAATATATCAGCAGGTTTGCATTGCATTGGGCTACACACTGGCCTAGGAGTTGTCACTCCTAAGGCACACAGGCAATTTTTTTTAAACCCAAAACTGATTCTGTTCAGGGCTTTTTTTTTTTTTTAGTAGAATTACTAAAATACTGAGAGAGAAGAAAACAGTTGAAGTAGCATGGATTTCAATAAGCAGCTGATACAAAGTCTCACTCTCAAAGCTTTATATTCAATACAAATTAAAATCAATGTGTGAAGATGCTGTCACCTGACATGACAACTAGGCCGATAAACCACCCAGAGATGTAGTTTCAAGTGATGTGACATATCTTGTGGTCTACCGAGGCCAGTTTGAGCCACCCTGCTAATATAAAATGGTCCGAATGCCAGCAGAGCTAGCTGCTTTAGGAGTGCTCTGCATAAGGGAACACTCCAGTGGCACAAACGGCTGCCTCATATGCACTAACTGCTGGTAGAGGGGTAAGCAACAGTAAGAAAAAAATGAGTAAATGTTCCTGTTTGTTGAAGTGGGTAAACTGTTTGCTGTGCAGTTTAGTTTATTTTGAATTGCACCGCTGGGGGTAATGCTGTGTTGCTCGGAGCATAGAGTCATGTCAGTCGGGGCATTTCTGGGCACAGGCAAACAGTGTAAATGGGTGTGGACCTGGGGCTGCTCTACCCTCTGTGAGAAACTACAGCAGCAGTTAATTTCATGTCGCAAGAGGGTAACAAAGGCACCCTAAGGCTAATTTAGAGTGCCTTTCTAAGAAGTTGAGTAAATGATTCTAGGCAAATCACCATGCTGACATGGAAAATACTACTTCCAGGACAAGATCTAGCTTTCTTAGTCTTCTCCGTTTTTCTCTTTAACTTAAATTTTCGAAGTTCCCTTCCATTCCCATGTCAGTTTTCACAGCTCCACTACGTGCATTTCCACCGTCTCACTCCATTTCTGCACAGCCCACTATCCTCTGTCTTTTTACAGAGATGAGCAGGTCTCGAATATGATAATATGCCACATGGTAAGAAATTCTCTCTAAAAAAGCTGGCACCTACATTCTCAGTACAAATCACGTGTGCTTATCTCACTTTCATACATAGTGTGGGTGCTGGTGTGCATGTGCCCACACAGATTCGGTGGGCTAATATCCAGAACTTACCCTCTCCCTAGGATCTTCCTCTATTTTTAACTCAGACACACCAAATACAGATTTGCGCCTGAGCTTTGCCCTAAACTGGCTACTTCTAAGGATTGCTCCCTAAACTCCTCTCCATAGCCCTTCCCTGGTCTTGGCACCTGAGTTGGTGCTCAGGAGACCTGCCCGATCTGCTGCCAGGATGAGTCAGACATGGGACTGTATCATCACGCCGGTCCTAGCACACCATTTGCTTTTGCACGTGTATCTGTAATTAAATACATCCATTTTACATTCAAAACACACAAAACCGTGGAACAGAACACCACCAGCTCTGCAGAAAATGTCATCCTCCTTCATCACCCCTACAACGCAACTCAACCATTTATCTGTAAAGAGTGGATGAAACGGGAAAATATCCCACCCTAGACTATCTAGTCTCTTGTTTTACCTCTAAATGAAATAGCGTATTCTTCGCTGTCATTTTTATGTTTTTATATGTACATAGACACACATTGGTGCACATGCCTGTGTTTTTTGTATTCTAACTGATGAACTAGATTTTACATGCTTTTTACTTTGCCTTCTATCTTCAGATTCTTCGTGTAGTTTCTACTTCTCCAGGAATTTCACCAATTCATCACAGTGAACATGGTTATTTTTTAATTGCTATCCATACTGTAGTAAATATAAATGACAAAAATCATCAAACATATGTTGCCTAAGTTGTATAAATATGCATATATGTTAAAGATGTGGTAGCAGGCAGGTGCACAGGAAATCTTCATAAAGTTAACAGCTACTGCAGCAATAATAAACTGATGTTACCCTTTCAAATGCTAGTCAGGATTTTGCAAGCATTAGCCACCACCGTGTGATTTGAGCAGTGCCACTAATACAGATATAGTCAAGCTGGCAAGTTCTCCCCCCTTGTCTCCCCCGTCTCCCCCTTTTCTCTCACAAAGATATAGAATGAGTTTATTAAAGTATAGATGCCATTTTCATCTTGCAACGTTAACTGTGTTGTCTGTATCCCAAAGGTACTGAGCCAGTCAACGCAAACAGCTGTGCCACCTACTTGCAACAGTTGTACACCCACCACAAAGCACGGGTAGGAGGAGCAGGTTAAAGCGAACCGTAAAGCTGCTAGTGTACCTCACTTTGCAGTTTACCCATTAGCTCGAGGGAAATTTCATCCCTTTGGAGAATATGCATTGTATGTAGAGCTCGTAGCACAGAGTATTCTTTTGCTCTCATCTCCTATAAACCACCTACTGCATTTTTATGTTCTACAATCACATACACCAAAACAGTGTTTAGCAAATTAACATCAAGCTAAATAAAAGGCATATCAACCAACTTAGCAGGCAGCTTTTAGATGCTTCTGTGCTGAGGATGTTGGGTGATCCGTAGGCTAAGATAGCTGTATTTCCCTCATATTCTCATTATTTGCTTTTAGTATAATTGGATGAGTTTAACAGGAAAATTAATTCATTTTCACAGGTTTTATCAGTAGCCCTGATTACTGTAACATGAAGGAATAACGCAAGCTGATGGAGGAAGGCACTGATTCAGCATATCTCCAAGGGCAGCCTCCACAGACAGGATTTCTGTAGGAACCTCACGATATGACAAAATTGCCCTTCCACTCCATCTCTTCGTGAGGTGAATCCCCAGCTGCAGACGCTCTCTGTGCACAACCACAGACAAGTACATTGCATGTTTGTGCAAGTGCATGTGTGGGTGTGTATGTGTGTGTGTTGGGGAGGGGGGAACGCACGTGGTTGCTTGTGTGCAAGTGCAGTGTATTTTCAACTTCCACCACAGATAAATGGGCTTTGTTTGCTTTCTTTGAGAGTCAATGAAAAAGTGCTCCTCTCCTCTGTCTCGGGACTGAAGTCTTGCCCATTGTAGGCCAGCTATGACGTATTTGTTCAGCACAGCTTTTGTCTCAGAGATGAGATGTGACAGGATGTAAAGAAATAAGAGAAGCAGCACATGTACATGCATGCATTAATACAGTCATGCAGTTGCCCAGTACTTCTAGGTCTTGGTGCCTCTAACAGCAACAGCGTCTCACAAAGCAATATATGGCAAACGAAGACTTCCCTACTACCATTAACATCCACAGCACAAACAAAACACCTGCAGTTTTCTGAAGCGATGTTTATTTGAGGACAGTATCTATGTATCAGTGAATGTCTAGACCTTGTAATCCTGATCCTTTGATACAAAAACAGGAACACAATCAGTACTAAGTGATCATTTAGAAAAAGAAATACCTTTAACTACAGCACAATTAGTTGTGAGTTTCTTCCTGCCTCTTCAATATAATTAACTAGGGCTTTATCTTACCATTATCCTTGTATGCACTAGGGACTCAATCTAGGAACTTCTTCCTCACAGGACTCTAATATACTCTTATCTTTTTGTATTAATTGAGTTATCTCATACTGTCACAGAGGCAGTAGCTGAAATAGAGATGCAGAAAGAGAACTGCAGTGACTCCTGAATGTTACTTGAACTCAGAGAACTTCAACCAGGGAAGTGTTTCGTCACCAGTACAGCCCTTCCAGGGGTCTGGTTTCCCCCTCCCTGGAGTGTGGGCAGGGAAATCCCACTGTTAAAGACAGCTCCATTATCCCACTCAAATCACATCAGAGTTACTTGAAAACGAGTTGACTCGCTTTGTCTCAAGAACGCTGATGGCCACCTCTGATATTCTGGGAAGTCATTTCCAGCAAACCTCAATGGAATACGACAAATGCACAAATGTTGCTGGATCAGCAATCTCTGTATAGGTAACAAGTGAGACTAAAACCACGCATAGCACATAACAAGAAACCAACATGCTTTATTTCTGTCTTCTCAGCATCATGCTATGTACTGCTGTCAGTATATGTTTTCCTGAAGCTATACTGGTTTCCAATTTCTCACTTTCAAGGAAATTTTTATTGCTAAAATCCATGCCCTACCCACCCCAAAAATGACTGCTTAGTACAACAATTATAGTCATGCACATGACACTAATCTTGGAAGCCATACTATTTAATGCAATGATAAGAAAGAATAATAAATTGAAAAGCAGGAAAAATGAGAGTTGCAGGGTTCAGGTCTGCAGTGATACACACTTAGCAAGACGAAAAAAGCAATGCTACTAACTAAGGCAACAGGCCTGACCAACTGGTCATCTTCAATTTAGAAACACCTGCTGTGCTTACTTTTATCATGACCTTCTGAGGTGGGCTTATCAAAGTGTCAGTCTTCCTAGACTGATGTGTAATCACTATAATACTATGTGATGATCATACGAGGGATTGTTTAAATTGGCAAAAGCCAAGAAATTCAAGAGGACTAGATCCCAGGATCTGACCTTTAATTTATAAACAAACAAGGAAACAAAATTCTAGCCCTGGCATCTGCAGAAGTGAACCTACTAAATAAGAGCTGGGTTTGCATACACAGACTTGCAATAGCAGACCTGTGAAACAAATCTCTCTCTTGAGTCTCTCAAGCGGCTAATCTGACGGGGCTCTAATGAGCAGGTGCAACTGCTCACCACTTACCTCCCGGAGGGCTACCTGTACAGCATGTAAGGAGGGTGGTTTGTGAGCAGATCACAGAAGGTTAAAGCATAAATAGTAATTTTGAAAAGTGGCTGCCAGAAACTTTTCTGTTTTCAGTACAGTTTACAATACTGCAGACCCCTGAAGGGGTCTTGCAAACTCCAAAGGTAAGTAGGTCCCTAAAGCCTGGAACAGACTAGGTGAAAATCATGTCCAGCATAGCTCTGCATGGCTCTCAGTGTTCACTGCAGTAATGGACTGAGGAAACAAACTGGGGCACATAAAGTCAGATCCATCTCATTAAGTGTAAGCCCCCTGTCCTTTTTCTGTCCCCAGGGGAGATACAGCTGAGTCTACTCAATGAAGTCAGGAGTGTTTACTCACCAACTCTTTTAAATCTAGAATGAGTATACAAAATAGGGCTAAGAAGTGATTCTTGTTCTCCATCACAGCTCTAAATATCTTCATCACAGGTATCTAATCTCAGGAGAGATGAACCCCTGATGCCCAGCAAGTGATGTTGAAGAAAGGGACTAGGAGTTTAAAACTCCCAAGGTATTTCAAGGTACCCCTACCTCATACTTGAGGACTGGAGCAAATGGTCCTTCCGCCATCCTGAACCCCAGAGTAACTGCTCCAAAACCCAGTTGTGTTTCCCATCTCATCCCACATGCCAGCAGCGCCAGCGGATCCCAGTCCAACTGCTAACCTCTCTTGCTTTTGCAGGTGTGTGAAACTCTTTAATACAAATCAACACAGCAGGGCGGACTTTTATCTGATAATACCACCAGCATAGTCCCATTTAAACTGGTGGACTGTTGTATCTCACACAAGCCAAAGAGGAGATTTATAGGAGGGCCGGTAAACAGAGGGACAGTGTCAACCATGAACACTCCATAACTGAGATAAGGATGCAGTGAATACCCATTAAATAATACTGTTTGTAACATTCATTTTAATGTTGAGGACCTCGTCATGAGGTCTGTCCAGTCCAAATCCCTGGACAAGGGCTATTTCAGTTTCAGATGCAGTTTAGAGAGACCTTTTTTTGCCTGGACGCATGTAGACTCAGATATCAACTCATATATTCACATATCAGCAAGTAAAGTCTCTGTTGTAGGAGGGGAATGTGCAGGGAGTCACTGGAAACCCCCCAACCTCGGCATTTCTCTTTCAAGATACTTACCTGTGCTCTGCCTGTGTAACTCCATATTTCTCCTTAGTAAGAGCACGACTTGACTCCAAAACAATACACATAAATTAGAAGTTCAATTAGCAAGATCAAGTAGTCACAATTAATTCATTTGGATATGATCTAGAAACAAACAAAACAGAAAAGCCATTGCCTTAAAGATAAAGAAAGGCTTATTTTCCTACATGGGTATGTTTGAAAGGAATACGAGAGGGATTTAGACAAATGGACTAGCTCCAAAATAATAAAGTACCAGTTTAAGAAAAATGCACAGGCCAAGATTACAGCAAATTATACACTCCTGTACCCAAGCAGCATTCACACTCTTGAATTAGAAATATGCATGCTTAACTCCAATGATCAGCACAGAGCCCTTAGCCTATAATGATATTTCCTTAGCAAAGAAAACTGTATTTTTCACTTCTTTTATCTGCAAATGGCTTTACCACTTCTTATTAAACTTTCAATAAAAAAAACTGATCTGTGGTTGACAGTGAGCAGAGTTTCTGCTCAAAAGGGAGAAGTTTAAGAAAATTATAACAATCGAAAATGACCTGTTCCCTGAGAAACAATTAGGCAAGTTGAAGTATAGATACCATGATGCGCTCAGCCTGTAGTCCCTAGAAACAGCATTTCTGGGCCATGCTAGACTGAGAACACTAGGATATAAACCATATCAAGGCCTGAACAGAGGCTCTTCCCACATCCTTTCGGATCAAGCAGGGAGAGGAAAGGGCATAGCTGTATCTCTATTCTCACCCATTAATTTGTCTGCCCACTTCATGGATGCCAAGGAAATAAGGTTAAGCCTGAGGGCCAAATTCTGTTTTCACTGACTGCTACAGTCTGTCATCCAGATTTGGTCAATGCTTTGCTGATGTGACCAAAGCAGTTCACAACAGTTTTAATTTCTGCTGTTTCAAGATGCCAGGAATTTTTTCTTCACAATGGTTAGAGTCAGCCTTTATTTTTTATTAAAACCTGAGATTTACCCAAAGGAAAGGACTTCAGGAAAACCCCTTACAGGCCAGGGCTTCTTCATAGCTTTAGAAACCCCTCTGGAGAGTGGCTAGCCTCTCAGAAAAGGAATATAACCAGCTGACTCCAAGTGCCACTTGATCAATAATGAGATATTCAGAAGGAGTCTTAATTTTATCTAACCAGAGGGATGAGACTATCATCTTCCCTGACAACCAAAAACTCAGCAGAGACCTCTTAAAGGGAATCATCTCCATTAAGTTGTTGCCTGCTTGCAAGCAGTAGCAGTAATGGCACTCACCAGCTTTCAGCTGGAAGTGATTGGAGGAGAATGCAGCAGGTAAATTAATGTTTTGCAGGGGCATTGCACATGTACCCATGGCATTATGTCATTGTGGCACTCATCCATAGAGTCCGCAGGGACTTGCAATCACTTCCAAGACTACGCCTAAGGTGCTAGGATGCCCCAGAAGGTAAACCATATCTGTCCTGCAACAACATGTGTGTGTGTATGCACGCGCGCACATGCACAGCCTTTCCACAAATCATGTTTCATGGGTGCATCATAATACCAGCATAACATCTTTTAAATGAAATTTTAAATTAAAATATAATGTTCTAAAAGACCATTTGCATTTCATGACACTGCAAAAACTTACTCTGATTTTTTTTAAAATTTACACTATGATAACATTGTTATTACTCCTGAATAAGCTTTTTAGTGAAAAGCAAATATTTAAAATGGCAGGTTGGTGACCTAAATACATAAATCTTCTTTTTAAAAAAGCTTGTCTTTTTGGAGACTGACACATGCTATCATTAGTAAATTTCAATATTTAGTCAATACTAAGCAACATAAACAACTCATAATTTCTTTAGACAGTTTGTTTCCAACTGTACAGCTTATAAATGAAGGAAATGAAATTCTTCTCAGGCAGACAGTATGATCTTCCCATGACTTAGGGAGGAAAAAAGAAAGAAAAATTTATCTCCAAAGCTTTAAGCTTGTGCTTGCCAATGCTGAGTTGGGTAATTGGTGTGACAAAGACAGAGGAAAAGAAAAAAAAGAAGAAAAAAAAAAAGAAAGAAGAATTTCCAGCGAAAAGAATAATCTTTGATGTAATAGAACATGAATCAGACCAGTAGCCAAAACCAAGGAGTTTTAGGAATAAGAAAAGAGGGAACGGTCTGGCTTGCTAATGAATTAGGAGATCCTGAGGTGCACGAGACATAAAAAAGAACACCTCGCATAGGCAATAGCTGAAGAGATTTTATGAACCAAGTAGATGATAATTCATCTTCTGTGATGTAACCCAAAACTGTTTAGTCCTTTCTTAACAACCCTTCAATCAAGTCTCATTTCATTTAAATCTAAATAACACTTCAGCCACCTCCTACAGGGGAGGACTTGCAAATTTCCATGTGGAAATATATTTCTATAACCTCATAGTGTCCAAAATCCCCCGAATTTTATTTTAACTTCTACAATGAGAAAGTATTTGAGTAAGATAGAATTATGAAACTGAGGTCGCAAAACGTCATTTGTTCTAAAAAAATTAATCCCATAGTGTTTGCAGTCATGTACTCATGTACCTTGCATTAGGTCTCACCTTATGTTGCATCTATATTTGGGCTGTGGCAAGTTTTCATGTAACCTAAGTAAACTTTAGTTATAAAACAATTATTAGCATAAATATGAATAATGTTTTTGAGACAGATTCTATCAGCCTGACTGTAGAAAAACTTAGTGGTATGAAGCTGAAATTAGTACCTACTACATAGTGTCTCTCACTTTCACTGACCCCGTGACTTCTTAGCCCAGGTGTACATCTCTACTTTTTACATCAAGGTCAGGGACATGGTTTAGTGGTGGACTTGGCAGCACTAGGTCAACGGTTGGACTTGATGATCTTAAAGGTCTTTTCCAACCTAAATGATTCTATGATTCTATAAGGTCATATAACAAGTATGTCCAGAGCAGATAAGCTAAATATCTTCCCCAGCTGAAATGATGAGTCCTTCATTCTCCCAAAAACCCGTCATGTACTCTAGGTTTTACAACCTCTAACCTGATAAGTTTGGCATCATTTCTGTAGGTACTAGTCAATCTTTTCAGAGGATTTTTAGATACATAGCTGCATTGCACGAGTCAATAATTCTTTATAAAAGGTCTTCAGGCAAAATACACAACTAGTCTGAAATGAGTTTTGATTTAGTTGCTTGCAAGTTATGTCAGGCAAAACCAGGAAATAGCCATATTTTCAGAGCAAATACGATTCACAGTGGATCAAAAAGTTTGCCAAAGACTATGGAAACATTTGGAGACTGCAGAGATGCAATCTCACTCATATTCTACTGTGATGTCACCATAAAAGTTCTCGCCTAAATTCAGTTCCACCATGATGAATGGCATGTGGCTTCATTGCATTATGAGACCTGAAACCTGTTGGTCTCAATTTAAATTGAGATGATAGCTAAGCACATATACTTTCAACATGAACCAATCAAAAAAAGATGTGATTTTCCATAGAAACATCTCTACCAATAGTTTATATATGCTGAAGTAGCCAATTACATCTTGGCACACTCAAAAATACATAGCAACAGCAATGACAGCATGGCAACAGCAGCTGCTGCACAACGGAAAAATTAGAAAATTACTCTTTAGAAAAAAATATATTCTGTTAATTCATTTTGTTTACATTTTCTTTCATGAAATAGTTTTAGAAAACACTGTATGTGTAGCTAACTCTTCTTGTGTACCTCATTACTGGATGGGTGAATTAAGATTATTAACAAAAAAATTCCTTGTAGTTGGAAGTTGCCTTCCACCGTGAGTATAATTCTGCACATGGCAAATCATTCAGAAAGTACGTTAATTTCTTTTTACTTCCTCCCAAATGGAGGTATAGCAGTGTGCATAAGTTGACTACACTTTTCATAGACGGCATGTTGACTTCAGTGTGACAGTACAACCACCCTAATCACTGAGACCTTACCTGACAACCCACAAATGGCCTGGCCACAGTGGAAAGCCTGATTCTTCCCTCAGGCGAAGCCGTCATACGTTCTTCTTACACAGTATGACATTTGCCATATGATCAGATGTATTTACATGAGTATGCACTTAAAAATACATAAACGGAGGGGGGGGGGGGGGTTAAATAGCCATGGTGAAAATACTGGTTTTTTAAAATGTTAAGGTCTAGCTCCTGCCTCCGCTGGCATATGTTTTGCTTCCACTCTCCCCTTCCCAGAGGAATGTCCCACTTTTATGATGGGACAACACCCACAAAAGTGGTTATACTGTGCTTGATTTATACTGTGTCAGGGATGATATAGCAGTGAACAAGCAAAGGATTGTCAGTACTTTCTCAGAGGGGCAAGAACGTATGTGTCCCCATCAAAGTGCCACCTGCATGTAAAACAGAGCCGCAGAACATGGCAGTACACAACACACATTTTTGCAGGGAGGTGATATGAAGGCAAAAAAAAAAATGTGCAAGAAATCTAGTAATTACGTTCACAGTGGCTGTGTCATGTCTAAATAATATTTCTTGTGTTTTATCTGTTTGTAGATTTGTACCATATTCCCCTGGGGTACGAAGTAACTTATTTATGCCTCTATAGCTAAAGATTAGGCAGTTTCCCTAGTCTAAATCCTGCCATTCTGTAGCTATTAGCACCTGCAAAGTTAATCTACTCTCTGGTAAGGCACAAATAGCTTTTGACATACCAAGAGTGACTACATTTGAGTTGATCAGACAGAGTATAGTTATGTAAATAGTATGTAAGTACAGATTCTAGCAATGCCAGATAAGGAATTTCAGCTTTACCTTGTTCCTTCAAGTATTTAGGGCTCCGTTTTGAGGCTTAATGTTTGTTTGACAGTTGCTTTGGTTTATTTCATTTCTCTGCAAGCCCATATCTGGGAGAGATACATGAACCCGTGCCCACTTCACGTGATGTGTGAAGCCACACAGCTCTTCACTGAGGTTGGGTACTATGTCCTGCCCTCCGTGTACCCAGAGATCATCAGGGTCCTCATTGCAGCCACCTCTGCACCTAAGCTTGGGTCCCTCCTCTTGGTCCTGCCAGGCCATCTCTGTAGGCATACCTGTGCCCAGTGTCACATCGCGCTCATCCTGTCCTCACCTGGAGTGCTCCAAGGCATCTGTGAGGCCTCTAGACCCAATTTTGCAAGGTACTGCTCCATCTGAACAGGACAAGACTGCCCAGCAGATCCCAGAGTGTATGCTTGAAAGTGAGAGAAGATCAGTGCTTGAAAAGAAATTTTCTCTCACTTACATTAAAGCATAATTAGATACAGCAACATTTTTTTCAAATTCTCTCTTCTACTTCCTAGCTCTGCTTGGCCCAGAAAGTGGAGTCTAGATGAAATGAAGGTTAATCTGTCCAGGGTGGCCTTTCCACTGTCCTCTTGTCTCTGCTCAATAGGTGGTTTGGAGAGTTTCAAATGCTACTTTTGAACCCACTCACATAAAAAGCTGCTCTCTAAAATGACCTTTGAACATGACTGAGGGAAGACAGTACTCTCTGAAGTGCTGCTTATTGTCCTGCTTTTACACATGTTATTTATATGCTTCATCTTCCACTTCTCCTGCTCTTATCCCATTGACCAGGTTCATAGCGGTCATGGCTATGATAAAAATCATTATTATCAGCTATAGTTGCTCTACTTCATTTTAGATAACACTTCTCTTGGCTGAGAATGGAAGGGTATGTACTGCTGCTAGTAGTGCTTATCGTTTCTCAAACTGTCAGTGAACAGTCATTATTGTCCTTCCACTTCTCTTTCTATTGTGAGAACAGTTAGTTATCCTACTTCTCATAAAGCTTGCTGTTTTGTAAATTAGCTTCCTTTCTAACTCTTTCATTTAAATCTGCAAACCCTCTTCACCCTTCTTCCCCTAGTTGCATATGGAGAAAACTATTCACCCAATGGAAATGTGACTGAGACCTGAATATGAAATCTATACATTTTAGAAGAAAAAGATCTCTCCACTTCCCTGAGTAGGATTCAGAGCTGGCATATTTTCAAATTCAGCATAACAGGTACTTTCTCATCACTTTTCTCTTTTAGTTCTTGGCTGAAATCTTCAAGCATTAGAGTGCAGCTTTCTATTCAGTATGATGAATGTGACCTCATGTAGCTTCGCCATCCCAGGAGCAGAGTAAGAAACTTTCTGGCAAAATACATAATTCCTTCTCTGCTTTTTGAGTTTTAGGGGACAAAGACTGGTGTAACAGGATCATCTGATGGAAAGGATGCAAGAATAAGATTGAACCACTGTCTCCAGTCTAACTTTCTCCATATGCTTTGTGTAATTCCCAGAGCTTCCTACATGCTACGTCCCTCAAGCCAATGCCTCACAGGTGAGAGGGACGCAGTTGTTCTTTAAATGTTGTTCATAGTATACAGCATAGAAAGGGCACAGCATACTAAGTAAGTTTGCTCTGTATTCTAGGTAGAGAATGTGAACTCCACAGACAAATTCTATCACTGCTTCTCTATAAGCATTAGCACATATAAGTATTAATTCCTGGTAAGATGTGAAACTTAGGATTTTGGTTTTTCTATTCAGAGTTGGCCCTGTCGTGTCACTGGGAGCCTTATCTATGTGTGTGGGAGGCATAAATACCTGCAAGCACAGCATCACAATAAAAACACAGAGTGGAATGAAATAACTCCTCAGTTATTCATTACCCCATTGACTTACTAACAAAAGTGTTATAGTGGAAAGAGTTACAGCAGCTGATCCACTGCTGCTCCGTGGCAGCCATCCCCAAACTCTGCCCCACAATATCAGAATAAGTGATAGCAAAACTATATCAAACTGATGATGCTCTGGTTTAGAAATGTAACTGATACACACAGTGATGCATGAGAGAAGTGGAGGTGTAAAAGCAGTTCTACACTGTGTGAAACATGAGTTTCAGGGAAACTCTAAGAGACAGGTTTGGTTGGGAGAAGAGCAGGGGACATTATCTACAGATGTAGCTACCAATGGCAGTTAAACCACTCGGTAAAGTATCATTTTATGCAGTTAACAATATAAGAATCCTCCCTTATGGTAGTTGTAGCTTACTATATTATAGTAATTACTATAGCTTACTATATTATAGTATATTATAGTTATAGCCATACTATATTTAAATCTTCCTAAGACTGCCATATCAAGCTGACCCATCTTATACTTCCTCTCAAGCCCTTGTATGGCTTTGCTCCTGCCTCTTTCTTGCTTGCCACAGCCACTGGGCCAGCAATGGGGGCATTGATGCTCTTGTCCTTTCTCCCCTGTGCCATACCCCCATGTGTGGCTGCACATGCAATGCGGCACCAAGGCTGCTTCTCCAAGCAGCTCTTTTTCTGTACTTCCTTCTCCTCTGAAGTGACACTTGTCTCGAGCTACTCTTTAAGGTGATGCCCATTCGCAGGGACTGACATACATTTCCACTCTGTCAATGGGAGAACATTTTTGAGTGCCAGGGCAGACCACCCACTTGATAAAAATGCTCAAGATACTAAAATTACTGAGGGCCAACTGTCTCTTCCTCCTCTTCATTCACATAACAATCCTTAAACATGCAAGGTCCTAGTGGTGTTTAACAAATTGGAAATGGCGAACAGTGCCACATCTAAGCAGAAGAGAGGGGAATAAGACAGTGGTACAAAATCAAAGGAAAATACGAGTACCACAAGCGGTCTAAAGAGCAGCCCTCGGATGAGGGAAAAGAAAGGATGCGATGGGAGTAATTGAAGTGACACAGGGCATTCTCATGTAGGACACATTACACAAAATTAATTTGCTGCAATCTAAACTATTCTGCAAAAAAACAGATAGCACCTGTGTGCCAGATACATAAAGATGTATGTAATCTGCTCATGATCTATTTGCAGACTGTACTAACTGTCAGTTGCTTGATGTTCACGGGCTTAGTGGGGGGAGAAAGGAAAAAAAGGAAGAGTAACTAACTAACTGTAGCACAAACATGGAAAGCTTTCTTTAATTGTCTCAGTTCTTATTTTTTGTTCCTTCACTGAATGGCAGTTTTGACCCCACAGAATCATTTTTTTAGATCAGGCTTCAAATACTGAATGTTTAATGCACACTTTTTTAAACCAACAAGCTGAATTATCCATCTGGTTGCCTAATATATTTTCATGGTAGCTTTAGGTCCTAGCAAATTGGGTATTTCAGTACCTGAACATCTCCAATATACCAGAACATAATGACAATGAACACGTACATTGGTGAAAAAAGGGATTTTTTGTGTTTCTATATAAGCACGATAATACATTCTGACACTGTAAGAGCAGTATTTTCTGTCAATCAGCTTGAATTCTCTGTAAGCCTCAGACATGTAAGTCACATTCAGAGGGTTATGCATTTCACAAGTGGATTTATATATAAATACTTTCTCTGGCTCCAGTTCAACACAACAAAAGAAGTCAAACATTAGTCTGTATTTGTATTTCTTCACTGAAATGTTTTGACATAAACTGCACACAATCCTAGCTGAAAAGTGCCATACAGTTTGGAAGAAACTGCTGTGAACACCTCTATTGTTCACAAAATGCCAAAGTTTTTGCTTCTTAGAAACTTAGAGGCCTCGTTTCCACAGCTCCATCAACAATTTGTCTTCTAAAGAGCACACAGTTCTGTATACAGCTTTCTCCTTCCTTTCCTAAGCTTTCCCTTCTAAGTAGACTCAGAAACCTACTAATACCATTGAGAGCTATAAAAATGACATCTGACCTTTGCCAAAACAATGAAACATCTACAACAAAAT
This sequence comes from Nipponia nippon, assembly GCF_047370975.1. Lineage (NCBI taxonomy): Eukaryota > Metazoa > Chordata > Aves > Pelecaniformes > Threskiornithidae > Nipponia > Nipponia nippon. The sequence continues at coordinate 127,546,555 of NW_028262290.1, forward strand.
GGTGGCTATTTTCTACCCAATTTTGAGGCAAATATCTGGTTTTGCATGGTATTAAACAAATCCCTGTCACTTTACAGTACATTTCTTTACAGTGTGTGGCAACTTCTTGAGTCAAACTGATCAGTTACACTGCTTAATTCTAGAATAACTCAATGAAAGTAGAGTTATTCTGGATTTGCCCCAGAATTCCCCTCTTCCTCTGATGTGTAATGGAAGTGGCCACAGCCACTGCCTGAACCCTGCAAGGTTTGGGTCCAGCTCTGCAAAGCGATAACAGATGAATGTTGGGAGGGACAGCAGTGTGATAGACAACTTCATCATACCCAGAACAACCCACAGGCTTTCCTAAAATGTATCAGCTAGCAGAGTCCCAAGGGGCTGCTAAACTGGTCAAACATCACTGCAGCACATTGGTCATCTGGCTGCTCTCTTTTCCTCTGAGGATGTTCTAATACTCAGTGCACATTCACTCACCACTCACCCATTCACCCTGGCCCCTCCTTATCCTCCTCGTAGCCTGTCTGGCTACCACAGACAAGCAAAATCCTCCAAAAGAGCAGAAAAGCTTAAGGCCTCAAATTCAACTTATGGGAAAACACGGGGGCATAGTCCTGAGGCAGATTGTCTGTAAAAGCATGTTCCATTTCACAGTGTTCATTTTATTAAATTACTCTGAGAAGCACAGTGTATTCATTGGCTTAAACTTGCTCTAGGTAGTCCCTATGAAAATGTGTTGGTTTCATTAGACATCCAATACCGTGTTTAGTTCAATGGGTTTAATTATGAGAAAGGAAAAAAAAATTCAAGCATGATGTATATGAGCCTGAACTGAAATATTCTGGGTTTGGAAAACAAAGCATTGGTTTCAATGAAAAGCTACTGGTATAAGTGAAAATATTATGCCTTGAAAGGAAATCTATTCATTTCCATAAAAATTTAGTGACTTGAGTATGCATGGATTGGTTCCACTACGGATGTATTGGATTCAATGACACTGCATTAGTTTCAAAGCATATTTACCCATGCAGTAAAAATGTATAGGTTAGGAGAATTAAGGAGGCGTGATGATGGCTGCCGTGAAGACTCTGATCTGAAATACAATTCCTATTAAAATTGATTAAATTGGACTTAACAATGATACATTAAAAAACCCTAAATAAAGCCTCTCGTACTATATCACTTTGGAAACATTAGTCCTTTTGTGTCACTCTGGTGTAAGCTGATTCTTCCAGGTTTCTAGGGGCTGCACCCCTTCCTTTTCTCCCCAGAATGCAACTGTAGGCAATTTAGGTTCATTCTCCATAAGCAAACTATCTTTTTTCTCCCATCTACAAGGGTGAAAACACAGCTTGTCCAGTAGGCCAGGCAGACAGCAGTATAGTCTTGACTCTCCTTTTTTAGACTATAAGTGGAGACTTAGGGGTGCACCAGCTGCCTGGGGGCAGGAGCAGTCCTGTCGACAGTAGAGCTAAAGACAGTAATCCTCAGATTAAAGTCCAGCAGCATCTCCATGCCTGTGTTTCTGGCTGGCTCCAGGTGCCTCTTAGGGCATTATTCAGGCTCCCTGAATCACCCTTCAGTGATCACCTAACTTTGTCCTGTGAATATTTACAGAAACAGAGGTGAAGTTCTGGCTATTTGAATAGGTCCTCAAATCAGAAAAAAATAGCATATCCATGAAGCCATGCTTTGCTCAGTCCTGTACATTTATTTTCAGTTTAAAAAGGATGTGCCATACTGAAATGCTTGTAGGCTTTTGCTGAAGCAAAAAACCTTAGGTATGAACCCCCCCTATGAACTGCATTTTTTCTTGTAGATCATGGTGTTTAATAAATGCTCCATTAATTGAGAGGTGTTTCAGCTTCATCTACTGTTGCACAATAGGACTCCGGCTACACCGCTGTTATAAGTAATATTCTGTAGACACAACATTTGGAACTACTCAGGCTTCTGTGGCTGCTTCTATTGTAAAGAGGCATCCTGAGTGATTCTGAAAGCCCAGGTATTTGTTTTGATTTGTCTATAAAAATGTATCAGTAACTTTATTATTTAGTTTGTCCTGCTGACTAACACAGCTACCCACTCATGATAAAGAATGTACATAATACAAAGGCTGTTAAGTGCCTGTACTATTTTTATAAGCAAAAACATCAATAAGCACTTGACTTTGAAGTTTTTACCATCCATTTTCCAGTATGACTCTGAATGATAAAAGAAAACAGTCGTCAACTTCCCTCTTTGTGGTACACAATAAAGCTCTATTTACTGTGAGATATCTTCATGATGGGACCCTAGATTTTCCTTACACACTCTCATTTCCTCTAACAACACAGACAAATTAAGTTTTTTCACAAGTCCTGATTAGTCTGTTCCAGTCTAATACAAGTGGTACCCAATATTTTCAAATTAGAGTGTAATAAATATCGTGGGTTCCAATCCTGAATCTAGCCTTTCTGAATAAATTCATGATAAATCCAGTTGCGGGATCAGTATCCTCATCAGTCTGATGAGCCACAATTTCATCTTGTCATAGGAAAGCATATTTTTATGTTGACACAACCTCTTTTTCACTGTCATGTTATAAATGAAGTTTGTTGCAACTCCCAAGAAACATAATCCATTGTTTTCATCAGAACTCCTAACTAAAATGTACCTTAAAAAGTTTAAGACTTTATTTAAAGCCTGGAAAGCAGAAAATTAAGTGACAGAGGAAGAATATGGTCCCATTAGAGACAAAACTGCAGTTATAAAATATACAATTGAAGACAGTTACCATTCTGTGGTATAAGACTTCCTGCATCAGTTACACTCTCCCAGAATAATGTTTTTTAAGTGCTATTTCCAGTATCACCGAGCAGACCTTGTAATGGCAACTGCCATGCATATAGGACTCCAAGATAATAAGAATTTTCCTCAATTATGGTTTGCACAATATGGTTGGTTATGCTTTATTTCTAAGTTCTTTCTAAAATCTTCATCTACTTCTTTCTTGTACCAATATAAAGATAGTTGTTTTGGCATATAGCAGAACTCTCCTGATTCCTTCTATATTTTAGCCAACTTTTACTATCTTCTTTTGATTATTTTGTACTGTTACATTATCAAAGTTAAAACACCCCATATGCTAGCTGTAGTACAAGACTGTCTTTGCTCAAAGGAAATTACAATCTGTAGTCCTGATTGTGCAAATATTTACACACAGGAGTAATGGCATGACTTAAATCGTTCAACTGATACACCAATTTTCTCATGCACACGTCAGTATTTGAAGAATAAGTGTTGACAACAAACACTGTCCTAAACCCATAATCTGAAGCAGGTAGTAGGAGTGTCTGTTAAGGACTCTGTGTGGGGAAAGCCCTCTATTCCTTCTTCTCCAGGTGAATCTCAGTGCACAGGAATGGATATAAGATGCAGGACTTAAAGGACAAGCAAGTTTGAGAGTACAAGTTCTCCTGTTTCCATTTGGCTGAAGTCCTGTGCAGGTCAGAACATTTTGTGCTCCCATGGCTGTTTCCACAATCATACTCAATCTTCAATAGTTGCTTTATGCATTTATTATATATATTTTACAATTCAGTCTGTTTTGTGGATACACTTTTATGTCTCCTGACTATTGCCTTTTAACTGTCTAGCCATTCCATGCAGTAGACAGGCAAACATTTTAAAAATATATCTGATGTTTTCTAACTAACTTCTTCAACATACTTGGTTATATTCATTCAAACACTGGAAAGGAATCTCAGTCTAGCATGGGGAGCTCACCTGACTGAATAATCCCTAGCCAGTCCTAAGGCAGCAGATAAAGGGCAGCACAAATTGCTTCAGAGTCCGACCTAGGCTCCACTCCATCACTGGGATTTATCTGCTATACAACCACCAGAGAAGAAAGTCCAAATACACTCATATCCAGCCTTAAAAGAGGAAAAGGATCAGAGGAATATGGCCCTTCAGGTTCTCCAACAGAGGCTATTTGCTGTCCCAGGCTGAAAGACTTCTCACCCTGATTTTTAAAAATGGAGTTGATAGCATGTAGGATGACAGCCTTAAGTACAGGATGAGGAATGCACAAAACAAGGGGATATCATGGGAGAGCTACTATTAGTTTGCTCTTAATGCAGGGCAAAGTCCCACTCTCAGTTAGAAGTGTACGCACTTGGAATAATGCTACCACCTGTCATTTAGTAAATCCAGATTTACAGAGGTGTAAACAGGAGCAGAATTTGTTCCAGAATCTCTAGGCAAGCTGAGAAAAAGCCCTCCCAGAACACATATTTCAATACCATGCCTTAGGTAACAGCAAAATCACAGTCTTTATGTTTCTTTCATGCAGTATCAGGCTTCCATGCATCATACATCTTTATGTTTCCTTAGCTATTTCATAGCCTTAAAGGAACACTGGGTTGGGTGGCTGGGGTTTTTTTTCCATTTTACAAGAATATACATTTTTCAACTCTAAATAAACAATATGTATTCACTCCTTAATTGGCTTTTGTCAGGAGACATTCTTCTTTTCAGCCAAGAAAGATGTATTCTTTGATGTCTTCATTAAAAGATCTCACTTTTTTTTTCTGAGAAAAAAAAAAAAATATATATTAATGGTATGGTAAGCTTTTGTCTTCCCCTTTGATTGTTCCATAATGCCAAGAATGCCATTTTAAATGTGTGTTATTTTAACAGGGTTTATGTTAAGCAACAAGGTGGATATTGTTCTTTAAATCTAAGTTTAAAGAGTATGAAGAGTGGAGCCAATTGAAGTAAATCATAATTGCTAAACAGGATTAAGTTTGCAACAGCTTCCTAAAAGTCTGCAAGAAAGCAGATACAAGAACAGATCCCTGCAGCAGAAATACATTTTATTGGTACCTTCTACCTCAGACCCGCACTCTCCAAAGTGTCATTGTCATGAATCATTGTTAGCAAAACAATAACCTTAGTGGTCTTACATTTTCTCTCTGTGCAAATTATGTATGTTTCATGTGACATTACTTACTTCCTCAACTAGCAAGTCTTTTCCCTCTGTTGGAAAGCCACCAGTGGTGATGTGCTATCAAAGTGAATTACCTTCTTACATGCCAGGAAATTAGGGCAATCTAGCGCCTTTCATCTAGCTCCTCTACACCGCCATCCTGCTCCCACAGGGTCTCCCATTCACTCTTCTCCTACCGACTTGTATGGAAGCCATCACATAGAAAGTAATTTCTCTGTGGCTTGGAAAAGGCATTTCAGGCTTGAAAAGAAGCTGTGTGACTGTGTGTATGATTTGTTCCTATACAGCCATTGAGCACCAGAAAGAGGTTTCCCATGCAAGTTCTGTGTAAGTGGGTAAAAAACCCAAACATGATGAGGAAAACAAAGTAGGGAAAGGATGGGCTATCAGGTCCAAGGACACGTGGCTGTGGGGGCCTTTGCTCCCTGTAAATGTCAGGGAGCAGCTGTAGCCAATGGTTCTTCTACTCAGGATGGAAGATTGAGGTGTCAGATGATGATGGGCTTTTTCATTTTCTTTGTAATTCTCATGATTCCAAACATTTGCATTATTACGAATGTAATATATCTGCACAAGGGGACACTTTGATGTCTGAGCACTGTTAACCAAATGATTGTCTAGAAGGAGTTAGGCTGAAAGTAGTGTTTGAATGGAAACCAGCTAACAGTCTTCCCTGCCTTACTATAAATTATACTTTGGCTATAAAATAGATATCTTCAAAACGTGACAAGTGCTAAAAACCCTGTGAATGAACAGTTAGGAGAATGCTCCAGTTCCCCATTGCTGTATCATCTTCCTTCTCTTCCTCTCACTTCTATTTCTCTCCTGCCTACGCCAGCACTCTTCATTCCTCTCCCATAATCTGGTCACACCATGCACCCCTCTCACATATGCCCACGTCCATGCCTCTCTTCACCTTTCACAGCTATTCACCTTCATGTCTCCCATCTCCCTCCTTCTTTCCATTCTCTCCATGGGTGCACTGTGATATTGCTGCCCATCCTCCTCCTCGCTCCAATCTTCTCTATGTCTCTGAGTGACTTCCACCCTTTCCATCACCTCTGTATTGCTTGCTCAGGCATTCACCTGACCTCCCAAACATTGCTTTCCCTTTCCTAGACATCCCCACAAATTTTGCCCTTTTCCCAATTTATAGACCCAAGTTTGCCTCCCTCTGTACACATCTATCTGAGCCTCCTGGTTCCCCAGATTCCTCCTTTTAGCCTCCTCATGCCCAGTCATTGTAAACAGAATTAAGGGGTTTTGCTTTCAATTACAGTATGTCTGAAAAAATCTCTATCCTGGGACAAACAGGGAGTGATTCAGGAGGACTGATTTCTTAGAGGCATAGTTAATCAGATCAGGTTGAAAAATAAGTTTATAATGAAGAGCTAGATTCTATCATCTTAATTGTTGAGTTGCTATTGTTACTCCATAATACAGCGGGTGAAAGAGATGCAAGCAGGTATTCCATCATTTCATACCAACCGATGAGCACTCATCTCCAGGTGTACATTCACGCATGCAAAAAGTTCCTTTGAACGCTCTAAGTCTCACCTACATTTGATGCAAACATCTGTAGTATGCCTAAGTAAATCTGAATGCTATTGTCTCTATGTGTGCTGATGCAGCTTCTCAGGAAGAACTATGGCATGCTCTTTACTGGAAGATTAGGTCTTGCCTCCATTTAAGTCAGTGGCCCTACTGAATCTGAAATGGCCCTATTGACATCTAGGAGCCATTAGATGAGGCTAGTGATACTTATGCTCTCCAGAAAACTCAGGATTGTGATCCTTCCATGACCCCAAGCCAGAAAGGATGAAACAGTAAATTATGCTAATCTACTCACTGTCAGGTCCCCATCTGTTTTTTCCTTTCATACAGGGCTCTATCCTCTCCAGAGCTAGCCCCACATGAATATCTTTACCAAACACCTGGAGCCAAACCCATCGCAATGGCTTTGTACCCCCCTCTCCAGAGTGAATATAGCTGAGGCACAAACGGCAGGGTTCTCCGCAGCTCTTCCTCCCCAGGATGTAGAAGAACATCTAGCAACACAATGCATTTAATGGCATTCGCTTGTATACAAAATTCAGTAATTTGCAAAGGGTCTCCCAGTCATTAGTGAGAATTAATGAGGTTCTACTGTAATAAAATCTTACTTCAAAATACAGAGTTTTACCGGAACATATGGGATTATAAAAGTAAATGTGCATCACACATAATCTTATGCCACATTATATAGCACATTTTTAAAAAGGAAACACCCACAGGTCTGAACAACTTTTATTTTTATGCAAATGCAGTACGCACAGAGACGTGCTTACTTGTCACTTTTTTGTTGTATCACCGCAGTGCCAAAGGGAAGTATCATGTCTCACTTTGCCTAGCCTTTATCAATCTACCTTTGCAAACACTCTTTACCATTCATAGGCTAAAGGACTTCTGGCATTGCAAAACTGCTTTCTATTCACATCCATCTTCTGTGACATGCAGAAGGAAGCCCCTGCAAGAGCTTTGTAACCCAGTCCTCCTTGGGAATTCAATATGCTGTACAACTTATGCCCAACCCTGCATGCTTTTTATAATCATAGTCATCATCTTTTTATTATGTCTTGGACTTGAAGAGTCCTGAAAGCAGATGTAACTCATGATGACCTGACTTCAATGGGAGAATGAACCAGGTGGCTAATTGTCTCTAAAACAAATACACTGATAATTAGCAGGAGAGCACAATGCAACAGAAGCCTAACCACCAACCTTTATTTAAGTTAAGCAAATGGGTGAGCAAATGATGCAGCTGCATCGCACTTTGACAAGTTAATAAGGGAACCATACTTCATCTAGTCAGCTACAGTAGCCAAAGCATGCCCTCAGGACCTGGTATCAATGATTCTGAAATGGTAAACTTATACAAAATGGAAAAAAATATCAGCACTAGTGCAGAAAAGCTTCTTTACAACAGCCTCCCTTTCCAAGCAGGTCCCTGCACTAGCATTTCACCCTGAGTACCTGGGTTCAAACCTTGCTTTACATCCCAAATGGAAATAACCATGGTGGCCTCATCTTGCTTTCCACTTGCCCATGTCATAAAAACGAGCACATTGGCATCCTCTGCTGAGGAGCAGTCTAGGAACAAATAGCAAAGGAGCTGCCAGTTAGGCTGTATTGCATTGGCAATGCTGCACAGAGGAGCTTACTCGCTAATGGCTCACAGAGTAGCTGGCTTTAGCTACCATTGCCAGTCTCCCGTCTTTACAAGCACTAAACTTCAGCCCATTGATTCCGTAAAAAGCAAACAAAGAAAATGAGTGGAGCTTGCTTTAAAGGTATTAACAACTTTAACACAGATTGCTTTGTAAATGGTGTCAAACAGCAGACAAAAAAAGAGCACCATGTAAAGTACCCAGTGCAAATAACCCCAAGGGTGCTGACATAGAGGTGGAAAGACAAACTTTTCCAAGTAATTCCCATGATCCTTGTCACATTTGTGGCACTGATCAGATAATTCAGACTCTTGTGGGGTAATATTCTCACCTTTGTTGTTTTGCTTCAACATTTACCATTGGTTATGCTTAAAAGAGGACTACAAACAACAGTGGTTATCATCTGATCATCCGGAACTGTTCTGAAGTGCTAGAAAGAACAAAAATCAAAAGGAACATTCAGCCAGTACTCTACTTCCAGGTCAGATTGAAAACTAATTTAAGCACATCCCTTTAGGGGAACCTCACACACAGAAGGGTTTTTGTTCTGAAAGAGAACTAGAAAGCAGAGCTAGAAATAGACCAAGGGTCCAATACATCCATGTTGGGCCGGTCTTACCTGCTCCCTGCTTTTTCCCTGTACTGCAAGCAGCAATACAGAAAAATCCTACTATCTACACCCACCCCACCTCACCAAAGGTACTTGGCCCAAAAGCAGGTTTTGTCAAATTCTATCTATCACACCTCACTAGCCTCTTCACAAATGAGTCTCAACAGGTTTACACTGGCATAACACTGGGGTAAGATAGTGGTGAGATTAGCCTCTTCTCAGGGTCCGAACTGAGCAAATCATAAAAATTAAACAGACAGCATAAATGGTGAAAAGTAGAATTTTTCACTAACATGTTTCTGGCTTCCAGTTTTAATAGTCTAAGGAACTGTTATTAGAGTGATCAAAGGGAGAAGTCACAAATGCGAGAAATATGACAACTAAGCATCAAGCTAGTGTGGCAAAGTAGATTGCTTTGTTTCCATTTCCTGTTAAATACTGCTTTGGAACTTTATTTTGATGTAGAGTTGACAAAACTCTCATTGCATTTCAGTTTCTGGTGCATAGGTCTACTGAAAGAAAAAGAATAAAGGGAAAATGAAGAGACTGTCAGAACAATAGCTGCTTTAAAAAACAACAAGAAGTCTGCTAAGGCTTTAGATTTTGAGAGTTTACTTTGACAAATAGAAAAAAAAATCATTGGGGAAAATAACCTCTTGTCTACTCTTGCAGCCCCTTAAGACATCTGACTGTTCACTAAGCTCCAGGTACTTCTCTCTGAACTTATAAATAATTAGCGATATTTTAATAGTTGAAGTAAAGAGTAAATTAGATGTTGTTCCTTTCAGTTCTTCTGTTAACTAAGGTTAATGCAATAGCAGGTAAGTTTTCTCATTTTTTCCTTCCACCAAATTATCTATCATTTCATTGTCACATTAAAAGATAGAAGTCTAGACTCCTGCCAAGTTCAAAATAAGCTTAGCTTTTGTTATTTGCTCATTTAACTTTCTGGTAATACTAATAAATACATGGAAGAATATCAGCTGTTCACCGGCTTTAAATATACTACTGCGAGATGAAGACACATCCAGTTCCCTCAATACTTTTTACTTTACCATGGTAAGAATTAGACTATCACAATGTTCTCGGAACACAAGTTTATTATGATTTGCCCAGAAAACTGTGGCTCAGTATTGTCTGGCTCCAACTTAGCATGTGTTCTGTGCATTAATTGTTTTGCTGAATAACTGGCATAGGGCCAGCAGTTTAGCCTCTTGGGATTTTTCTTCCATATAAGTTTTGAACTTCCTACTTATAAATTCTGTTCCCGTAGTTCTTTCCTGAGAGTCCAGGACATTTTTCTATAAGAGGCATTTCAGGAGCAGGCTTCATGAATAAGGTGTGAAATGTGACCCTGTCTCTCAATTCAGTTGCTGAGTTCCAGCAGGCATTGAAAAGCATATGACTCCCCAGATGGAGCCTTTTCCCTTTTGGTACAGGCAGGTAGCATATATCACCAAGCACGTGCTTCTGACTAGTGCAACAATACGATCAGAGTAAGTTTTGTTCCTATCCCTGATTATTCCATTGGTGACACCAGACAATAAAAAACTGATGTTTGGAGCCAACAGATCCATATATTCCCTCTAAGGACCACCTCTCATAAAATACTTGCAGGAAAGACAGCAACACTGAAGGAGATTTCCTTTAAAAAATATAATTTCCTTGCAAAATAAATATTTAGTTGCAGGAGAAACCCATATACAGATTTAATTAAAATCTTAACATTTCCTTTTAACCTGCATGTTGATAACGTTTCCTATACCAAAAAGCACTGTAACCTTTTGCACACCAGTTGTACGCTTCCTCCTACAAGTTAGAATCAAAGTAAATGTTCTTTTACTGAATCCGCCTTCCTCTTTTTCCCTGGGACCTCTTCCTTATTTCATAAGGAACTTGGCATATGCTCAAAATAAGCCTGGACACATATTTTCTTTCTTTTCTAGTCATCTTCAGAACTGCACTGAATGCAATGTTGTGCTGTGAGTACTACAGTCCCTAGTCACTTGCTCCTGTTGCCCAGATTATTTGGGTCTGTGGTGAACCATCATACTCTTGGAGCAGGAGATGCCATTAGCATTTGTATGTTCACCATGTAGAAACCACTGTGATGCATTTCAGCTTCAGTTCTCCTGTTCTAATGACCTAAAACCAAAACTAAATCAGGAGGGAAGGGAAGTTCTGAGTGAGGCTACATACCAGTATCAAGGAAGCCACTTCCCCAGAATAAACCTATTGGTATGAGGCCTGTCTTTCCTTCTCTCAGACACTGAAAGTGCCAAATATATAAAAATGAACAAATTTTCTTCTTGGGTACATCAGAGTCAAGCAGTAGTAAATTCAACAGACCTCTGTATTCATATTTTTATAATTTTGTAATTAGATCTGTGGTCATGCTACTGATTCTGGACTTTCAGTTAGTGCAACACAGAAATGCAAAAGGCTCTGTTACTCTGTGGAACTCATTGTCACAAGATATTTTAGTGAAAACTTGATGTAGATTCTAAAAAGAATAACGTATTTCCTAAAGTAAGACTTTTCACTTCTATATGTAATTCTAAGAATTACAAAAACCAACTTCTAAATATTGACAGCAGGAAAACATTTTTCCATTTGAGCTGATTATTTTATAAATACTTACTAGAGAGTTTCTTTCACCCACAGACAACAGATAAGGCACTAGAGGAAACAGTACAATCTGATTCAGAATGCCTGTCCCTACATGATTTTCATGAAACATGCTGATATTTGTGCCCTTGACATTCCCCACATAGTTCTAGAAATTATCAGCTTTGTTTACTTTTCCATGGCAGTGCATGCATACACAATTGTACATAAGTGTTCCCCCTCACCAGCTGAGCGCACGTCCATAAACAAAACATTCCTTAGAGAGGTTATAGATTTAGCCACATGGAGGACCAGCAAGGTCCTCAGGAAGATGTGGCATTGGGACTGGAAGTCTCCAGGGAAACTAGAAGCCTGGAAGACATGACTTAAAATCTTAAAGGTGATGATGTGCCAGCTGATAAACTGAAAGAGTGAGTGAGTAAGCAAAAGTGAATGAATGAGATGAAAGGGTATAGTAGTTATATGGAATACTCATTCATGGTTGTCTCATGTTGACTAGTTTGTTTCTTAGCACCTCTTTCTGGACTTCTGCCTTTTGAACAAAGTAGTGACAGTACCTAGAAGATGCAGAAGGCTACATTCACCAGGCTAGGTAAACACGCAAGGAGAGGGTAAAGGACACAGAAATCTTCCTGTCTTTGTAAGAGCCAAATGCCACCACATAGCCAGCAGCCTGTGACTTCTGAAAGGTGGACCCTGCCCCATGTTGCTCACCAGTCACCAGGTTTAATCAGGGCTCCTCCTCCAATGATTGTCCTGCTTCCTACACTTTTCCTTTTTCTTCTCCTTCATCTTCAGCACCAGCAACGGCTTTAGAGCCACAGCAGGTTTTATGTGAATGCTGTAAGTAGTCAGGAACTGCAAACCAAATGAAAGCAACCAACTATTTTGTGCCCACTGGAAGTTTTGCAAACACTTTTGAAATGGGCTAAGAGGAGGCAGGTTGTGGGGACAGGGAGAAGAGGATGTGATCCTGCAAGCTCAGGTTTAAGAGCAAGGTATTTGCCAGAGTCTTCCCCAAAGGAGCTCCTTCCCAGGAGCAGGTCACTTTTCTTGGATCTTCTCACTAGAGAACCAAATGTAAAGACACAAATGACCAGACATTAGAGCACAGGCATTCCACTTCCTACCCTAAAAAATAAGGTGTATTTACACTTATCCATACCTTTGAAGTGCTATAAAAGAAGGTATCTTGCTTAGTTCTTTAACTAGTACTGGTTGTTGCCAAGGAGGAATCTTCTTACTTAGTCCATACTCTTCCTTACCATATTGTATTAGAAGACTAAAGGTATAAAACCTATGGGAAGAATCAGAGCAGGTTTTTCAATCTCTTGCCTAATTCAACCAGCCTTTTCCCACAAAGTACTGGGCCATTCCTTAGTTTTCATCCCATATCTACTGAGGAGATTCCTGTTAGGAGACTAATTCACTTAATTACATTAAAAAAAAAAAAATCCTTTGTTTGGAGTCTTTTAAATATACTGATTCTCAATCACCCAGCCCAAAGTCTTCTGTGAAGTGATAATTAGGTGTTAAGAGCTAACCAGATAACCACGGAGGTTATCTGTCTCCAGGCAGCCATTAAACACCTAAGCAAGAGTGAAAGTACGGAAATATGAGGTTCTCAGGAGCATTCAGCCCTAATAAATTTTGAAACATTTGGCGTTACTGGCCTGTCTTTATAGCCCCACGCTGCTGTGACACAGCCTGGTGTGCTTTAAAGGACTCACCCACTTAGAAGACTCAGTACTCATGATAAAAACATGATGTGTTTAAGCCCATAAACCTTACTGTACCCCCTCCTTTGCAGTAAGGATAACACACTGAGAAAATCCCTCTCCCTGATAACTGCAAATAATACAACTTCATTTCATCCAGGGAAGGGTTTTTGAAATGTGCTTGACTTATTGCTTGGGAATCCTTGTGTTTTCAGAGGCAAAGATTTCATGTAAATTATTCTCTCAGTTGACTCGGAGTTCTTCATACACCCTTCTTCCATCTGCTAAATTCACAGAAATATAAGACTTGCCATTGCAAGATCCATATTGTGTTCAAAACAAAAAGAATTTGCAATGTAATAAATAGATTTTTCATTCTCTTCCTTTCTGATGTCATTTTCACACTGATCCTCTTTTTTTGCAAAGATTCCAAGCTTTACCTACCTGACTGAGACCTGAGTGATATTCAAGAAGACAAATCATTTGTATAGTGTTTAAGGTGATATGTTCCTAATTTTGAAAAGTTTTTTTCTTTGTCAGGATGCTAAAAAGTATCTGATAAATCATGATAATCACTGTCATTAAAGTAGGATACTTGTCTTATAAATCATTTGACATAAAGCCTACCAGCTGCTATTGTGATGAGAATGCTCTGATGAAGTGGGTCATTGCAAAACAGCGTTTGAGTGTATTCCACTACTCTGATAAGTACACAAACATCTTACAGAATTTCGTTCTCAACAGTGAGCCCAACTCATCCTAAAGTAACTCAGCTAGCATAACAAGAATGACACCAGTAATTAGTGACTTTCCTCTTTTTTTTTTCCATCCCCTATCCTCTCGGTTGAAATCATAGTTGATTGCACATATGTGAAGCACTGCCTGGTTTATAACAGTATCACAGACTTTGGGAAAAAGCCTGGGAATCAACCTGTATAAGATGATGGGAAGTCTAAATACCTCTTTATCTTTGTGGTTTCCCGATAATTTGACTTATGGTGATAGCACAGTCCTGAAAGCCAGTTCAAGGGAGTGACAAGGCCAACTCAAATTACGCAAAGGACCTGTTTCTAGTAACTGGGGCTTGCCAGTATGCAGGTAGGAGATGGTCCATGTTTCTTCCCCCTGGATCATGATCCCACATCCATGAGGAGGCCATGTAACCGTGGTCCTGTACGCCACAGAGATTCCTTGATGTGCCACAAGTAGGGATGATCAGGATCTTTTTTTTTGCCATTCAAACCCACACTTTTTATCTGAACTAAGACACTGGTGTAGATGTGCCCTTCAGGTACTTCACATTCACTTCACTTTACATTCATGAGTTTCAGGTAATTTTAGGAGGTTTTAGTCCCAGGTGGTATTCCAGTGGCTAGATTAAAAGCCACCAAATCAGAGCCTCGCTGAAGTGAAAATCAAAACTCTCATTCACTTCAGGGGACAGTGCTTGGTCTTCCTCTAACTTTGCCACCTCAGAGCTAGTAAGACCAAGGTCATGAGCAGTAATAAGTGGATTATTTTGGTGGCCAAAGATCTCCCTAGTATCATTTCAAGGAAATGGCTTTTTAATGAGAAAAAATGAGAAAGCATTACAATACCTTCTCAGAGAATGCTTAATTGAATGGCACACCAAGAATAAAACCATCTGTGAATATAAAGCTTCCAAACTGTTTTTGTTTTCCGATCATCTCCTTATATTCGTAGGTTAGACTCTGTCCCCTCTTCTAGAAACTGCAGTGTTCCCTCCTGCCAGCCTCCAAAATATTTTTCTCTAAGACTGTGAGGATGATTCTTCTCATATGTCTTTTTGTAAATGTTCTCCATAAACTGAACCAAATGTGGCATGTCAGGACAAGTTACAGACAGCTTTGCCTAGGTTGTCTCAATTCAGACTTAAAATTGCCTCAAACTTTCCCTAAAAAAGGTATGTGAAATCAACAGGCATGTGAATCATTAAGCACACAATTCAATATTTTACATTCCCAAAGTGATTAGCAATAAGACAACTAATTATTACTTCCAGAGACACTCAAAAAACATACTATACACATTCATGTAGAAATCACCATAATAATATTACCGCTAACAGAAATATGCACATATGAAAACATTTCAAAGTAAACATAACATTTGCACATAGTAAATACCCATATGTCTCAATAAACACAATTTTAAACTTTAATATGGCAAGTGTGTGGCTCCTTTAATTGAGGATGAAAAGTCAAAACCAAGCCATTTACAGGGTGAATCCTGCCATTTTCAAAGTATGTGCACACCCTGCACACTTAGGTGGCATCAGGGCAGGGTCTATAGTTAGTGCTCAGAGACTGAACACCAAATTCAAGTGCCATCAGAACTACACTACCAAAAAAGATGCTGTGGTCTGTACTCTTGATGCTGTGACTATAATCCTGGTTTTGGCTACCAGAAGGAATGTATGCTCTTCTTGTTTGGGCTAATGGCAAATATCCCCTCCTTCATGTTTTCTTTGCAGTAGTCACTAATGCACAATTATGTTCTCTTTCTCTGCATCCATTGGTAGTTACAGATAGCTTTGGTTGCAATACTAGCAAAGGAGTAAACAAAGAGCAAAACATTGGGAACATATTCTGAAGAGCAGAGTCTATCATTTGCTGTAATTTCCAAATACTGTTCTTTTTTCATGTCACTTGGTTGTTTTGCTGAAGAATAGCCTTATAAAACTTTTAAATATTAAACACAGTTCAACAGGACTGAATTCTGCCTGTGGCTACAAATTTTAGAAACTCTTTGACTTTAACAAAGTGTTGGGAAATAAAAGGACATTGCCAGCCTCACAATGTCTTCATTAAGATTACCTCGCCTGGCCTCTTTTGGATATATGCACTCTGTCATTCTAACATGGACATTTGTAAACAGAAAACTGTTCTTCTTCCTGGTCCTTGCTTCTGGCAATTCACCACTCTGCCTTCCTTTTCTTCCTTTACACCATTTTCAAGCATACCAGTTGTCTCAGGTTTCAGAGAGCTGTAGTTTCACCATTGAAGTCTTCAGCAAAGACTTAGGGCTTTTACTGTTTGATTTTGAGACACCAGACTGTGTTTCCGTTACCAACTATTAAGCAAAATGAAAATATCACTCAAATTCTCAACTGAACCAGTGTGTTATGGACATACTGATGGAGCATAAATATCAGAAAACTAAGATGACATAGAGTTGCTTTTCTGATCGTAATAGTACTGTATGAAACAGAAACGAGATGGCATATGTTTGTAGCTGTTCCCTCTCCCTTTAACACATAACATTGATGGCATTACACAATTTGTTAACATTAGGGTAAATTTAGTCAGGAGTCCTGAATACCCTAAAACAGCTTTTACAGATTCTAAAATGGATCTGGTGCCTGGGTTTTTCTTCAAATCCCTCCGTGCAGAATGGAGACTGGGCAGCAAACTTCCTAATTGCGCCCATACACTCATAAACATCTGTAGCAAACCATAATTCTGCTGAATGCAGGAGCCACATTGCCATGACATTTTGGTTATGAACGTTAGAGGAGTGTGTGGCTCTGAATCCCAATGTTATGGATTTTAGGAATCTCAAGCGGAAGCCAGCTCTCTGACTCATGCAAGGGTTCAACACAGCCTGAAAAACTCCCACAAAGAAAAAGACGTGTGACGCAAAAGTCTTGCAACTTGGCGGCATAAGGAGCGTCAAGGTGAGGATGGAGGGCAGCACCCCTTGAGAAGGGAATGGTTAACCGGCCATCATAACACAAGCAGGCAGGCAGCTCCACCACTGCAACAAACAACAAATTATTAACACTAAGCAATTTAGCAGCTCAACTTAGAATAAGCAGCACATTGGGCACTGAGTACACAGTGGCAGACTGTCTATGACTCTCTGCTACCAGCCAGCCAGCAAATTTTGTTTTTTGCCCTAAAAAGAGTTCTTTCAAAACTCCACTATAATATTCCATTCTGTGCCCAGGAATAATTTTAGAAGGGCTGAGTCCCAGACTTCCTTTTTGCAGGTGCGAGGCAGCGCATTCGCACCTCCAGCTACGGATGCTGTTTCCAGGGGCTGAGCTACCCAGGCCAGCACCCTGGCTTCAGCAGAGCCGTAATACTGAATTTCTCCATTTTCCTTACTGATTTGCACCACCATGAGCAGGTCTGCCCCATCCAAATCCAGTCCCCCAGAGGTCTGCAATTGCAGCAGCGTATAGCCAATGAAAAGGATGATCTAGATCCCAGGTTTTGAAAATTTGGCCCCTTGAGGAACACCTAATTGTATCAATGCAGCACTATTTTTAAAAAGGGCACACTTCTTGATCATACCTCACACTGCAAAGCTTCTGTTCAACTAACTACAAGACAGTCTGTTAACACTGAAGGAAATCCCTTAAAAGCTGTGTTTGTTTGACCAACACTGACTAAAATTAGAAAAATATTAAATGAAAGCAGCTGGTCAGCTACCAGCCATAATATTATCCCATCTTCCTTCACAGGAAATATTATAATAACATTTTATTTGTTTTTTCCCCTGCTTGCTGCCACTGGGGTGTAGTATTTCTTTCATGTTGCTGATAGATCAAGAGCACTTCTGTTGGATTCAGGCTGTACTGCATGCTGACACCAGCACAGCCTTTAATTCAGGATCCAGCCAGCATCTAGGGGTGTACAGGGGTAGGAGGGAGAGGAAGAAAAGCAAAGACTGTTGTCTGCTCTACCAAAGATCACCTACAGCTTTGTTCTTCGTTTTGGGAAATTGCTTCAATATTTTGACCGTAGCTCTATAAATGTATGAACGACTGAAGATAAGCTGCTTCTCAGCAGATCTTTGCCTATGAACTCTCCAGCGTTGCAGATCCAGAACCATGGGCAACGGACCATGAAATATCTGGGTGCTTTGTGAAAGCTACCTCTCACACTTGGGCCATGTGTGCATCTGTGTGTGTTTGCTTGTCCTGCAGGAGAGCAGGGAACACTCGCACGCAGACTTTGCACCTCTCCCCCAACACTTAAGCTCTCCCCACTACCTCAGCCTTTCCACTTCATGCTAAAGTCCCAGCAAAACCAACCGGGGGCCCAAAACAGGGCTTGAACTCAGTGACATGAGCCAACCATGCTGCTAAATCTTCCAGATGCCCCTGGACTTTGTCCACTACCTCGACTCAGAGGGGTTTGTGGCCCTGCTGCTGCTTACTGAAACCTATTTTGCCTGCTTGCTCTTTCATCCAGATCCTCACAGAGGAGGACAACCAGCCCCAAACTGTTGGACTGTCCCCAGCCAGTTTTGCATATTCCTTTCCCCCTCAAGGAAACATCTTTGTTTCTCTGCTGTCACAATGGTTTTAACACCCCATTTACATAATACCTTTTGAAATGGACCCTGAGGCCTGGTCTACGCTAGAAAGTGTTTGTCAGTGGAGCTCTATCAGCAACACGACCTACTGTGGCTGCCACTGTACCAGCAAAAGGACACTTCTAGCACGGCTTTTGCCATCTCCTTTCATAAAATGAGCTGCATCAGCAAAAACATTTCTTTTCCAGAATAAATATCTTTATAATCTATACTTTTGCCAGTAATAGAAATTTCTTTTAAAGAAAGATATCATGCTTTTAATTGCCCTTTGTATCCTAGCAAAAGTTTCTGCTATAGGCATAGCTTTATGCAACTATAGTTATGCTTTAATAACATCCATTTAAGTGTACCAGGTATAATCAGTTCACAGGTTAGTGATAGCTCTTTTTCCTCAACACGTGCATTAAAAAACAATATGGCTTTCATCCATCTCCAGTAACCAAGGGTTTGTGCATATGGAAGCCATATGGAATGTAAGAGCTTGCCTATATCAGAAATTATAACGATATATAGTAATGTGGAAATTTAATCCACTGTAGTTGGACAATATAACCCCCTTTTTCCTCCATAAGGATGTGAATGTGTGTGTGCATGTGAGTAAAATGAGTGTTTTTATCCATTTTAGCTTCTGTTGCTTTGAAAGGAGTTTACCTAAACTGGAAAAAAGAAGTGTTTACTTCTGAGTAAGAGTGTCCACATGGAGGGTTGTG
This sequence comes from Nipponia nippon, assembly GCF_047370975.1. Classification (NCBI taxonomy): domain Eukaryota; kingdom Metazoa; phylum Chordata; class Aves; order Pelecaniformes; family Threskiornithidae; genus Nipponia; species Nipponia nippon. The sequence continues at coordinate 127,565,763 of NW_028262290.1, forward strand.
GTGAAATAAATACAGCATTTTAACTATATGAGTATCATTTGTCATTCCCACAGACACAATTGGTTCTATATCAAAGTCCTATATCATTTTTTCGAATATAGCTTCTTGTCACTACCAGCATTTGCATTTCAGCAATTTGCATTTCTTCTTGCAAATTAAAAAAAAAAAAAAAGTGTTCAATTGAGATTTGCAAATGAGCAAAGGCAGCCAGGTGAAGGCAAGCAGGAGAGAAGGGGGAGGGTTGAAGTTGAAGGTGAAAGTGAGATAAACAACAACAAAATGTCAGGCTTGCTTGGAAGGGTTTGGGTTTTCCTCCAACCAAACTTGGTACATCCAAGTTTGCACCAAGAGTCTAGATAAGGCGATTTCGTTCAAGTGGCATCAGTAACTCACTTTTAAAAGCACACACTTATTGATTTCAGGGTATAACATAATTAGGTCTCATATTACTCACATAGGCTGCGCAGTTCCTGCTGTAAACCTAGATATTATTCAGAAAATCAAAGTAATCTCTTGTGGGTATTAAAATAACAATACATTTGAGAAATGATTGCTACCATTTTTGAAACTGCATTAATGTTCATTATTTATGTAATATACAAGTTTAGAAGAGGTTGATTTTTTTTTAACTTCATTGCTAGTATAAAAAAATCTTTTGAGTTCTTGGAATCAAATGAATGCAAGTTTCCTTTTTTACATAGGGTGATGAAGACAAATGTATCTCTGCACATTAAAAATACATTGCACATTTTATACATTTACGTATGTGGTGCTCTTCATTTAAAAAAAAAAAAACCACAAAAAAAAAATCTCAGAGCACTTCAGAAAATGCACCCAGAGACAGAGCTATTGTTTGGGAAAAGCCAGATTAAATAAACATGCCTGTAGTCTTGACTTGAAGGCATTTATGGCATTAACATTCTGAGTCTCAGCTGGCACCATGCTCCAAAGCTGGGGGCAGAACATGCAAAGCCTTTGGCACCTACGAGTTTCCACTGATATTCCTGTTATAGACAAAAGCCCAGCATTTTACACAACTCTGAGTCATTCCCAAACATGTGCATTAATGGAACCAAAAGTTTTACTTAGCATCCAGGGCCTTAAATTGTGTGGTGCTTTCAAGACTGTTGGAACTGCCCGGACATCACCAGGCAGACAGTGAGTGACATGACCTTAATACAGAATTGGTCTGGCTAGTCTGGGTTATTAATATTCAAGGACAGCTTAGTTCTCCATACAGTGCAATTTGTAAAGATATACCCATGATCAGGGATTTATGGAAACCTAGACTAAATGTGACTAAACAGTGGAATATTTCTGCTTTTATCTGGGATTGCAATGCTCCCGGTCCTTTGGAAGAAAGCCCTGGGATTTGTTCCTTTTTTCATGCAAAGTAGCAGGTACAGGGGCCCATTCTGATCTTTAGCTGTGACTGGGTTCGCCACTATCTGTCATGATACATGCTCACACCAGCTTTCACAATCACTCTAGTTCCTGAGACAGCCCTGTCTCTGGTGTCATAGCTGCTACAGTACCCAGGTAATTCAGGGAAAAACCCAGCAAGGCACAGAGAAGGAATTCAGTCCTTGACATGACCCATTGCCACAAGAATGCGTCGTATCCACCATCAGGAGATGGTGCTACTACCACTAGTTAGCTGGTAACACATATCTGTGAAATACCAACACTTTGCTTATTCTGGTACAGCCTGTGAGATCCTTTCCTAGCTATAGTAACATGACTCCTAAGTCAATCAAACAAAATCCAGTACAGACAGGTAGAAAGTACTGGATTTCTAGAGAAAAAAAATCAAAGGCACTAATACAGTGGTGCTTCATTAGTCAGGAGCTAGGGGCATAGACAAGGGCCCAGTGTCATGGAAGACGTCAGAGTAACTAATTCCCAGCCAATGGTCTAACACTGTTACAAAAAAAAAAAAAAAAAGAGAGATCTCATTCTGACATGTGTTAACCAGACCATCCTGTGTAAGACATAGGAAGAAATTGTCTCACTCTCTTCATTGCTAGCAAACTCAGCGGTACTTCTGTGTCAGCTCTCTGTGTCATACTTTATGAAAGATGTAGACAAATTGAAGAGACTGAAGAGAAGAGCATCAGGAGCAGTAAGATGTTTAGAAAATGGGATATAACAGGAATAGCTGAATTAGAAAGAAATCTATGAAAAACCCTAACTATCACACTCTGGTGTGGTAATGAAAGAACCATTAAAGGCACAAGAAGCAGCAATTGGCAATTGGCTTATTTTTCAACAGAGAATTCATATGTGTGTATATATATGTATAAGAAAATGTATACATATGTATATGTATAAGCTCTGGAAACTGGGAACTATGTGGTACCTTCAGTAAGGGAGGGAGGTTTTTAAGAATAAATTAGACATAATTGGGAATGGCCTAGATGATATACTTCTTCCACCTCAGGCAAAAGGAGGGACTAGATCACTTCTATGGTCCAATCAATTTTCAAGACTTCTGCAGCATTGCACCCTTCCCGTTTTCCTATTATGTTCTCCTGTGTTGCAGTCCATCCCAGTCAATTAATGTGTCACTTGTTTTACCATTGTTAGTGTTCAGCACAGCCCCTTTCCACTGTTCACGTTATTCCCCAGACACACTTCACTGAGAGTCCATTCTGGGCTATTACCACGCTGAGGTACTCAGTATTGGAACAAGCATTCCTTTGGCTAAGCAGGCATTATAGTTTCTAAAAAATCCAATGTAATCTTTGGTTTTGTTGATTAAGTCACAGAGAAATAGAGACAGAGGAAATATCTTAATTTCTATCTATAGAGTGCCAGAGCCACCTAAGGAACTCTATAAATAATCCTTAATAATAATGACACACAAGAAAGTGTAAGATTTATGTTTATGGACATCTATGTGTCGCATTCCAGGAAGCCTTGGGATTATGAATTTACTATACTCTGTGGGCTGCATGGCCAATGCATGGTTGACTAAGAAGAGCTGCTTCTGCACGAGACTGCTCTAAACTGCAAACAGTTATGCAGGAGTGAATTTCCTACTCAGAACCAGAAAACCCTACACCTCAGTGCCTTAGCTTTCTCTCCAGCTATGTTTCATCACCAGACTCTACAAATGATATTTCAGTACTTCATGGAAGACACTTTCCAGAACCTTCATCATTTTCACATCCCTTCTCTGAACTGTTTCTGTATGATCCAGCTCTTATTTGGAAGTCTCAAAAAATGGACCTAGCAATTCAGCTAGGTTTTACCACTCCTGAGAGTACAGGATTACTTCTGCATGACAGACTGCTTTCCTGTTTATAAATCCCATCTGGAAGCTTGTCTCTCCCACAACAAAATGATTTATGTTCAGTTTGTAATCCACACTAACCCCAAAACTAATTCGAAAAACTGATCCTAATCAACTTTCCTGTCCTGTGTTTGGTCACCTGATATACCTGCTTTCTTGTAGCACTTGATTTTTCATCCATTTTTTCCAGGCCATATCTCCAATTTGTCAAAATAATTTTTAATACTAATCCTGTCTTTCAGCACCCTTGCAGTCCCTCCAGCTTCATATCACCTGAAAATATTACAAGCATACATTTCCCATAAGGTTTATAACATATCACATTGAACTAGACCTAAAAGGTAGCCAAGATCCCTGCAAAATCCCAATCAATGTAACTTTGCATTTTAACAGGAAATCCTTCTCTCGATGACCTACATGTGGTCATCGAGGCAGCTTTTGTATTGCTGTATAGATTCTTCCACCAAACCATGTTTCCATGGCATTCTTATGAAATGTCCTATGAGATGGGGTCAAAATCCCTGTTAACTATTTATCATTATCCCTAAGACTAAGTAGCAAGTAAGCTCCCAGGGTTACCCTAGAAATTATACAACTAAGCTATAAACACAGTCTTTGTAGACTATCTATAATTTCATGAAAGTCTAAAAACGGGACTACAGAATTTATTTTTGCTATTGACTTCACCATTCATTCTCCCAAAGATTTTATACCAATTCACGCAACAGCCTCAAAAGAATCTTGCTGGGATAACTAGGGGATATTCTATGAAAATCCAGAGAAAATGCTCCTAAAGGCACATAGTGTAGTATAAGAAGTCTGTATCGTATTTGCTACTCGTGTTCCAGAGGGTTAGCATACCCTACTTCACAAATACTTTCTGGAATATGGTGAGTTTAACATCTGCATGGTACTTGTAGACCAGTGCCTGACCTGTTGCAGAGGTGCTCAGGCTTCATCAGCATTAGCCAAGTGTCTTACTGACAGCAACAGATAGCAATGGTGAATTCAGGCTTTGCTTTAACTTTGCCTGGAGTCTAAGAAACAGACTTACTTTCCATTTGTCTTCATTGTAGGTGACTCTAACAGGTAATGACAGCTGGCAAAAGGCAAATAGCAATAAAGCCAAAATAATGTTCTGAAATGGGAACCATATCAGCACCCGACACTGCCAAAACTGTGCTTTACTCTAAAGACACCCAATTCTCAGAGTTTCAAAACCTTTACCTCAGCATGCAACTGTCAGTGTAAGAAAGACCTCTTAATCCCTCTGCACCTTCCACAAAAAAAAAAAAAAACCTGTTGCTCTGGCATCCCAAAAGAAAAGACTGGATTTCCTAAAAGTGTCCAGACATGCAAAAAGGTAAGGAATGACGTTTTGCCAAACGTGGCTGACTTATTTTAGAAAAACAAGTCGCTCATGGGAAGGACGCTGGTCTGCCAGAAGTCATGCCAAATTCCAGGAGCCTACGTATTTATAGATCCTCACCAAACACAAACATAACATTAATCAAGGTGAGAGAAAGACATATTGCCTCTATAACTGCAGGGGTAAGAGAGAAATACTCTACCCTACAGGTCATTCTCCATAGGTTTCAGCAAAGCCATGGTACAAGGGTATGGGAAAATTATGAGGCTTAAAAATATTAGGAGTATCTGGACTTTTATGTTTTAGCCAAACTGCACAGTAGTTTTTACTCCTGCATATTTCTACATTTTGATCAGATATTTTAGTGTCAGGATTAGCAAGCATGTAGTTTCTCTTAGTTTTAAACAAGCTGGTTTAATGAAAACATAACCTGAAATCAGGCAGTATTTGGGGAAAAAAAAGCTGTTGGTTGGAACTCTGTTTCCTTACTGACATTAAAAACAGTCAACATAACTCTGTGAGGATGCAGAAATTTAACTTTTGTACATTTTTATTATATCCAGAATACCAAAGATAACTGGATTTATTCACAGAACGGCTGTCATTGAATTCAGTTTTCTGGTACAATTTCCTTCCCATATAAACCCATAAAAAATATGATGGGTGAAACATTAGGACTGCTTAAAGCAGAAGCTGATGTATATCCATACAGAAAGAACAGATAGATTGCAAAATGTTTATGTCTTTTACATTTTTTACTGTATTAATAAGGAAACACTGTGATTACCAATCAAAAAAGACTCAGGAGTGCTGCTTGTAAAGTGCACTATTATAAAGATTTATATCTGTATCTGGGGAGTAATATAGAGCATTGATATTTTAAGGAGCTCAGTTCAAAATCTCTTTATTCAATGAAAGCCCATGAGAATGAAATATATTTTTCCTGGGGCAGCAGTGTGAGCATCATTGTTTGTTTATGATATGAGCTGTAGCAAAAAAATACTTCTCCCAAAATTATATGTATGTCCAAAATATTTCAGCAATAATTAGGAGAGAATTTTCACGTATTTAAATGAGATCTTTTACAACATGGCATTAGGCAGTTGAAAAAAGTCAGTTCCTGGTACATATATTTGGTTAACTCTGAACAAGAAGATATCTGTATTTATCATACATTTCATGGACCAAAAGGTACACCTCAAAATACTTGGAGAAGATGACAGCTTTACATATATTTATAAACACAGACCACCAAGAGAGGGGTACAAACCAGGCCTCCCACCGGGGCTTACTAGGAGACTACAGGGAATTCACCTTTCTTAAGATACCTTGTTTTGCTGGTTGCATTTGTACATACTTTTGGCTACGTTCTGCCAACCTTTTGCAGGACCTGAACTTGCTCTTTTTGAATGAAGAGCTGGTTCCTAATGCTTACTCACCATAGCACAGAGGTGGCTCTGTTAGAATAATGCTCAGAATCAGGAGCTAGAACACAACAGAGTAACTTACAGCAATCTTTCCCAGTACTTAGTTAACAGATGCTTTCCAACAGGTTGTGCATAATCTAATATAAATTATCACTTTTTTTTTTCATATAATGAACTGTAAATTCATGTGCATGCTCCTCACAGCACAATGCACTGTGGTAGCGACATGTTTATAAAATGTTTGTGTTACATACTATTGTACTTAGTCTGTTAATACAACAAAAGTGATAGCAGCTTGTTTTTTGTGCCTGGCTTGACAGCAGCACACCCGTTTCTTAAAGAGCGAGATGTCTCCTGATTCTTTAAGAATCTTTAAGAATCAAATAAATTATATTTAGAAAACACTTTTATAAATCTTTTTTCATTCTTTCAACAGTGTTTTTCCCTTCTTTTGCACAGCAATATGTCTGCTCTCTCTCTGCTTCAGAGATCTTCAGTGCTTGTCAAACCAATTCCACCATTCTCTTTGCTTTAGGTACATTTTGATGTGTAATATGGGGAACACCAGGCCACACCTTTTCAAGACTATTTTGGCACAAATAGATACCTGTCATACTTTGGAAGAGTACTATTTAGCCAATATATAAAGTTCGCCAAGAGAAAAAATTAAAATGTAGTAATAATTTTATTCCTTTCTTCCTTCCTTTTAATTGTTGAAATTTAATCTCTTGGCCAGATTGTGGTCCTTAGGGTATGACATGTATCAAACCCATGTGTGTATAAGTAGATTTTTTAAATGTACTGTGAAAAGTAGCAATGCACTGAGATCAGAATCTAAGCACGTATAAAAATAAGAGGCATAGGAACCGACGGCATAAATCCAAAGTTTATCATATAATTCCCAGATCCATGTAGCTGGTCCCTAGGAACATAAAAAACCCAACAGTACAAAGGAAAACATTTTCAGATGTACTTCTTTTTTTTTTCTAAAGATCCTGCTGCAGAGGTTATATCTGGCAGTGGGGAGCTTTTTCTCTTATCTTCAGTTCCCACAAGAACCAAGCTTGAACATCAGAGCTCCCTAAGCCTAATAAATGAGAGTATTCTTGTCTGCTTTATCTTTTTCCTCCCCCCCAGTCATATGATGAGGAAATAAATATATGATCTTGTTTTTAAAGGAAGCTATTGTATTAAACAGAGGGTGTGAGCCTATCCCATCCCTGGGGCTCTCACCTAGACCTGGGTAGCAATGTGCAGTCACAGGAATGCACAAAGGGTGGCAATTGCTCTCCTCGGAGCAATTGTTCCTGGTCCTTGCTCTGGAGCTGGAAGGCAAGTGGCCTCTCCGTAACCCACTATTAATGCCTCCATACAGGGACCCGGACAAGCTGCCTTACATGAGCAAAGTCAATCTTGTGCTGATTAGTCCTACAGAATGGGGTGCATATCACAATCAATTTCCATAAATATTCGCTTATGCCTCTTTTGTCTTCATTTTCCGCAAACATTCAAGTACTTCACTCCTATTCACATGAACGATCCCAGAAAGAGAATTTTAAGCTTACATGCTTGAGTACTTGCATATAGTAAATTTTAAAATGAGTGAGTATGCAAGTCATAAGATAGGAAGTAGAGTGCTTTTGCCAGTGCCTGGCAGAGAGGCATTTAAATAAACCAGGCAAGTACCTGCTTACATCCTTCTCATCTACAGTTATGTGTGTACATGCAGTTTTATTTGGAACAGTGGACTCACAATTTGCTTTTCCACCATAGTTCAATGGATGTGGCATGGAGCAAGAAATGTACAGCAACTAAGTCTCTGTCTGCCCTGGAATAAGAATGAAACTGTTCAGTTACCTGGGCCATACACTTTGAGATTTTTAAACAAAAATATCATGTAAGAGTTATATAATAATATTACTGAATACTGCTTATCATGTTTTGCAGGGGAAAAGACCATGGCACTGGGGAAAAAGAGTCTTCTATATTCTTCTGCAAATAGGCATGGACCAGGAAGAAAATCAGATAGTCAGAAAAGCAAAATTTTTTCAATGCTAGAAGTACTTTCTGGATGCCAGAGTCCTCGAGTGCTGAACCTGAAACACTGAAAGTAAAAATCTGAATCCATTCAATCAGCCTCAGTTTTTCTACTTCCTTCAGTGGGGCCAGTGCTTCATTTCTGGCTTATATACATTTCATCTTTATTTCCTAAAGTTTAGAAAAGTTAGACAGATGAGATTTGGACACAGGAGGCGGAATTCCAGATGGAAGAAGAGACGTTTATCAAATGAAAGAGACAAAAGCCAACAGAACAACTGAGATATAAAACATCCAAAAGATCCAATAGCTCTAACATGGACACACAGGGCCAAATTTGTCCTCAGCATAACTCTGCTCTTTCAGACTGGATGGATTAAGCCTGCTATTTAGTTGCCGAAAAATGTCTACTAGCAGGAGAACCACTAGAAATGAAACATAAACAATTTACCGAGAAGTGGCTGTATTTGCTCTGATCTGTAACTGGTTCCACAGCCTCCACATAAAGGAAACCCACATCAGTGTGTGGCAGTTTATTTCGCACTGAGCCAGCCAACATATTTTCTCTCTGAACCACATTCGTGTCCGTTGCAAGGAGGAAGGACACCTGGGGGTTCTGACCTTAAAATTAGATCTGCTGCACTTGCAAAAACCCAACCTCATAGCTAGACCTTTCTTATTTACCATCTAAATGTTGCTATATCTCTGAGCTTTGCAGATGGTGCAGGCCTCAATAAATTGTGAGCAAAATTTGACCCAAAGTGAATTCGCAGTAACTCACGCTGCAGCACTTGGTTCCCCCGCCTCCTTCAAAATGTCTCCAAGGACTCAGACACAGCCACCATGCAGATCAATAACTTTACAGTACAAATAGATGGTAACTTTCCCTTTTGGGAACAGGATAAGGCAAAGTCAATTAATTTATAACAGAGAGGTGAGTAACTGAGCCAGGAGTATTTTAGTAGGATATACACTAGTCCAGCATTTGCATTTTCAAACTGGTATGTACCTCCTGATCCAGAATCTATTGAAGTAAATTTAAAGACTCCATCAGAGGTTGGGGGAAGTCATTCCCACTTTTTAGATATTGCTGAATGCTGATGTGAATCTCCAATACAAAATTTAAACACAGGACTTCCCCATTATTTTTTTTCTTTTACGTGCAGACTTGCAGTGGCACAGCCCAAACTTCCCAGGCATACATACTCTGCTCTTGGATTACACTAAAAGAATCATGTCAAGGCTTCTTGTCAATGTCTTCAGTGACCAATTCACAAAAGCTGAGAACTGAAAAAGCAAATTGGCAGCAATCACCATCAGAAATCAACATTTCACATCACCGAGGTGCCACAGGATTTTCCTCTACTGAGAAAATGAAATGCTATCCCAGGCACAGTGGTACAGGGAAGAGAGATGTTTTTTGAGTCCTTGCGCTGTGTTGCAGGACATCTGGATTCTGGGAGACAGCTGTTTGTCCTAAAGAAGCAGACATTTCACTTCGAGTGGCCCCAGCAGCCGTGGTGAACCCAGCAGTAACATTTCAGACACTCTGAGGCTGGGATGCTTTGGGAAGGAGGGAGAGTTTCGATGTCAATGTACATAATTAATAATAGCAGCACTCATTTTCCAAATGCTGTGGGAGGATGCGTGTTTTAAGTTGTGATCGGTTTTGGAGAACTGCAGAGAATATTTCATTTTTTAAAGGAGGACTGTGCAGACTGCGAGAGAGCAGTGCCATGGAGGAAAGCATAACCCATTCCCTGGCCTTTGACCACATCGGGTGTGGGAATTCCTGCCCCGCTCCCACCTTTAGTTTTTATTTGTTTGCAGCTTTTTCCTGGCTCACCAACATTTTCAGCAGCTGTCTGTGATTCCAGCTACATTTTGATGCTAAATACAGTAAGTATCTGGGAATAGTAAACATTTGCCAGTAAGACAGGAAAAACAAAAAGATTTAGCAAAGAACCCTTAATGAGAACCATGGGACATGTTACAACTCTGCTGAGGATGCATGTGCTTTGCAAAGGCATTTGCATATTGTCACTCCTCCCAGTGTGGCTATTTCCTTAACCTCTTTTTAGATTGCAAACACGATAGGGCTGTGCAAAATTTCATCGAGGCTCATCCCAGATTGAGGATAAAATGATCAATGACTAAAACATGACTCAGGCAAAGGAGACTTAGGGCCTAATTTTCTTCTAACTTTTAGTAAATTTATGCCTGTATAACAATTCTACTGGCTTCTGTGGTGATGTTTGCTGCACTAATGTAAATGAAAACAGAAGCAGGCTCCGAAAGCTTCAAACTCATCCCATGTAAGAAGTCAAAGTCAACGAGCTTGTGCTTGTTTAGTCAGTAGCTGAATTTGATGCTTAGGTTTGCTAATAAGCTATAGAAACCTATATAAACTATATGCCTCTCTAAACTTTATGCAAAGCACTTTGAAGTCACTACACATGGTTCAATTGCCGTTTGTGGTATTACTGGAATGAAGGAAGAGGACCAGAACTGGCAGTGATAAAGTTGTAACCCATTATACTCAATATGCCTAATAATCACTAAAAACACACCTCGCTCCCTCCTGTTTGAGATTCATAAACCACACAAGTATGAAAGGAGGACTATCTCTTTTACAGGAAGAGAGGAAAATTTGAAGGTAGTGCATATAAATAATGACATCACATAACCTGCTAATGCAATTTAAATCATTTACATGGCAAGAGATGTTAGGGTCCCATGAACTCAAGATGATTTGAGTTTGAGGACACTGTATGAAAAACTTCTGAAGTGGCACTACGTTATGGCTAAGTGGAAAGGTATCACTCTGCATTATGCAGCCACTGTTCAAAGGTTTTGAGAGGTTTTCAAAAAAGCTGCCTTTAGCTAAGGACGCCAATCTGTTTAGTTTCCCCAAAGAGTCAATGAGGAGAGGAAGACTTTAGAGACTGAGTCAGGGCAGGGATTTTTTAATGTTATAAGGCTCTGAAGTGTTCATAGGAGGCCCTGGCAACAGGAAGAGCCTGTCTCTCTGAAGTCAGTGTTTGTGAAAAGGCCACATCACCTAACCTTTAAGGGTTAACTAGAAAGAGATTAAATATAGGCTGCTTTACATAAATCTATCAGCAGTACAATGTGTACTGGGTACATTCCTGGCTCCAGGGAAGTCCAAGGAAAAACTTTGATGAGTTTCAGAAAGTCGCTTATTTCCTGCTATAGATTCCAAGTCGTATTGCTAAATGTACCTTAAAATGTACAAATGCTGCTCCTACACCACATCCTCTGGCACTTCAGCAGAGGAAATCCACTCTTGTTCCTTTGTTATTAGAGACCGTGGAAGCACAATCCAATTTCATGAGTTTTCTGATGATTGACTGAGATTCTTGGCTTCTTGGCTCTGGGACTGATGCCATTCCTCCATACTTCTTAAAAACTCCTTTTATTGTCAAATGAAATGCAACAAGTTGTCACTGCTAAAAATTGCCTTCATGTCCATCACAAGTAGGGTTATTTTTCTGCACATTTTTGAGTAGTCTAGGAAATCAATTAGTAATTAGGGAAATATGTCTGTTTATATGCCTATAATGTAATTACTGTAATGCACGGAATAAAACTGAAAAGCAATCCTTGTAGATTTCTGCACACACCTACTTTCTCAATCTTCTTTTTATTGGAAAGTCCTTTCATCAATAATCCTAATTGTAAGTATTTGTTTTAGGCTCCTCCTGCTCCCAGACACGTAGTTTGGTTGAAAAGTGGCTGCTATATTTTGTGTTAAAGATTCTTGCGGTCTGGCTTTCGGTATGTCTCCTTGAGTAGGTAAACATGACAGAACAAAAGTGCCTGGAAATGCAAACAGTCCATGAATTATTATGCCTATTACTTTTTATTAGTAGTAAAAAAAAAAAAAAAAAGCAGCAAGGAACAGTTCTATTTATGCAGAGCAGTTAGAACATAAATAATAATAAAATGTTAAAACTATAAAACTACTTATGCCATATTAATTTAATTCTAATAAAAAGTAGGTTTAGGTCTTGCCTCCATGACAGCAAATGTGGCGCAGCTTTGCTTTCATCCAATATTTATACTTAAAAACATTTTGGTTTAGGAAATAAATTAGTGATAAAAAATTACAGTCTCAGAATATTGGGCTTTGACTAGTCCCCTGCTGCCCTTTATATTATGTTTCAGTAAAATACAGTACATCTTGCTGTTTTATTTCATTGTTTGTGGCCCATGCAAAATCCTATTGTCCAGCTGCCCAACGTAAATGAACAACAAATCAGAACAACCAGAAAAGCACAGTGACTGATTAAACTAGGTCAGAATTTTTTCCTGCACTGTTAGAAATATGACTTTATTCAGATTTTCAGTACATGTTTACATCACCTTGAATGGCACTGAGGAAGCCTGCTGACGGAGCGTTTCATTTTTAAGTGCTACAGACAAGCAAATCATGCCAGCTCTCCTTAGCACATATTATCAAGTTGTTTGGTTCTGTTGATTTTTTTTTTTTTTTAATTATTCCAAATTAGCAGGGTGATCCTGCATGGTATTAAGCAGCATGTAAGTGAACGAGGAGAAGAACTACAGTTCAGAGCAGACATTCGAGCTAGATGAGCTCGCCTGGTCAGTACTGACTGTCACCTCCAAGCACCCTCACTGCAGCACAAAGGCACCCCAAAACAAAGGGGACCCTCCCAGCAGATACCCAACTGCTGCATGGAAGTCTAATCCCCCTCCGCACTGTAATATTTTGCTGTCAGGCTCAGCTCAAGTGTCCCTTGCCTGTCTCAACACCAATGAGCTGGAAGAGGCCAGAGACTGGACAAGCAAACCATGGGGGTATAGGGAGATGACCATACAGCCAGCCGCTGTTTCTCATGCACTTCCTCAGGGTGCGGCAGTGTGGAGTTCAAAAGCCTGGATACCTTTGGACTAGGTTTCTAAGCCTGTTCCTCACTGCAGGCGGTGAAGAACTAGCTGCCTCACCTGATGGAGTAGTGAAGGGAGTCACAGCAAGTGGACTTTTAGTCTTCCCTCTTTAAAGAATATTTTTGGAGAGAGCCGTAATTTAGATCCACATCTTAATCACATTGTCAAGGCAAACCTTTAAAAAAATGATTTCACAAGCTGAAGAACTAATGAAACCAGGTTTTATACGTGTCTGTGTCTTCCTTCTCTGAACACTTCTCCCAGCACCAGAATCTTAGATTCTCGTATGTCCCCTGTGACACTTTCTGTCAGGCAAGAGCCAGCACTTGCTCTGGTTCTGACTATATATCCATCTGCTGACAAAGAGAATAATGCCTCAGTTTTACCTTTTTTGACTTTCCGCTCAGTGCAATCATTCAGCTGAGGTCTCTCTCCAGTACCCAGACAATTTCCATGAAACTTTAGAAATGCAATAATATTTCAGATCTATCCTTCTATCAAATTTGTTTGAAACTGGCAGCAAGCTCATAGGTCATTAGGAGGCTACTGATACACAGACAGAGCAATTTCATTATTCCATTAGCTGGAACCCTGTAATCAAACCCTCTGCACAATCATGACACTGGTTTACAGATCATAAGACTTTAGAAAATAATAGACTGTGGGTTCTTTCCAGTTGCAACATGGGATGTAAATAAAGACAGAGAGTACACTAAAAAAAAATTAAAAGGAGCAGCTAAAATGGCAAAATATTTCAGGTTTTATGGCACTAGCTTTAGAAAATACATGAATCAAATCAAAAAAATACTTTAAAAATACAAGAAAGCTGGTTTGGCTTAAGGAGTAAAGTATAAGAGAAGTTTGGAAGCTAAAAAAATATATCTATATCCTTCAAACAGAAGAAATCGAGGAAAATAGAAAATAGGATAAACTCTGTCAAGTTTCATAAAGTTGCAGTTCTAAAGGAAGTTTCTAAAATGATAGGTAACTCATGCCTCATATCAGGCAATGAAAAATGACAGCTCTGATGGCTTTTTAAAAAGTTTCCCAGGGGAAAGTTCAGAGAACTACAGCTTCATAAGTCTGATGTTGTTAGGGTCAAAATTGGTACAATCAATAATAAGGAACATAGGCAGTAGAGATCTAAATAAATATGATACATTGGGATGGCTTCTGCAAAGGGAAATCATACCTCATAAATCCATTTAAATGTTGTGAAAGTGTTAACAATAGTAAGAGTGATCCAGCTGAGAAAGTATTTTTTGATTGAAAGAAAAAGTTTTGGCAAGATCCTTCACTGAAAGCTTTAAAAGATATTAAATCAATGTGGACTAAGACTTAAAGTCCTCTGATGACTTAATAATTGGTTAAAAGACAGGAAACAAAGAGTTAAAATAAAGTGGAGCTTTCCTGTTAGAGGAAGGTTACCAGCTCTGCAGGGAACCATGCGAAGACCTGCATGCTTCTACATGTTATAAATAATGTGGAACAGGGAGTGAATGGTGAGGCTGAGAAAGTTTGCTGATGGCACAAAGTTTCTCAGGATCCTCAGAACTAAAACTGACCCAAGAGTTACAGAAGAATCCTACAATACTGAGGAACTGCACAGTGCAGTAGCAGTGAAATTAAGCACTGATCCACACAAAGTCATGAACAAGCAGACAAAAAAAGGGTCTTAACTACACAGACAGAAACATAGGCTCTTCACTAGTATTAATACTAGGAAAGATTTCTTGGAGTCATTTTGAATAATACTTTTAAAATGTCTGTTCAACATTCAGCAACACTCAAAAAGGCCAGTAAAATATTAGAAACTATTAGGAAAGAAATAGAGAAGAAAATGGGAACATTATTCTGCCGCTGCCTGGTTTGCCTATAATTTTGACTACTGCATGTATTGAATATTTTAATCAGCCACCTCGAAAAGGTTACAATAGATTCAGAAAAGGCATTGTGGATAGTGACAAAGCCAATCAGAGGTGTGGAGTGAGTGCCATGTGAGGAGTGATTAGATAGAGTAGGAGTTTTCAGCTTGGAAAAAGAAGTGACTGAGAGGAAGAGCAATAGACAATCACGAGCAGTGTAGGAAAGGTGAATAGGGGAAGGTCGTTCGCTATATTTCATACCATCCCAACTAGCAGGCACTGAATGACTCTGTCACACAGAGGCTGTAAAACAGAAAAGGGGACGTACTTTCCCATGCTTAATTACACTGTAGAACGTAATGAGAAAAACATAAATGAGTTCAAAATACCAACTGGAAAATTAATTAAAGAAAAGTCCATCATGGAGATGCAATCTTCTTCTCAAATAGTCCCTAAACCTGAGACTGAGTTTCCGTTCTCTACTTTCCTTCATAATGCTTCCACTCCTGGCTATAACTAGAGCCAGGACATGGACCTATATGGAATCACCTTTATGCTAAACACCAGAAAGTAAACCTTCACCACAGAAAACAACTCTAGGACCCCTGAGTCTCTCAAGACATCCTCTCATTTTCTTATTTCCAGCAGACAACCCCAGCACCTACAGAAGCAGTATTTTTCCACTGGATGGAGAGCACTGTGCAAACCAGCTGGCGTGAACACCTTTAGCTGATACCAAAAAATTCAAAAGTTGTTGGGAGGGAACAGATGGATAGATCGAGGATTACATTAGCAAATAAATAACAGCAGCCTTACCAAGCCAGTCTGAATAGATGGTGGATCTTCAGAAAGCAAATGAACTTACACTTCTGCATGGCTTTAAAGAGTGGAGCATCAGCGACCTCATTTAAAAGTCTGCCTCTGATCCTGAGCAGAAATCTCCTCATTTACAAGAATGCATCCCAAAGCCCGTTTTTCCACACAGAGATTTTCCCTCCATTCATTTCACTCCACTACCTGGTGAGCTGTATGAGGTTTTTGGTCTGCATCCGTGTGACTTGGTACAACCATGTTGTGCCAGCTTTCTAATGGCAGGAGTTTGTGCACTTGCTCACATTACCAAACATGAGCGAGGCGCTTACTCAGAAACAGAAATGTACAGCCCGCTCACCTGGCACACGTTGCCTACTCATTAGGTAGCCACAGAGAGCACCAGGCTCCTTGTCTTTCTTGCACTGTTTGCTCAGCACCTGAGTTCTGGTTAGGCAGAGTATAACATGAGCGTCTATCAACTATTTCATCTGTCTCAAACCTCTTAAAAAATACAGATCTTCCTTTCCCCACTAGATGTGACACTAACAACAATCAATAATCAACATAATGCAGAACTTGAAATTTCTAAAGTAAATTCTTTAAAGATATAAGAATGTATGAAAAGATGCACCAGATTGCACCAGTGGCCTTACGCTGTTCTGCAGACCTGTAGGTAAGATGCAGGTAACTGCATCAGCAGCATTGCTGACAGACAGCACTAAGCCCATTAGCTATCAATTCATCCCTACTATATATTCCTCAGGGATGAAAAACTAAAAAAGCATGTAAGATCTGCAACCCTGAGGCTTCTTTTTGTGACACCCCTGCTAGTTCTGCCTCTTTTCTTGTGTTGTAGCTATGCACAGCATCATTTTCGTGACATGGTGGAAATTCCCAAGTTCCAAGTAATCCTATTTTGCTTTATCTGTCCCTTTTTATTTCTGCAAGTCCTTGGGGATTCTGATGTTACTTTCTAACAACGTAGGTATCCTGGTTTTCCATTTTCAGCTGAACAAAATGGTAGCAGTTGATAACCCATGCTTGATTCATTAGTGCTGCTCTGTAATTTAAGAGTGCTAAATAGAGATGAGATTGACTACAGCATTCAGGAATTGAGACTCTTTAGTATTTTAGTTGTGGGTTTCTACCAGTCTGCTGGATAATGGGATCAGTACTGATGCATCTACAACCTTATTTCAAAGCTTGAGCAGTGTAAATTCCTGTCAACTACCCTATATCCAGCATCAGGCATTTATGAACTGTGTTTGAAGTGTATAGATTTGATATGCAGTCACCTTTCTCTCTGTAGTAGAATATCCCAGAGAAGTAATAAGAATAAAAATAACAGTTGAAGACAAGTACAGAGTTTTTTCCAGCTGATATAAACAAATTAATGCCAATTTTCCCTGTGCCACCAGTATTTTTTTTCCTTTTGACTTGGACTATATTTTTGGCATAGGAAGAACTTCTATAGCTTTCTTAGTTTAGTATAAGGCCATTATCCAAGGTCATATCAAAGGTCCATCTTTCCCAATATCCTGTCTCCAACAGTGACTAGTAGTGGATGTTAAAAGGAAGAGGATGAGAGATGGCATGAACTGACTGATTCCCTGCTGTACCTTGCTGGCTTCAATCAGAAGCTGGTTTAAGGCCTTCTTGAACCAGAGGTTGCAACTGATGACTGTTTGGTAGCACAATCCCTTTTTTAACCAGTTTACACTTTTGGCTTCCATGGCATACTGTAGCAAGGACATGAGCCCAGTGTAAAATGTTGTAGTCATCCTCTGAGATTTTTCCAATCTCTAAATGGCATTCATGTATTCTTTCTAGCATATATTTCTGAAACACCTTAGGAATCATCTTCTTGATTGTTTAAGGAAAAACTCACATCTATTGCTGAGAATTATTCCTTAAAGTGGGTCCTGGGGATATTTCGAGCAGCTTTCTCCTCCTTATTGCCATCCTCATTGTTTTCTGAGGTAGCATTTTACATTCTGTGCCACATCCAGCACCTCACAGCACCAGTCACCTCCCATAAGCTTCTCCTAATCTATTAGGACTGGGTGGCTTCCCATGCTTGACAAGTCTGAATAGCTTTGTCAAGGGTTAATTTTAGGATTTCCCATAACATCTCTCAAAGTGTCTTGTCCCAGATTGCAGGCACAATCTGGTTTCTTATGAGAGAGACTGAGCACCTTGAGAATTTAAATGGAGTCTTCAGACTTAGTCAAGTCCAAAACTCTTCACTGTTTCCACCTTCATTTTCATATTCTCTGTTAAACAAATGCTTTTCTGCTACATTTTTAATTGCAGTGCAGAAATCCTCATATTTCTCCGGTACTGTTTCATAGCTTAGCTTCCTCTGCCTGAGCCAGCAATGTACTGACAATATCAGCTACTGCAGAATGAGCGACTGTTGGAATAAGGCTGTCTCCTGACTGCCTTCTTTCCTGCTGGTCCCAATTGCTCGCAGCTACAGATTGAAGAACAGTTTAAACCTTCCATAGTTATCCTCCACTTTTGAAAAGAGTTTAAACTTTAATGGGGTTTTAATTGTTCCATTCTTCCACTCTGGCTGTTTCCTCAAATTGCTTAACTCTAGGTATGAGGGTATTTTGAGACTGACAAAAAGCAGCTGCATTCTGCTTCTGAGTTTTAAGTCATCAGCAATATGTAGCATAAGCTGCTTTTATAACAAAAAGATCTGTTCCACCTGGCTTGTGACAGACTCCCCTCAAAGTACAGTACCATTCCCTTAGGAAACAGTTTCCTTGACCAGAGCATCTCCCACAAGATCCTAAATACAGAAGATGGTACGGGTCCATTTTCTTTGCATGGGGAGCATGACTAAGAAAAGGGCTTATATTCTTCCTTCCCCTGTCTCCCTACACTAAGTCCAAAACAGAAAATATACATGGGTGCCAATCTTGAGCTGCCAGAATATAGGGCATGTCTCTAGATTTAGTGACAACCTTACCACAGCCAACACACACATTCCCACAGGCGCACGCACAGATGACTATCTACGTTTTTGCCATATCCAGGTTACTGTGGGGAGCTGGATTAAGAACTGAGTTTAAAGTGCCCATGCAGTCTAATAAAACTCTATAAGGTCTCTATAAGTGTCTGCACTCATAATAAGAAACACAAAACACTTCTTGTAGATCAAATATGACAATGGACACTTTTGAACACTAGAAGACAAAAAATACCCATTAGAAATCTGAATATGATTTTGCAGGCTTTATTGACTGCTGTTGTAAAATAAGTTAATACAAAATGGGCTCCAGACCTCCAAAACTGAAACTAAAAATAAAGTTTTTAACAACTGTTCCACCTGAGATAATTTATGGAGAACGACATGCCCATACTTTTCCCATTTTTCACTGGTGGTCCTTCATATGTAGTAAGCACTGACCTGATCCCTTGTTAGTTTGAAAACCAAACGTAAATGCTGAGGTCACTTTCTATGAATATGTCGCCTTAGGGTAAAACACCTGGCTGGTAAAAGCAAGTATATCTTTCTCACAGACATTATGGACACTGCTGGTTTTCATCTCAGGCCAGTGGATCGTTAGAAAACATCAACTTTTGTTAATATTACTTGAACTGAGGTTCTTATATATACACAGTTCTGTGTCTGAAGAATGAAATTTTGGAAACTACAGCAACTACAAATCAGAGTTCAGATTTTAGGAGCAGGTTCATTGCCAGGAATCAAAGGCCTGACTCCTAGGAAAGAAATAACTTTGGGTGCTCCCACCCAGATTATTCTCTTGCCCACTGATGGAGGCAAGCGTCATGAGATTCACAGGCGGCATAGCCTCAGCAGCCTGGAAAATAAACCTTCACTGTAATTCATTACTTATTTTAAAAGTTATCCTAATGGATGCTAATTCTGTGGCCTTTCCTTCTGTGTGAGGGTGACTGTGGTCTTGGATCAAAGATAAAGCCTTTGCAAAAATACAATGGTAAGTTTCTAACATTGCTGTAATTCACTATGGTGCCATGAGTAGATTTAAGGCAAATGGAGCTCTATAAACAAAATAAAAAGATGGCATTTCAGCAGAAATATGTAAAAAAGATACTGGGTAGAAATACTTCAGAGAAGCAGCCTGCTTAGTTGTAAAATGAGTTTAAATTAGGCTTTAAAAAGGATTGCTAAATCTTGACACATATATGAGCAGCTTATTATCATGCAATTGTGCAGTAGTTGCTTGATCTTGTTACTGATGTGCCACATATGAATAAGTGATTAATTACCACAAAGGCTAAAACAGAGCAGAGTGAGAGTACTGTAGCTCACCCTGAAAGAGGGGCTTAAACACGTTTATTGCCCTTTAAGTGCATTTCATTAAGGCCAATTAAGGACTTTCATGTCTTATTAGAAAAATGAAGTAGATTTATGAGGTTTTCGTAGGCTGTAAATGCTGGGGCTAGCAGATACAAAACTGTGCAGAAATATAGTAGTTAGAAGCTAAGAAAATAATGTAAAGATACACACAGGAATAATTTTACTAAGGAACCAGACCACATGAAGGTGATCTCTGTATAGAAGGGTGGAAAAAAAACAAAACCAGTGTTAAAATTCATAACATTTCCTCTCAGATTCGCTCCCTATAATTTTATAGACAATTTTGCTATCCATCTCTCTTTGGGGCCTCATTTTCCTCTGCACCATATAAAATTCAGGATGACATGAAGTGGTGCCATTCAGGTTGGGCAGAATTTGCTCCCAGTGGGCACACCTTATTGCATACCTGTGAATAAATGCTCAAAGAAGGAGGGAGCAGATTTGTTGACCATCACATAGCACAACTCCCAGCAGGTCTACATACCTTAATAACATTTAATGTTGCTGATAGAGATTCAGTCAGGGCTCCTTTATGGGTGTAACTTTAGGCACTGACTCAGAAAAAGATATAAACATATGCTCTAGTTAAAGTAGATTGGAAGATGTGCTTAAGTTTTTTGCTGAATAGGGGTGAGTATAAGCACACACTTAAAGTTAAGTGTGTGCTTCAGCATTTTGTTGTATAAAGGACTACAAAAGTGAAAGCCCTGACCTAGTCGTCTATACTTCTTACTTAGACATACACAGTTCTGCATTTCCTACACCAAGCCAGGGGTTTCTTGCTGCTCAAGATTACTCCCTTATTCTTTTTAATAAGAAATAAATTTAAAAATATACAGAAAAATAATGAATAGAAATAAAACATTTTATCTGAATTATCCATTTGTATTCAAACTCACAGGGCTCAAGAAATGAAACATGAATGCTGACCTTCTTTTCTTAAATCATGCTGTTCTTAAGGTAGCAAGAAGGAAAAGAAAGGAACGGACTAAAAACCTGAGCAGCATGCTCTGAGGACAAAGGCAAACTTTACTTGGACTCTGCAGAGTCCTGGAGGTTTGCGTCACTGCCTTCATCTTATTTGAGTATAATTTGGTCTATAGAGTTTCCTTGCTTTCTTTATTTTGAAAGAAAACTTTCATGGGAGGTTATAGAGTATGTATCATCATCCTTGGGGACTGTGTCTGTTTCAGCATCATCCAAGTTTCTAGGTTACACACATACGATATCTGGGCAGCTTTTTTACATATTATATGTATTTATGAATTTTAAAAAATATGCATTATTTACTCAGTGGACTGGAATACCGCTGTCAAGTAGGGGAATATATATTTATAAATGTTTTTAAAATGCACATTATTTACCCCACAGACCAAACAGTTACAGTCTACCATGTATAGTCTTAGCCACCTAATTAAAAATCTTATGAAACTTCTTTGAAAAGCACTTGCAGTACATACACAGTAGCAACTTTTGGAGCTTTATTATCTCAGCTCTTTTTTTTTTTTCCAAAATACACAAAGCATTTAGACATATTATGGTCTAATCACTTGCCAAATTTCATCTTAAATAGAAGCTGTATAGGAGTTCTACAAGCACAAAAAAAGCATCAAAAACAGCAGATCAGCTATGTTTTGGGGGAGGGGGTATGGAGTTTTTTGCTGCACTGATACCATTTTAGAACAAACAAACTGATATTTTTTAATTTGGTGAAAAAGAATTAATTCCCACACTGAGATTTGCTTGTGCCAAACCTTAGCTGCTCCTTTTAATGAGGTTTTAAATATTTTTTTTCTGCCAACTTATTCTTAAAGGGGTTTGTACCAAAAAAATTGACTACATACTATCAACACGGTCCGACCACTATTGATTAAATCCTTCAGGGATGAGAGACCAAAATTATGTGCTTTATGAAATGATGTGATTAAAGAAAAGAGGTAAATGTAACACCAACACTGTCATTTGTTGACCAAATATAATTTCAAATAATGATACTGTTTGCTTATTTTGTTCCCTAGGTGGGATGTTCAAAACAAATGCTGACTTGATGACTAATATACCTTTTCACTCTTTGAGAAGAGATTTATTGATGTAAAAAGTGATGAACATCTGCCTCTGGTGATTTATATCAGAGTATAAAAGGGCTATAAAATAAGCATGGTGGAGATAGTGGGTAAAATGAAAGTCATCTCTTGATTCTGTCCCAAACCAGAGCGCAGAACACTTCACAGAGCATCCTGAAACCATGCTGCAGCATCACCCTATTTTTCAGGGGAGGAGGGCACTGCTAGCCAAGCGGTCACAACCTTCTTTAACATGAACATCATCTCCCCACAACCAAAGCAGCCAGCACAACGGTGTATGTATGTTCTCTGATTCTGGTCATTTGCACAGACTACAGATATGAATCACCTTAAGAACAGATTTAAAAGCCATCACTAGGTTGCAAGCTTTGAATGAAAAACCTTAGCAGTCCAGGCTACACAAGAGGCTCATGACTAGTTAGTTTATAGGGGTTTATGCAGGGAGTTTCAAAGCGGGAAAGGCTTCTGCTCTGTGCATACCTGTGCATACTGCTGCCAGAATTGTACTTGCTGTCAAACGTCAAAGTAGAATCTAAACTAGATCTACAAAACTAACTTTTTTTCAAAATTGTATGAGTTACCTCATATTCAACTGAAAGCAAATTACACATTAGAAATTACCAACAGGTTCTTGTGATGAAGCTTCTTAAAATAAATTGATAATTTTGGGAGGCTGAAATTTTTCTATTTCTTCGTGATAGCAAAAATGTATTCTATAAACAAAGAGAACTGGTTTTAATAATATTAAAATTGTTTCTAACCAGAAAATAAATTAATAAGGCTCTTGTTCACTGGGAATGACTCATGAGACACACTGCTACATTTCCGAGGTTTATAGAAGATCTTAATTCTTAAAAGATTGGGAAAGGCATTGTTCAATAGTATTCTGAGTATGCAATTTCTGTTTAAATTCTCTTCTGACATCTTACTGAAAGCTGGCATTGTAGCTTGGCACAATACCACAGTAAAGTTCTCTGGTCCAAACAGAATTTGATGAATTGTTGAAAAGCCACTTTTCCTTTGCCTCTGGTCAGAAAGAATAACATGGACACTGGCCTTTCTCAGGGTGTTCCAGCTCCAAACAGAAATGTTTTTGAAAGTAACTTGAAGTGGAAAAACTGGAGATGGACTGAATATGTAGTAGCTCTGGATGTGATGGAACTGACTGGGTAGCCGACACGATGCTCGTGGCAGGCTTTGATAGATGGTGTGACAATCTCTCCCGATGCGGTAAGTGTGTGCTACTGGCTGTGCCCGTGGGGCATCAGCCACACAGCTGCAGTGTGTTGCATCCCTCCTGCACTTCTGTACTTGTAGCTGTATAAAATATGAGGGGGAATGAGACACTTGAAGTATGAGCTAGTACGAGAGGCAAAAGAAGAAACTCAGACAATGCAGTATTGTCTCCATTCCTAGCTACCATTACAGCCATGCTGGTGTCCAGTGGCATGAGAAGATAAGAAATGCCCTGCTGGGCCAAGCCAATGGTTCCTCTAGCCCAGTATCTTTCCAGAAGTCTCAATAAGAGATACTATTTACAATAAGTATATGATCCCTCATGTTGTCCATTAACCTCAGACTGGCCTAGCATCCACAACTGTTGTATTAGGCACATGCTTTTTGTACCTGTTACAGATTTGCTTACCAGCAAATGGACTACTAAACAATCCATTTCTCTGTTTTCTCACTGCAAAAACTTTCTTTCAGAAAAATTCTGTCACAACATCTATAAACACAACTTCATAATACTAGAAGGCTTCAAAACAGGTTTCATATCAATGTCTTTTAGCCAGCTTTTCCCATCTTTCTCAATATATGCACATGTGCATGCAGGGACCTGGAGCTATACCAATCCATAGATAAGGTAGAGGGGACTCTAGAGGAAATAAATGCCCTTTGAAAATGAGGCTTCAGATGAGTGTTGTGTCAGCATGGCAAAAGCTGGATCACAATATAGGAAACCTTTTCCTTGCTCCCCCCAGTAGTAGGCAGATGCAGCAACAAATAAATTTGATCCAGAGGCAGATAAGTTCTGGTCAGCTGGTATTCTTTAAGTCCAAGAGAAGAAAGGCAGGAGAATATATATGAAAAATTAAGGATTGTTGTCAAGAGATATAACAACTTTACATTAATAAACTACAAGAAAAGACAGTTTATCCCTTCAGGCACAGACTAGCAGAGTTTCTATCGTCCTGGAAGTTTCCCTGCTTAAATCACCTGCAAAATTTTCTGGATGTCAAAACTAAATACCCCAAAGGAGAAACAACCACCTCATATTGGTCAGCTGTGATGCTTACAGTGGATTAAAAATCAGCCAGAGCCCAAATAGGATCTTGTGGGCATGTGGGCTAATACAAACCAGAGATGGCAGTCTTCAGGCCTTCACTGGAGCCTGGGGGGGCTCATCCTCATAAAAGACATACAAGTGTGTTATATCACATTCAACTTGAAAATTTTCCTAGCTGAGAGGAGATGCTTGGGTTTATGTGGCTCAAATTAAGCACATTCTGATCTAAAGCAGAAAACACACTGTGCCGATGAAGGGGAGCACCCCTTTTCAGCCTTCAGACAGCACTACACAAGCACACGCGTCTTGGGTAGAGTGTGCATGAGAGAAACACATTCCTCATAATCAAGGGTAATTCGAAAGGCAAACAGTGACCAGAAGAGCATGCTATCCAGCAGAAGACTAATCCTGAACCCAACTCCACAGACGGTTACACAGCCTGCTGCAATGCCAGGGCAGATGCCAGGGAAGAGACCAGCCACAAACCGAACAGACATACAATCCAGAGCTTGGCATCTGGGTTCTTCAGCTGCCAGCCTTGCCTCATGAGTAGCCACAATGGTTGGCTCTTGTGCAGAAAACAACAGAGGAAGAGGCTAAAGAGGTCTATGTGCCACACTGCCAGCATTGGGAACAAGCAGTGCCAAGTGAGTATTGCAGTTTCATGCACATGCCAATGTGCTTTGGAACCGCTTTTACATTTTCAAAAGTAACAACAGAATTCCTGCATAAAGCAAGACAGGCTCTAACATCAAGGACAGTTTCCCTTCCTTTTTTAGAATTTTTTTGTATGTAAATTTCTTTTTTACTTCATTTTGTTTGCCTCACATATATACTTTAGACAGCTGTGGCAGAGGAATGGCCTTCATGCCTTGCACTCCATACTGATAAAATATTTGAATCTACAGGAATACGTGCACAAATCAGTTAATTTCATAACCAAATTACAAAGCTCCAGCTTGTAAGCCTCTGTTTTACAACGTGAGCAATTACTCCAAAAAGTAGCTGCAGGAACCCCTGTCTCACTACATGCTGAGGAGCAGCACGGCACTGTAAGTAAGAGGTTCACCTTCTTCTCTTTAAAAGCCCTGTTCTGCCCTGTTTACACCGAATTCACACTTTAATTAGAAGGAAATGTTTTTTATATAAATCACTACTTGCATGTTTATTTTGTTTTGGGAGTCTTTAGGTTATTAATTTGCCAAATGAGCATTTCTAAAAGTGTGTATTTGTACACATGTATATGTGCTTTCCTGCATTTGCAATCCAGCAGAGTTGTTTAATTCAGATGTTGTTATTTCCAGAAAATGCCTAAATAAGTGCATTACTTTGGGAAGCCTTTGTCTCACATCAGGACAGTGTGTTCTATTGTTTGTATGTGAGCAAACAGCCAAAAGGAATTGGGATGAGCAAGAAGCCTGTAAAAGGGATGGCTGAGCCAATTATCCAGCGAAGGCTGTTTTTCGTTTCTGGAATGTCTTTAAGATAGGAGCCCCACTCAGTTATGGGGACATCTAGATGCTGGTTATGGACCAAAAGTGATTATTGTGAGACCTTACGGTAACAAAGAAAAGTATTCCAAATATTGCTATGTAGCTTTGGTACTACTGGGTGGGATATAATGGTGAAACAGAAACACTGCATCCAGGGGCTGTGGTGAGGATTTTTTTGGTATGACTAAAATGTTAGGTAGAATAGAATGCCAAGGAAGGCAAGGTAACAAATGGCTGAAACCCTTCTTTTTCAAGTCATGCTACCAAGACAGGAATCAGCCTTTCTCCTGGGAGCTTCTAGAAGATACATGTTCACCTATAAATCACACCTACTAAGGGTATCTACACTACCTCCCTCCCCAGACATTCATTAATCTGCTTAACTACATTTTCTCTTTGCCACCTTCAAGCTCTTCTCTTCCTCTCCTCTCAGCCCATTTCCCCACCTACTCCTTGTTTTCAAACATATATTGAAGCACTCTATCAAATCACAGCAATACATCTAATTTTCTGGGGATGCCCTAGCCATGTTTCATTAATTGTACCTGCAGTTTTACAAGTGGAAATAACTATAACATAACCATCAAGCAATTGCATGTCATGTTTTTAGTGTTTTTAATTGTTCAAAATTGGCCTCTTTTCCCACTGTGGCAATGCTGTGAACTCCACTAATATCTCTCAGAGAAGAGTTAAGAATATGAATCTCAGCTTTGAATGGAAATAGAATTATTCAAACTTGGACATATCATGAAAATCCTACCTCTGACTGGCTCTAAAGAAGTCACAATATATTCTGAGCAAAAAGAAGGTGTGAAGGATTTTACAAATTCGACCCATAATGTTTAAAAGAATAATACGCTATATATGCTGGTTTACTGACAATACATATAACATTCTTTAACTGTACAAGGTATGAGCCGGTTGGCATTAGTTTTCTATCCCTGAACATGGTCATTTTTCATTGCCCACCTTTTTATAGCTCTGTTTCCTTATTTATTTTTCCTTCTGTGTTTTTTATATAACATAAGAAAAAGCAGGTGCCCTCCATCAGCCCTTAGTGGAAGAATTTGATTTACCAGTTTTTAGTACCATACTTAAAAGCAGCTACAGTAAATTAATGTAAAACCTAAAATGAGATTATTAGATGTATTTCTGTATCAACTCTCACTTCTTTTTCCACTTGCTGTAAGGCTGAATTTAGCTCTGTGATGAGTAAAGCCCTGATCCTGCTGTCACTCATATCAAAGATATCAGCAGTGCTGGTGCAAGCAAGATCAAGTTCTGCTGATCTGCTTTTGAAATGAAAAAATCAGTGGATTTCTATTTACATGTATGGGCTTGACTTGTCCAGCTTTGGAAACCAATTGCATGAGATTCATCAGACTAATTGTTTCCAGCTTTCATTGGTTTATTTTACTTTTCTCCCTCTGATACATCAGGTACAGGTCACCGTTGCAGGTAAAACATGGAACTGGCTAAGACAGAGTTTTGCTCTAATATTGTTTAATCAAACGTTCCTAAAAATTTAGGTCCAAGTCCTCAGCTGGCATAAATTGCTATAACTCAGTTTATCACAGTGGCGCAACGCCATTTTACAACAGCTGATGTTCTGACCTCTGTTTTCCAAACACAAATAACCAGCTACAATGCTGCTGCAAACATGGCCCACAATGTTTTCTCATTCATTACATGCATAAGTGGGAAAAGTGGGGCAGGTCAGAAGGAAACACTTTACATCATTATGGACACACAAAACAGCTTTGAATATCCAAAACTTCCTCATGCCCCAAACCAAAATCATGTTCCTCAATGTCTCTTCATTACATCGCAATTTAACAAACTTACCCATGATGATAACAAAAGCACCCATCTCAGCAGCTAGGACAGCTGATCTTTAGCTAACATGCAGCCTTGCGCTCCTTGAGATATGGAGAATATTTTGGATTTGAACTGGGCTGGATAACTTAAGTTTGACTGCAGTGGGACTGAGGTAGTAGGTCCTAAGAGGCAAAGACATGGTGAATGATTCAGCCCTCTGTTTTCCCCAGGAGGCTGCCTCTACCTGCATTATTTCTGCACCCACTTCTCTCTAGCCCAGTAGACTTGCAGCTCTTCTTTGCAAGTAGCAGCTGTCAAAGCAATGAACGTATCCTGAGAATATTTGTCCCTTGCAGGTGACATTCCCTCATTTTGCCATTGCTAGAGCAGCGCCTGCCAGGAAGCCTTCAAGAGCGGGCAGACTCAAGGGCTAACCACACATGGCTGTCAGGGCCAGGTGCTGCTGCTGCTCACGCTTCATGCAACGCTGCCTACATGGTCAGTGTTCGGCAAATGCACCCCGAGTCCTCAGCTGTTGTTCCCATCTATTTCCCTGGGGTGGGACCAGTTCTACAGTGTGAGCAAAGTGACATTTCCTTAATTCATGCTCTGTGCTTAGCAGTGAGTTTTGGTCACGTCTCTTACTAAGGTAATAGATATTACAAGTGTGAACTTTGTGATTAATGCAAGATCTTACAACTAAACTGTCTTCTAGTGTGCCTCAGACATGTTTTTCCACAACAAT
The DNA here is from genome assembly GCF_047370975.1 of Nipponia nippon. Classification (NCBI taxonomy): domain Eukaryota; kingdom Metazoa; phylum Chordata; class Aves; order Pelecaniformes; family Threskiornithidae; genus Nipponia; species Nipponia nippon. The sequence continues at coordinate 127,594,282 of NW_028262290.1, forward strand.
CTGAAAATGTCCAACTTATGGTGAGACAAAAAGACAAAGAATTACATTGAATTTGGCACATTAAGTACAGATAATCATTTTGGCTTAAATGGCAGTTTCACTAGGTGAAATCCACCCCGTTGTAGTGAATGGGAATTTTCCCACTGATTTCCAGGACGTCACCCTTGATTTTTCATTGAAATGTTATACCATTTATAAATTTATATGCACAGTCAAATATATCTCCATTACTATAAAAAGATATATTATTAGACCTATAAATTGGCCCCAAAGTGGGTTACATTTCTTATTACATCCCTTGAAATTCTGCCTTAGTGTAGAATTACATTTCATAATTTGATGAATTGATATAAATACATTGCTATTGAAGCAAGGTTCCCTCTGTGTGTGTGCGACCGTGGGTTTCTGTATGCAAGGTCCAGCCCACCTCCCAGGCTGTTAAATACTGTTGCTTGCTTAGATAGATGGTGGCAAAGGAAAAGGTGGTGGCAAATGAAAAGGACATGCTATATTTATGGAGTAAGACACATTTTGAAAATCTCTGAATTTCACATTTATCTCCAGGTCATCTGCACTACATCTTCATATCTCTATTGAGCCGTGAAGTATCTTTGCCACTCTTATTTTTGATACATGAACTTCAGCCAGTCTGGGAAAACCATAGCTTCCTACTTTGGCTTTTTCAGGGTAAAGGAATCTACTTTCTGACGGTAATAAACTTTGTTAAGGCAAGCATTAAACTAATACTTTACAAAATCTATATAGATATGAATACTTTACAGAAAAACTTACATTAAACAAATAGCAAAGTCAATTTTAAAGTCATGGCACAGAGATTCCTGTATGGTTATGCATTAACAATGGCCATACTATAGGATACTCATCTCAAAAAAATCTGCACAGAATTCTGTCACCTCCTTCGGTCCACCAGATCATGTATTGTTACCGAACACATGTAAGAACCAAGGGATCTTGCTCATCTTCCATGAACAAGCATGAGAATCTTATCAGTGCAACAGCTTATAAAAGTCTCTTATCTTTTCATACATTCTTTGATACACCAGTCAATGGCAAAGTATGCACTAGTAGAGACCTACTACTATAGTCAATGTTAAGACTCTCAATGTAAGATACTAAGCTATGAAAATTGTGTTGGAGATGTTTCTCTTTGTAGTTCCTGAGCCAAATGTTGCTCTCTGTTACACCCACAGAATGCCCATTAAATTCAGTGAGCTTAATTTAGACCAGGAAATGCAGAGAATAATTTTGAATTGGCAAATTTGAGCTAATTTTACAGAAGAATAGTAGACACTATAAGTAACTTAATTTGGAGAGGCTTTTCTCTTGTTTCCACTCTTACCTGAAAATACTGTCAGGAGATTCACACTTAGTGAGCCACTGGATTCACATCTAAAATACATTGAAGAAGGCAGAAGTATCCTAAAAAGCAGAACTGCAACAACATACTCTGTTCTGAATTATATTCACCTGATGCATTTGTCTAGTTTTAGCACTTCTCTGTGCAAAATCAAAGCCTAAATACTTAGCTGCACTACCTTCCATGGCACTTTACTTATGATTCCTTTCTGTTCTCACTTGTCCAGCCATAAATATCTTTTCTTTCCATTTTCCAAGTCAGCAACATAAATATTTACTGTATATTTCACCTCATAGTTTCAGCACTTGTATAGTCCTTACATATTCAAGCAAATCCTTTCACTCATACTTGTTCACTACTATTTATTCCTTTCACTCTAAGCTTTGGTTCTCTGTTTGCCGGGACTTGGCAATGTTCTCTTTAATGTACATGTTTCTAGTACCTTTCTGTTTGACACCATCCAAGACTGGAATTCGTAAAATGTTAATGTTTGGTTCATACATAGGAGAAATACTTTTAACACTGCTCTAAAATTTGGAGCAATTTGATCACTTGATAAAAACATGTTGAGGAGGCCCAGTGACTTGCTTGCCCCATATGTGTTTACTGTTTGGGATGTTCAAGCTCTTGTGTTGTCGTTTCTCTTGTTTGGTTGGTTGGTTGGTTTGTTGCCACCTTTGCTGACAGGCTCCGTGTGGCAAGCTGTCAATTTCAGCTGCAGGTATCTGATAGAGTTCACATGCACATTGACTGAAAAACTGTTCCAGCCCTCGTATTTTCAGGTATCCTACCATTCCCATCTTCCTTTCGGTGAGTACTGATGCTGCTAAAAATAAAGCATGAGCTTTGTCTGAAACTTGTTTCCAAGTAAGTCCAGCAGCGTAAGTTAAGATCCATGATGAAAAGATGCTGGCTGTAACCATGCATTTCATCAAAGTACAGCCATTTTCCTTAAGTTCACATGCTATGGAGCTGGTTTTCAGCTAACAAGCACTGAAGGAAGGTCAGCAATCATCCCACAATCCTTTTAACACACAGACCTCTGCTCTGACCTCCTGCTGTGGGCCCCCGGGAGCTCAGGTGGAAGCTCAAGCAGAAGCTATGGTCCTCACTGGGGCACTACACACTGGTCACTCCCTCTACATGCAGGGCTAGCAGGAGGACACACACCGACACAACCCTTTCACCAGCCCCACCTTGGCCAGGGAAGCTTTCTCAAGGGACCATTTCCATTCACTTTATAGCCTTTTTCTTTGCCATACAGGAAGAAGAGCATTCACATGCCTAATAATCAGTTCCATTAGCTCATGCGCAGCATCTTTCCTTAAAAAGGAAACCCAGCCCTAACACCTTGCAAATAGCTGTGCAGAATAGCACCCTACAATTCAGGTATGACTGAGCTACTTTCAGTATCAGCCCTGATTATTATCTCCATGAGGAATGATTCCACTTCCATATGAAATAAAAATTACCCTAACCTTCAGCCATAGCATTAGGGAATCAGCCATATATTTTCTCCTTCACATTTCTGAGAACACATAGAGGAAGAAATAAAAAATTAAAAATATTAGATATTGCCTTTTGACTTGACTGCTAACACAATAAAGCGGCATCGTAAACTGAATCATGGAAGTCTGCAGTCTTCATTGCTCCCTTTGCTGGTATTACTTCATGGATATTGGAGCCCTTAGGGAAACTGGAATATGAATAAAGATTTTTTTTTTAAATCAGCCGGTTTTTCTTGGTTCTGTTTCTAAAAATAATGCAGTTTGCAAAAAACAGAAGGTTTGGTTTATAACACAAACAAAATTGTTACATTCTGAATGGGTTGTAAGTACCTGATTCTTTGCCTTTTTACTCATCCCTGCTAAAAAAAAAAAAATCTGCAAATCCATTTGCTAACCAGCTGCACCTCTGTACTGAACAGATAACAACCTGTGCAAGCCAGGCTTTGCTGTGAATCGGTGCTGATAGGCCTGAATCTCATAGCTTTTTTTAAATGCTAATGACAAGAAACATTTCCTAAGCCAAAACGCTCTTGTAGATCTGTCTACTTCTATTATGACTGATATTTGCTTGTAAGTACATAGAACACTTGTTCACTGTGCCTTATCTGCTATGGTGCAGCATGCTGACCTACATACCATTCAGCACAATATGATGCACAAACATCTTCTATATAATTTTTCATTTTCGACTTAAAAACAGTAGAGGCAAAATAGGATTGCTGCAAATCTAACAAAGAGATGGCATTATTTCCAAATAAAAATGTGCATTTTTCCAAAGAATTTATTTGTCTAGCAGCATGAAGTTCATACATAGCAATGCTTAAAAAGGGTGTTGAATTGTGATTAGGAAGGAAGGACTTAGGAAGAAGAACAAACCACATCTTTTCTACTTACATAGAATAATTAAGCTAACTTATTTCTCATCACAATTAAAAGTTCAGCCTTTCTGAACCATGTTTTCGCAATGTCACTAAATGCTGCTGATATAAGAATGCTGAAATAAGTGTGATAATAACAATAAAGAATGATGGATAGAAAAGGATACAGTAGCTAAGGGAACAGAAATGATAGTCTATTACCTGCCATTGTCAAGCTAAACAGAACTACAGTATTTATGATTTTTGCTGTGATGCTTGCTATGTTGTATAAGCCCAGCCTTTATGATGATACTTGTCTACTGAATGAAATAATTAATACGTCAGTTTTTATTGTAAATAAATATATGTCTATCCAGTGGCCAGATATTATTTATATTCAGTAACAGAAACGCAGCCACAAATATATCAAAAGCTTGTAAAGGAAAATGTACTTTAAGAGCTAAATTTTAAGAGCAAAACTTAAAGTCTCCATCAATTCAGAACATTCCTAATCTACTTATATTCTGAAATGTTAAAGGGCAGAATAAAAAAGTCTGCTCAAACAATAGAAAAAAAAAAAGAAATGTTTTGCCTTAGCAGGATACCGTAGTCCTAATTCTAAAATGTATATAACTATAAAAGACTTCTACATAGTAAAATTGTGTAAATAAACCTAAATTAAAGACATTTTTATAACAATCTGTTTTATACATGCACTGAATTGAGAGATATTTATTGCCCTGTTATTACCTCTAGATGAAAAAAAGCAAACAGTATACAAATTAGAGGAAGCATGAATGTTTAATCCTATAAGAATTTTAAACAAATGACACAACATGTATGTACTATTTATTAGTTTTCCAAGAAAATACTAATCTTCATATCCACAGACACTACAATTTTTTTGTTTCTGGGGAAACATGTGGTACAGAAATCAGCTTGAGGTTTTAAACTGCATAAATGAAAATAATTTGGGGACCAATTCAAGCACTAGTGAGGTCAATAGAAGTGTTTCCACTGATGCTTGGAAGCCCTCAGTCAGCCTGTTGGCTGTATTATCCCAGGTTGTTTCTCTGTTGCTGTATTTTAGAACCGGTGAATGATAAGATAAAGTAAAATGTTTGGTACCTTTAGCTATTAGGCTTTGATTTTATTTTAAAAATGTGAGGCTATCTGTAAAACAATAGTGTCTGGATTGGTCAGAACTGACTGATATTTTTTGTATTTCACTAAGTACCTTCTTGTACACACTCTGAAGACACCATCTCTCAGACCAGCCACTGACCTCTCTTCTACTAAAGTGACAAGTGATGTCTTGACTCATGTTACTTATATATCATTAATGAGAATAACATCTTTTAAATCCACAAGTAGCTTTATGAGTCCAACAACCGAATGGTTTGCAGTGATGTAGCTTCCAGAAATAGTTACAGACACTGATACATCTTCTGGTATTATCCTATTATCAATGCTGCTTTTGGTAGATTTAACTCTACGAGTAAGGCGGATTTTCCATACACATATCAGAAGTGTTTTCCAGGTTCCTTTCGTAATTTTGCAATATCTGTCAGAAAAACTTTGGGCCAGATCTGCATCTATTATTCACTTAAATAACAGGGTACATAACTGCTATTATGCTCAGCAATTACGAGCTCTGTGATGTTAATAGAAGCATGGTGCAGAGATCAGACAACTCTGCCAGACTCACGACTCATGTGTTCCGCACTGAAATCACTGACTACTAGCCTAGCTATAACTAAGGTTCAAGTCATTCACTGTGCTCAGGAAGAGCCAAGCTTGGGAGATCCTCTGATGAACTGGGTTCCTATATATCAAACTTCTTTGTGCCCAACCCAAATGCAGAAGGGGAGCATGAGCCTAATCTGAGATGAAGTGCTTGGTGCAATATTCGGGCTGGCGTGTTTCCACGCACACATACTTCTGACCTTGGCCTCCGGTGGCACGTGAGTGCACGCTTGCATGTAAACAACATGAGTAGTAGGCAAATACAGTCTGTGAGTGCCTGAATGACCTTGTAGCCACTGAGAAAACCTTCTTGATCAAGAACTGTATTAATCATAAAGATCCCTGCCAGTATCTTATTATATTATCTAAGATTGATATGTCGTGGTACATTGCACCTGGAATTGTCTTCTGAGCCCAATAAGGCTTGTGTGACCTTTGTTTTTTTGTTTCCAAAAGGAATAACAGAAATGAAGTCTCTAAGATGCACGTTGCTATAGTTCTTTCTCATTGAATTCCCTGGTGCCTTTTAAACACAAACGTATCTGAAATAGGGGTTACTGTGACACACCTTTTACAGACGAGCATGGCTTGTAAGGGTTACATGCCTTATTCAAAGTCTAATGGGAAATCTGTAAAGGAATGATGGAATAAATTTCAAATCTTCTCTCTCTTCATCTTTGTTTAGACCAGTACATAATATGGATTCTTTCTCTTTTAGCTGTAGCTCTTGCAAAAAATTTGCATTATCCTAAAATGTATACAGGACACACCCCTCACCCTCTAACATGAGTGCATGCAAGTAAATATTGCCATTCTGAAGGCTGAATCTTTTCCATCAGATTGCACTTGTCATTGACCAAATAAACCAAGTCTTCTAACACAACACTGGAAACATAGCTAGTGTCTGCATATTAATTAGCCTTCCTGACCTGAATAGACTATTACCTAGGGCCCTGGCCTTCATTTCCTGAGCACCCTAAACTCCACTGCAATGAATAAAATGAAAGGCAAGGCCCTTATTTTGGAATTACATCATATGAAAATATTGCTATTGCCTAAGAGATGGGATTTCTGAAAATACTATGGAGAGTTTCTGACACCGCACAAAAGAACGGCATTGTTTTGTTCCAGATGAGGTCCCGTGCCCCCCTAAACAACTGCCACCCAAAGTTTAGACCATCCTTTGTGCCTTAGGAAAAATACTGAAAGTATGGTTAGGGCTCCTATCATTTTGACCAAATATGTGTGTAACTTAAAACTGTTCTCTATTTTAATAAAAGAAAATGAGGTAATACTATAAAAATAGCTTCCTTTGATCCTAGAAGCACTTTATTACAAGGTTCGCAAGCCAAGTGGAATGAAAAACTTTTAAATAAAAAATTAATGCAAAAAAGCAAAGCTGGGAGATAGCTAGATTTAAGAAATATTGCCTTTTTTCACTCAGAGCTTCTGAAAAAAATATTTTTGTTTTAAAAAAATATGATTCCCCTTTCAACTCATTCCAGACACAATTTTACAGGTAGGCTCTGTGACTCATTAAATCCAGCTTTGAAGACGCACCATAACATAAAGTATTACTATAATCATATACTCCAAAAGCCTGTTTGGAATCTAACTAACTCAGTAAACTTTATTAATGATCTGAAAAAGGAGGTAAATTCACACATGATGTTTAATTGGGAGGTACAGGGAGCAGAGATATTCATAGTGAGTGAAGAGAAAAGCAATGTCTTGTGTTTCAATTTAGAAAAAAAGAAATGAAAGTTACTAAATCTGGCTAATAATTACTTGAAACTTGGTTTCTCAGAATTGTGCTTTTTCTGTAATGCACTGTTTCCCCATATACATTGCTATCTAAGTAAAATGGACACCTGGAAAGGATTCAGTCTTTTTGAAATTACAGCTATGTCTTCTCAACCTTTGCATCAGGCATTAAATAATAAGGGTCACCCCCAAGAATGTGTTGAACATAACACTGGATGCAGAGGCAACAGGTTAGGCAGTGCTCGTTGAACTGAGTTTGATAGTAGAAGAGAAAAAAGAGTATTTTAAAACTACAAAGCATCTAATTTGACAGGATGAATGAATAGGAAAGGATAGTGGCAAAAAGGAGGGAGATTTGGAAAGGCCTGTAAATGTTCTTAGGCAGGGAGACAATAGATTGTAAATAAAAGTTAAAAATGAAATGCATGTATGCATCATGCCGACTTTAAATAAAAAATAAGTGAGGAAGAAGAGGATGTGTAAATATTTGAAAGGTGACTGAGGCCATACAGGCCATGAATTTGCCTGTAAGAAGCCATGCAAACCCCATCATTTGCGACATTTAAAATTGGACTGTCCATGGATTTAGAAAATGCACTCTGGAGAATAATCTAATATTACAGGGAGGTAAAATAACAGACCAGCAAGGTCTCTTCCATTCCTTATTTATGTGATAAATCCCCTGTAAAAACACTTACACCATAAAAATTTATATCTTTCCACAATGTACACAGAGCAGCCCCATTCTGGAAGATGCTGAGCAGCTGCTTGGAGGGCAAAGGTACCCACTGCTTCCAGTAGAGTCATGCCAATTCAACAGTTATCTCCAAATTACAAAAAGAAAGAAAAAAATAATCAAAGTAAAGACAATATCTGCCAGTATTCCATGAACAGAAGCCCATTAAAACTAAGAGGACATTTGCCTTTAAATGGATGGATATCATTATGCATGCAAAAGTGCCCAAAAATAAAAAGGCAGAGTGACTGCATTTCGAGGAAACAGTTGAGCGGCAGCAACCATTACCTTAGCAATTGCAGCACACGGGCTCTCTGCTCTGCAGTCTAAAATGAGGACATTCCCTTTGCTGTGTGATTTAGTTTGAGTATGCCGTAATCTTCTTTTTCCTCAGGTAAAATGTCAATGAGCAGTGTCCCAAATGTTTTCCCTGATCTTGTCAGGAGCCACTTTGTTTCCACAAGAAAAAAACCTTGTGCTATGTTAACACTGCACAAAAACTAGCCCAAAAGGAGCTGGTATGAGATGAGAAGCTCATGCCAGGCAAGGATCGCACAGGACTGCCGCAGTGCAAAGAACGGATCCAAATCAGCCTTTCCACAGCCTGAGCAATAATGTGTTCTAGCTTAGGGCCAGCATGCAGACTGCACTGCATCTCTATCGGGTTGCGAAGGTACCATAGAGAGGGAGGTCGTCTGAGTGAAACTGAGTGAAGACAATAGGATTTGGCCCTTAGTTTAGATGGCAGAGAGTTATTCTGCAGAATTTAAAGACCCTGTACTACGTAAATAACCTTGACGTTGGATGGACAGCTGGATGAATGGACAGAGCGACAGCTAGATTATTTTGTTTAAGATATTGCTTAATATTCAGGCTTTAACAAATATATACATCTCAATACATATTTATTACCCCTAAGTACTTGACCTTACCCCTGTGTATTTATTGCACCACTCATAACTACTGGACTGTGGAAAGCAGAAAGTACCATCTCTGTCACGGCAGGGTATAAAACATTGAAGACTGAGTTCTTTCATTTGGCGGCAAAAAGAATGAAAGAATAGATCTGAACTGAGATCAAAGAAAAGGGAAACTGCTGCCTTTACATTGTTAAGAGCCTTTTTCCCCATTTGTGCATTAAGCCTCATTGCAATAAAAGGGAGAAAAACGCTGTGGCCCCTCTGCTGAAGCATGGTTGGCATGGGTTCAAGGCAAGTCTGCAATGAGGACTGCAGTCAACCACTATCACATACCTCTGCCTTCCACCATTACCATGAAGGCCCTCTGGCCCTTGGGTCACAGTGTGGTGGCATCACCTGCTTATTCATTATGTGTACCCTCATTTTACATTATTCACTGGTAGAGGTAAGAGAGTTACATTTGACTTTTTCATGCTCTAAGTAAGGCTTCTGGTATGGGGAACAAATGGAATATCCTTAGCAAATAGGTTATTTATGTTTCTGAATTTACTTTCGAGATGTAGTGTTAATTCTTATTTTCAGGGACGAGGGAAACTGTACTCTTCAGAGGCCCTCAGAATTGCTTTGAAGTGGATGTTGTGATGTGTTTTACTTTCGCAGAGCTGCCGAGCTAGAAGTCTAGCGTGAACAAGTGGGTATTCCAATAACCATTGGTGAAAGGCACATTCCCAGGTCAGAGATTTTGTTTGGGTCAAAATTCCCATCCAGTTTGCAGGAATAGGCTTTCTCATGGAAATAATATCAAGAAAAGTCCAGGAAGACAAGTCAGTGGGATTTAACAGCCTATGTGTGGAGGTCAGAGGTATATTTGTAGATCAGTAAATCGAAAGCTGTATTTTAAATATCCATCTTGATGCTCAGTTCCTGAATAGAATGAAAATAGAAGGACAAAGAGAATCTAAAAGGGACTGTAAGCTGATCTGTTGATGCAACAGCATGATAGCAATTTATATATGTGTCTGTTTAGTGCAGATTTACAGTAGGACCTACAGTCACAGCAGTAAAATCCTTCAATCTCAGGCCCTCTCTGAAAGGTACAGTACATGCACAGGACTAAAAAAAAGGAAAATTCCTATCAGTTCCCTCCTGGACATTTTCAGGTCTGTGATTTTCCATGAGTAGGCAAAGAGGAAGGTCATTTTGGGAAAGACAAATGAATTGTGGGGTACCTCCACAGTTCAATGTATGCTATTAGCACTTTCTAGTTCATATCACCAGTTTTATAGTTAACAACGCAAGCAAAAAAGTCATGTTAGCACATTATCAGTAGCTTGCCAGTGCTAGCGAGTATTTAGTTTTTAGGTACATAGGTGCTTATCATCACACAGACCAAGAGTGATTTTCTGTGTTCAAGAATAGAGTTTTTTCTTGATCACCGTTCACAGGAACGTAGACAGCTATCTTTTCATAGGCTTGCGCTGCCTCCTCTAAAACCCCATCTACCTCATTTTTTATTCTTTCCACCCTCCTAATGTAGGTGACCGACATAGCAGCCATCAGCTGATGCCTGAATGAGATGGAGCAGGCACAGGCCATTTGCTTTGGCACATGCATCCAACCTTTCACCTGTACAGCAGGAAAATCCTTTCCACGGGGAAGCACCACCGTCCTGGGCAGCAGAGGGCTGTGCACAGCTGGGGATGCCTTCAACTCCTCTGCCCCAAAGGAGATTGGCTTGAGAGGATGCCAGCCATGAGCCACACCAATATCCCACTCGTTGGAGAGCCTTCCAGGGCCACACAATGGACATCTGCAGGCAGCGAATGGAGTAGGGAGGGTCTGGGGGTTTGCTGCCACCATAAGATCCTTTTGTGCCACCACTGCAGCAGCAAGAAGGAGCTGGGGTCGAGCTGGGGGTCCTCCAGCCCCAGGACCTGCTGGAGCTGCATTGTTATCATCCAGCAGTTCCACATAGAAACTTTTTCCCCTTAGACTCAAATACTCATCTAAGTCACCAGAGCTAGATTTGGGGTAAATATACAATATCTGTATAGGCACAAAGGTAACTGAAGTCATGGGAGAATGCCTTTTTAAGGGCAGGCTACAAATCTGAACAGGTACATAAAAGCTGAACTTAAGTGCCAGTAAGTTTTATCACTGGCAGGCACAAGCTTTATGTTATCAAAAAGTGTTAAATAAGAATTGTGTTTCCATAAAGTGTGCAGCCAAGCAGCCGGCACCACAGAAAGCATACATGCAGATGCTGGACAGAACTTTATCTGCGGCCTTGCTGATACTACAGGGCCTTTTGCTTTATAAGGGCATCTTTTGTTTCTGTGTGCAGTTTGGAGCTGGTTGCTGGGAAAAGGAAAGGCTTATGAAGGAAACAATTGGATGAAAGCAAACATAAATTTAGACACCACTTTACATTTACCAGGAAACCAGCGAGTACACACTGAAACCAACTAGTCTATTTGGTTATGCCCTTGCAAGCACTATAAATCTGCCCCCTCTGACACACTAATGAAGAGCATCAGTGGAGGAGACCAAATTCCACATTGAAACCCAGCGGGGACACAGGCAGAGTCTGTGATTAGCTTATAACACAGCTCCCCGTTTGAAGAAGGCAAGATTTCAATTTTCCCTCTACTTTGAGGCTGAGGCAGGGGCGAGGAATAGTATTCTGGAATAAACTCTAGTTGCTGAGTAACAGTGTTTGCCTTTGCCATGCCTCAAGCTGCTGCTGGACAGACAGGTATGAAAACAGGCTTCCTACCTGCAGAGCTCCTAATCCCGTACAAGCAATGCACAAGAGAAGGAAGAAGAAAAAGTACTGACACATGTTTATGGATGGGTGGAAGTACACACATGAAATGTTTCTTGTAAACTGAGGGGAGCGATGCCGGCTGGGCTTACACAAACGCACAGGGCAGGCAGTCCAGACTCAGTGCACTGGTTCAAACTGAACATTGCCACTTCTTATGTTTAATTCAGTGAGGAGGCTGGGGAGGGAAGGGGGCCTACATTTCATTTTTGACTCCTGCTCTAAAGACCGCGAAGTGAGAAATGAGAAACTTTGTTCTTTCACCCTCTTTGTTCCTTGCTCCTCAATATACCTGCAGCGCTTTCCCCTCCCCAACTGTTCCTGTTCCCTCCTGCTCACAAACAATTGTGCAGCTGAGTGATTATGTTTTGATAGTAATCCTAGTTTCTAAATTTGAGATCAGTCTAGAAAAGAACAACATTCCCTTATTATAACAGTATATCACATCTCATCCCCCACTTTCAACACAGCATCCCAGCGAGTTCCCACTACCCATCTGATGAGGAAAGGAGGTAGGTAACTCCCTGCCGAAGACAACGGCTGTCTCTTGCCTGTTTGTGCAGGAACCCAAGTCAAACTTTTTCCAGTGAGCTTCTCAGAGGAGAAGGCCAGAGCCCCAGCATTGTACAGCTCTCTCCTCACACTGGAGCTGTCAGCTACAATCAAAGCATCCATGTATGGTATTTCCAGTGGAAAAAAAAAAGTACACAGATGTATAGTTTGCATTTATGTACTGTAGGGACACCCTTGAATCGTGTTAAAAAATGTCAGTCAAGACATCTGGTCAGCTGTCCTAATCCATATTGGGGTTTTTAGACTACTGTTATGCCCCAATATGCTTTGAACATTGCCAATATGCTTTCTCTGCAGTAGCAGCAGTGTGTCCCCTTTGGTTTCACAGCCCATCCCCAGCATTGTTTTTTATAGTGTCACGTACCGAGCAAAATGAAAAACCACATACTGTATCTCGTGTGTCTGGCTAATGAAACTGGTAGGACAAACCTTGTGTGATTAGGAACAGGGACGGATTGGCTTAGGTCTAGTTCATCTTACGGACTGCAAAAAGAATCAGCTGTCACTTGTGCCATGCAGCAGATGGACAGTTTGCATCCGATTTACATGCAGGCGCCAAAGCCTTTAGAAGCTTTGGCAGCCCACTTGCCATCAGGCAGCAGACTTTGATGTCCTGCAGATGGTTACAGCAGCCATCTTGCGCTCGCGTTGCGTGGCGCTGTTGTGCCTCCTTGCAGGCGCCGGCCGGTTCGCTCCCGGTGCCTTTGGACCTGCCGCAGCGTGTGGTGCCTACCCAAGGCTGGGGACCCGTTGGCCACTGCCTAGGCACAGTTGCATTTTCATTTCAATACAAAGCTCCACTGTGCTTTGCTTTTATGGTGACCGCGTGCTTACACCCACATTAAAAATCCTAACGGTGCCTACTGCAAGCTGTTCCCGTGCTCCCTCCACCAAGCTTTGCTGTATTTCACATTACCTACCTAGAACCCTGACAAATCCACTGCCCCCACTCACTCTGACCATAATAGCATAATTTCAGAATAATCACTGATCCAATTTCTGTATGAATTTAGCTCACCAATGCAGCTTTGCCTTAGCACGGTTCAACCCATCCTAGGTAATGACATGGAACAAAGAGTTTTCTTCATGGTGGTCAGGCTAATCTTGCTCCATGAATAGCCCAGAGTAATCTGTCAGCAGTGGAAAGCTGTGGCTGGAGGTCTTCCAAAATCAGCTCTTTCGCATTTGGTAGGAGCAGTTAGGAATTCTGACTGGCACTATTAGTCGGGAGCCATGTCATTGCGCTACAGAAGGGACCGCAGTTGTCCCCACTAGGTAGGATCAGCCCAGCATATTCTACCATGCTTTTCTGTCCCTTGAGTCTTGCTGGAAGTTCAGCACAAAGTCTCTGATGAGGCTTTAAGAACCGACCTAGAAGAGGCAAATTCAATAATGCGTGATTTCCAGGCAGTCGGAAGTAATAGAAAATATTGGGGGGGGGGGGGGGGGGGGGGTGAGGGAGAATATACATCTATATCTATATACACACATACACATATAAATTGTCAATTAATGCAGACTGGTTACAGCCAGCAAACAAGAAGAAAAAAATAAACAGTTAATTAGGGCTTTTTGAATCATTGTTATATATACAGTGCATCATTTGCAGGTGCTACAAAAGTGAAAAATAACCATTATAATTACTAGTATTCAAAGATTCATATTTTCCCCCATGTAATTGATTTAGGATTATCAGTTTTCTTGTAGTTATACAAAAGGCCTGTCAAGGTGTTTCCACACGTGTTTGGCTCATGCATGTTCCAAAAACACGTCAAAATGCCATTGTATTTTACACAGCACAGTTAAAGTGGCTCTGAAAAATAGGCCAGGTTTTACCTGGATTGTTATCTCGGTTAAATTATCTTACATATGTTTTAATTTTTTCTTGTTCATCCTTTCTTTATCTTTTTTCCTCTCTCTTTCTTTTTGTTAAAATACATCTGTGTTTGTTGACTGCCCCAGATTATATCTAAGTGAGGAGTGGGAGTACTTGCACCTGGTACAGTATATGTAGCTTAACAATACATATCATTACATTATTTACAGCTCATTTTATGTTATTCAATAGTAAACTGCATATTAACCCTTTGAGAACCTGGCTGGCGCTGCTCGGCGAGGCAGAGGAGCTCTGCGTTTTTCAGGGCTGTGGGAGTACGTCTATAACTGTATTCATAAAGATGGCACCATGCTCATTACAATGGAGATCGCCACCAGAGCCAGCTAATTCCTCTCCCAGGAAATCTCATCCGTAATCACATTCCTCACCACACCATGCTTGTACTTCTGCTGATAACACAGGTTATAAAAGGGACTCACTCAGTGCTGGAGTCAATTAATGAACCGGCTTTTTAACCTCCTTTATTGGAGTACATTCAGTATCGAAGGGACTCAATGTTGTGCTGCTGGCAGGAGAAGGGCCCAAGTGATGCAATTTCAGGCCGTTTCAGCCCAGTCTCCAGTTCTGAGAAACAAGCATCATGACTGACCTCATTCGGCACTGACTCAGCAGCCTCAGCGCCCAGAGGAAAGGAGTCAGAGCTCAGACGAAGCCCAGAAGAAATGCTCTCCCCACTGCCCAAGGAGGAAACGTTATCTCTGACCAAAGGACTGATGGATTCAGGCATCACTTACACTTCCCCTGCAGCTGGAGAAGACCATAAGTCACTATCTCTTATTGCGTTTGCATTTGTGGAGTGGTTTGGTTTTGTTTGTTTGTTTGTTTGTTTGTTTTCCAGGGGGGAGAGGGAGAAAGGCAGGGAAGTTGCACAAAGGCAGGCAACATAGAAGAGGAAATGAAAATGTCAGGAGCTGGGGTGACGGATGTCAGGACGGGGGAACTTGAATATGCAATGCCATGCAAAACCTTTCCCTCTATTTTAGCAATATCCAGCGTGGTCACACCGTGCAGAAAACTGCACAAACTGGCCTTTCCTTTCTCCGGCAATTTGTTTGGCACACAGCACACGTATCTGTCAAAATGTTGTGTACGCCATGCAGTGCTGAGATAATTCTTCTTCTGTGGTAAGCACCGAAGTAGGAAGGGGATCCTGCATCATAACACTCCTATTCTTAACCTTTAAATACTCATCAATATCTCTGTTGCTGAATTAATCAGTCTCAAGATTATCAGCAATTTAGTTGCATTTTGTTGGTAATTAGCTTGATAAATTAGCATCTGCAATATAAAACTTGACATCTTATTGTTCCCTCAGTTTTATGGTACTTCTGAAAAAAACTGCAGCTTATTTTAAAAATGATCACTTCTATTACAATAAAGGCAAATACCAAAACCAAAGTTTGACAAGCTTAGTAGCAGACAGAAACAAGCTCCATTGATATCCACTGGGCAAAATATCAAAGATGAATAGCTCATAATGCAAACTTCAAAAGTATGGTTTAAAAAATAAAATTTGAATCTGTTCACTGTGGGCAGCTGCTTCTTGTGAGTAAAATAAAATAAATGCTCAATGAATTCATTTTCCACATTTTCTATAGAAAGGCTGATGAATAAACTTTGAAACATGAGGGAATTGAGAATTGATAGGAAATAAATGTATTTATTCCAGCGAGTCCCTCAGAGCTATCTGAATTTTCTCAAATCAGGTGAAAAATTAAAGGTTTTCTTCTAACACTGCTTTTCCCTTCCAGGCCATATTGTCACGTCTCGCGGAGACCCCACTGTGCAGGACACTAATGTCTCTTTTTGTTTTGGGGGCAATTTTCAAAAGGACTGTCGAAGCTTTTTCCCAAACAGCATCCAAAGGCAAGCCCGTACTCCCATTTCCTCTTTTTCATGATGAAAGGAAAGAGTGGGTAGGTATCTTTCTCAGAAAATATGTTTAAAATATAGCAATTTTGCAGTAGAGATACGGTATTGTAAACTGAAAATTCCTCAGCATTTTGTTTTAGCCATTATTTCTATTGTAGAAAACTGTACTAATAGAAACATTCCTATTAATCTGAATTTGAGCTATTTCATACAATGTATATTACCTTTCTGCTGCCTGCAACCTTCTGCCAGGTTTTTTTTTTCCCTTTTTTTTAGGAGGTGCTTTGAGAGGAATATACCATGAGAACAATACACAGCTGCTGCTGTATAGAGATATCTAATTGTCAATATTGTGGAATTTCTACAGCTTATTACTTGCATTCAGTCTAATTCTGGGCAAATTGCCAGTCACTTCAGGGACATTCAAGTGAGCCATATTACACGTGGTACGGCATCACAGCTTTAAGATACCCGGCTGTTTTGCCTCTGGCCAGGGAATGTTTGTACCAATGCTACTGAGTGAAGGGGGGTAACTACAAATAAAATAAAATTTGTATTTTTTCAAGTGGGCTGCATTTCAAGCCCAGATGTTAGTAATGAAAGATTCAATTTAAGGATTTAAATTACAAATAAATAAAGTATGAAACAGATGTGATTTTTAAGGAAGTTCAAATTATCCAGGAAGAAAAATATCTCTGTGCATGACAAAGTAATAGGGATTGTCTTGAGAGTCTGTTGAAAACAATCTGCTGTGCTAGATACACCCTTAGGACAGGATTGGTTTGGAATGGGAAGGACTGGTGGAGCTTGTCATTAAACAAAAATTGTGTTTAATAAAACTTTATAACCGTGATTAATCCTATGAGGCCCTAAAGGAGTTTGCAGTTTCTGATAAACACATTTTCCTTGTTTGCAATGGTAATGATATTTTGAAGTGAATGGAATCTGAACAAAAAAACTCTAAGGGTAAAAAAAGACTTGTCAGGTACCACCTATAAAGAAATTACAACAGCACAAAAGAAAGAAGGGCCACCCACAAGGGAAACCTTAGATTATAGGTTTGAAAGAAGGGGGAAAAAATGATAGGTCGTCGCAGGTCTCTCTTTACAGTAGTTTGATCACCACAGAATTGCCTATAAAACCCACAGAAATTATGTGAGGCCATCTAGCATGTGAAGAATAGAATCCCACATGCTCAATGCAGGTGCTCACTAGCAAATGCATAGAGGACTGGAGCTACAGCAGTGATTTTAAGTAATGTGTACGCAGACAGTAGGGAACATCGCTCAGCATGGATGCTTTGCTGACCAGCACAAAGTCCCAGGGCTGCATGTTTAAAAAGTCACATTTTGCAAGGAGAGCAGGCAAGCAGTAGCTATTGATGGTGATAATGATTAAGGATTCTGCAAGGAGTTGAAGAACATGCCCAGCTTTTGGCAGTGAGGGACACACATCTCCTCACGTGTTGCACGGACTTTGCCTGAGGAGGAGTACGTGTGTTCTTCACCAGCAGGAAAATAAGTTTTAAGGGTTCTGCAAGCGATTAAGAAATTTGTGTGCCCAAATGGAAGGTGGAAGAATTGCATAGCGCATTATAGAAATTTCTGACATTTGCTATTCCCTCAGAACAGTGTGGGATGGAATGCTTTCACAATGGGGTGGAAGTAAACCAGGTCAGAATAGCTGAAGTAACGATGTGCTAAACATTACCTACATTCTACTTGATTTTATCTTGAGAGGCCACCTGTAGTAAGTAAAAGGAGTTTTTTTTATTATGTGCACTACTTATAAATTCTATATATGCTACTTACCAGTGGTAGAACAAATGATTCCACCCTCCCTTGCAGGAAAAAAGCCCAACCAACCAAATAAGAAAACAAAAACCCAACAAAAAAACAAACAGCTTTCTCTGGTGTGAATGCTCTAGCACTTTCCAGAACTGTCAGAAGCCCTTTCAGTTTGTCTTGATTTGGGACAAAGCCACATTTACAAGTGCTCTGCCTTCAGCTGGAAAGTTTTGTGTTTGTTTGTTGTTTTTTTTTTAATGGAAGAGAATGAACATTTTCAAGATATGCTAAAACTAAAAGTTTTTAAATTAGTCTTTTTATTTTCCTCAGTTTTATTCTTAGGGGTTTATTTTTGCTTGAGACCTTTTGAGTCCGGTTTCCTTTCCTGGCTATATCTAAGTTTAATATCAAAAGGTAGAGTGCAGCACAGCTCTGCTACCTCCTAGCTCTTTGTGATGAATTTTTCATTTCCTACATCATTCACAACTTCTTGCTGTAATTTCATACGGCCGGTATAGCACTGTATATATCTGGACCATAAATGGAGACAAAATCAGGTTGAGCCTTTATGAAAATGTGTCCTATTAAAGTGCAAATTTCCTTGCACCACCATATCACAAGCAGCTTTCACAGGAAAAGAAAAGAGTGTCAATCCAGCATTGGCACGTGGGTGGCCCCAATGACCCAAAAGACCTTTACAATCTCCAGCTTCTACAATTCCATAAAGATATGGTGCCTCGAGGCAAAGCAAGGAAGACTTTTTTTCAGTCAATCTCAAAATATTTCAGGTACTTCTATTATCCAGCATAACATAAACAACATGAAAAGCAAAACAGTGTTGCAAGGTGAAAGGAAAACATAGAGCACTGAAGTTGTAGCACACTGTTATTTTCCAGATTAACAAGCAAATGTGTGTTTGAGGTGATGCTGGGGTACATTGTATAGATATGTTGGTCTCTTCACTCTCCATGGAAAGAAAGCTTTTGTGTCTAAAGTACAGAAGCACACACACATAGAAAAAAAACCCACCAAAACCAACCAACCAAACAAAAAAACCAAAACACAACAGATTTGTATTCCATTCTGGCACAGTGTCCTCATTAACGTGCAGTGGGAATGAAGGACCCTCACTACTTTCCAAAGATGCTCATGATCTTGCAGGGTTCATCACCATGAACGGTGGCTTAGCTAGCTTGCACAAAGAAGCCTAACATATAAAATAATCTGGTAGCATCTGCCCTACCAAAACCTATTAGTTAATGCTTCCATTTCAGCAAAAGACTATTAGAAAGACATTGTGGTCTTTCTAAGTAGTCATAGCTTTAAGGTGGCATTTATGTCCTTCTGGGACTGACTGGAACCATGGCCCAGAGGAGACCTTGGGGTATGCTGAAAGATAAGTATATTTTTGTACATCATGTATTTATTGGCTCTCCAATATTTGGTGGGGGGGGTTAAGTTACATTAGCTTTAATTCTAATTTTCTTGTAGTGGCTAGTGCTGAATTGTATTTTTTTTTCCCTTCAGATTCTAAGGTAATCATTTGAGGATTTATCTTCCAGTTAAATAAATTCCATACTGACAGCATTACTTTACAATAGGAAAACAAGTAGAATAACAATTTATCATTTCTTATATGGCTGCGTACAGAACAGTGGCTCTGTTTTTTATATTATTATTACAGCAGCAATTAAAAGTGCCAGGCAGGGACCAGTCCCCACTGCATTATGTGCTATTTAAACATAAAGTTCAGCCTCCCTAATAAGTTTACAGTCTCTCTTGCACAGTGCCAGACTTTCTTGCCCTCACAAACACACTGGCTTCTTGCTGTATCATCTTCGAAGGGTGGCCTGAGGATGCCCTCGATACCAGGCTTGCCTGCCATGAAGACTCAGAGACTGTAAACGCAGCCTGTGCCCAGGCTCCGGGGTAGGCGGGAACCCCCCAGCCCCACTGTGTCTGACAGAGGGTTGTCTACGTCTAGTTACAGCTCCGCTGTGGGGAAAGATGGTGCTCCTTCCAGTACTTTATAATCCTTACCCAAGGACCTTGTCACGCAGCTTAACATATCATTTTCTATGGTCTTTTAAGTACAAGTGCACATCTGCAGAAATATTTCTAAAGCTATATGTAAAGTTTAATGTATAGTGCATAAATAACAGATGCACAAGTGCATCTTGAGATGAACAAATTCTGTGAACATATTCATAATTAGAGATTATAACACATTGCAGACTTCAGGAAAGATATTTTCTATGAGGAATTATAGGCATCAATGCATCGCAGAGTGAGGGGCTGGATTTAGATCATGAATCTCTTTTTCCAATTTATAAAGCTGCCAAAGTTGACACAAGAGTAGGTAAATTAATTGATAGGCCTTGTGCTATAAAGGTGTAGGCTTAAAATGTAAGCCTGAATATGCCACACATCCTGCCGAGCCCAAGCAATGTGAGGCTCCCTATGGGTTAGGCTAACACAGAGATAAGACGAGTCCTCCGAGTCAGACCATTTTGCCTGTGGGCTTTATAAGACTTCCCCACTCTGGGTTTATTCCCCCCGCAGTGCAGTGCCTGCCTGCTGCTGAGAGCTTGTGTGCACCCATCAGCGCAGCTCCAGGGGCACTCACCACACTTGGGCAACGAGCCCAGCTTTGGGACCCCAGCTAATGCCTCTGTATACATCGCTGTGGCGTGTGGAGGTACCAGCCCTCTTAGAGCTAGTTTTGGATTAGTTGCACTAAACTCCATTGCACCACCTGGACCTGCCCCGATACTCCCTTCATATTAACCGGCTAAAGCACAAATCCAGGTGCTGCAGGTGAGGAGAGGTGGGAGAGCGTGCATGCTTCTTGCCAATACTGCACCTGATCTGTGGGTTAAAAGATCACTTTGGTTTCGAACGACCTCAACCTGACAGCCTTCATGAGCACTGAATCTGCTTTTAAAAAATGGAACCCCTCAATGGAATAAAAGCCCAGTAATACGGTTGTCTGTTATTTATTCTATATTTAATAATCCCTTTCTATGACACACATTGGAGATATAGGAGATGCTCTCATAAACTTTTTAAGATAAACCCATTTCTTTCCCAGGAGGTTCCACCTGACACAAGCCATTACTGAAGATTGACAGGGAAGTGTACTGGTAGCCAAGACATGCTATAAGACAAGCAGAAGATACTTAAATGATTTATTTGTTGTAAGGCATTTGAGGAGCTGTTTGGTCTCTGCAGAAAGGAGTTATGGGGGTACTGTACTTCCAAAGTGAGGTAATATTTTGCGGAATAAATGGAAATACAAGAGTTGCCAATATATTATGTACATTAGTTATCAAAACATTGTTGGTTTTCCACACCTATTAGTCAGGTATCACTAGTTTCAAACTAGCAAGCAGAAAAAGATAAAGAATGTGAAGTGCCTTTGGGAACGCTACTCTCCCAGGAAGGGGAAGGGAGGTATTTCGATCACCCAGTGCACAGCAGGAGGCTGACAGCAGATCACGTTGAATCAGTTTCAAAGTTCAATGCAAACTCAACAGAAGTACACAGGCAAGAAGTCTGGGAATCCTCCCAGGAGTCTAGATTGCAAGAAATAAAAACCTAAGTCAATGCACCCCTGAAAACCAAGGATGCCTACTTTGGAGACCACTAAGAAACACAAAAATCTCTTCTACAGCAGAAGAAAAATAGTGTGTGTTACCTCTCCTAAACAGAGGAACAGTTTGTCTCCCAGAGCTGCTGGTTTGGCAGGGGGGGAGGTATTTGGTTCTAGGTCCTTACCTGACTACATCATAAATCATAAAGCAAAAGATCCCCCAAGCAACCTTCCAGAACAGGGAAGAACTAGCTGAGGGCATGGAAAATTCTTTCCACCATATGTGCAAAGATGGAAGGTTGATACCATGATTTTTTTCTGAGTTTAAAGTGGCTAGATAAACATGAAACAGCAATAGATAAAAATTAACACTTAAAATACTGTTGATTTTTGAATGCCTGTAAACAATTAAACTTTCCCTCAAATATTCAAAAAACAGGCTTTACTGAGAGGATAAATCTGTAATTTTTTCAGACTAAACAATTTTTCCAAGCTATAGTTATGGAAGGCAAAGAGAGGGGATGCAGAAAGGTGCGTGAGCCAAGCTGTGCAGCACAGGCTGCTTGCAGATTTAATTGTACTGAACTGCTGCCTCTCTTTATGTCTGCTAGATTTAAACCACCTTGCACCACTAACAGATCCAAGTCCAGCAAAGCACATCAACATGTGCTGAGCTCTAACTCATTCAGATTACTCACACACTTAAAGAAAATCATGTGCTCATGTGTTTTGCTGGGCTTCTCATCGCAGAACCAGAAGCAATTTAGAAATGTTTTCACTCTTGAATGAAATTAAGAATTTGGGAGCAGTCAGTGGAGGCTTTTTCTACAAAACCTGCATTTCTTTGTGCCTCTGCAACTTGACATTCTGCTGTTTCTGCCATTTACATCTTGTTAATGCTGGGCAGGTGTTTTCCAGTGCAGGATTCTCCATTAGCAGGATGTCAGAGGGACACACACAGGACAGTGGGATTCTTGGAAGCTGCGAGGGACTGGCAGCCTCTCTGAAGCTGCATGAGAAACAGCACGATGTCAAAATTTACTCTTCAAAATGTTTTAAGGTTCAAATGTTGCATCACGTATTTGGCTAAATTAAATTTCCCGGCAACTGTTTCCTTAAGCAAACACTTGTTTTCAAACCAATCCCTGGGTTTTTTTCCCCCCTCCTCAATGTAATATCTGAATCAGCAGATTTTAAATACTCAATATATCTTTAAATGCCAATGCACAACAAGTATAGCAGGTGTTTAATTGTGGTTTAAAGATCCACATTTTTCACATTTTACAATCACAATTAAAATTAAGCAATAACACCAAAGGAGTTCCGGTATGCAGCAATAATACTTACCCATATAGTGAAATTGATAAGGATCCAGATATAATGATGCCCATTGTAGTAACCCTGTGGTGACTGATTGCTATTCTGCTGTTAGCAAACAACCAAGAAATACTTTATTTTTTTCAGAATTATCAATTTGTTTCTAGGGTATGAGAACAATGAAAACCTTAAGGGAGAAAGCAATAGTTAGTGAGGTATTAAAACAGTTCTATAACTAATAAAAACACTAAATCAAGTTAGATATGCAGCAGTGTGTCATTTCTATTTTAATAAAAAAGTACATT
This sequence comes from Nipponia nippon, assembly GCF_047370975.1. Classification (NCBI taxonomy): domain Eukaryota; kingdom Metazoa; phylum Chordata; class Aves; order Pelecaniformes; family Threskiornithidae; genus Nipponia; species Nipponia nippon. The sequence continues at coordinate 127,617,358 of NW_028262290.1, forward strand.
ATTCTCTCCTCAAAATTACAAAATTTTATTTTTTTTAGTCATTGCCAACATAATCGGAAAGTGAAAAAAAGTCATAAATCTACAGTTTCTGGAACTGTCATTTATGTGATTTTCTACTCTTTAAAAAGACAGAGTATAGCACATGTATTCATAAAACAGTCTTCTTGAAAACTTATTTGCATCATTGCTTAGAATTTTTTTAAGGGGAGAGCTTGGGGAATTTCAGATAAAAAAATGTTTGAGTTTCATAACGTCTCCATACATGAGTGAGCTGTGAAACACGTTCTTAGGAGCATTAGCTCCTACACATATTGTACTGGATGGTAAAATAAATCTAATGGTTTCACACTGCACCGCAGATCCTGCGATATGGAAAAACCAACAGACAAACTAAGCTCTTCTAATGTGGAGATTTAAGTAATAAAATTCACTGTTCAAAGAATGACTGATGGTATCATCACAAATTAATGTGCAAAAGATCATACTCCTTAGCTCCCAAAAAAGCAGAGCAAGAGAGAGGTGATGGTCACATGGCTGGGAATGGTATTTCTATAATTTGGGTGATCTGAAATTCATTGCTTATTAATATTTAGTAACTCTACAACCCAACCCCATAGCTCTCATTCAAGCAAATTTCCCATAGAGGTCCATAACATGTATCGATTTGTACATAAAACTTCAAAATATAATTAGGAACAATGGTAAATAACACTAGGTATTGGTACCATTCTGGTGAGAAGGGCTAGAGGCTAGTAGCACCTGCGGTGAGAGATGGCCACTTACTCGAGAAAAGGAAAATTTGAGACTTCTTGAGAATGGCCCTCCTTCCAGACATGCTGAAACAAGCACACTACACTGCAAGCTTAATTTTCTGCTCTGTCAGCTGTACCATCAATAATATTAACTCTTTTGTGCACCTAGAAAAACTGTAACTTTATGAGAAATTAAAACTTTATGGAACTATAGTGCCCAATCTTTCCTTCCTTCCTGAAATCAGAGGGGAAATCTGAGATTTTATGAGACAAGGTGAATGGAGTGGCGAGCAGCAGACCGCTGCATTCCCTTCCTTCATGTCCCACCTCAACTCTCCTGACCATACAGGGGTAGTGCTAATAAACAGCATAGAAAAAGCATAAGAGGATCTGGACCTGCTCAGCCAAAACATGGATGCTCAGTAAAATTCATCTTCCTTCTTCAAGCTGGTTCCAATTAATCTGTTTCACTTTATAAAAAAATAAGTGGATCTGGGCAGCAGAAGCATTCTGACACTGTTAAAAGCATGTTTTTGTTGACTTAGTTCAAGTCCAGCCTGCCCCCACAGCTCCCAACTCCTTGGATTTGGGCTTTGCGAACATTCCTGAGATGTCAACATTTCATCCAAATCAAGAAAATGTTTACATTTCCAAAGCTCTCGTTGAATAGAAACATGGTTTCTTGCCCAGGTCTAGCAGATTAGCCTGCTCCCAAATTAAAGCATTGGCGAGAAGCTAATGCAGCTTAATTCTCATTCAAAGAAAACCAGCCATTTCTAAATCTGTTCCTTTTCCTGTAGATGTACCATCTGGAGAAGGTCACGTAGGAGGAGAAAGAAAGAATGGGAAGGATGCAGAAAGGCTGCCATGTAGAAGACTGCACTTAGGTGAGAATATAAGCTAAGGAAGTGGTGAGCTACAAGAGAAATGAGTCGGTGGGGAAGAATTCTCTACTGATGCCTGGCTGACGGATGGCCATTGTATAAATACGTTGTAATTACGAAGCAGTTCCCATCATAAAAAGTTTACAGTCTAAATAATTCAAGCACACGAAGGACTGAAGAAAGAAAAATGCATTTTATGGATGGGAAACCAAGGCACTTTGCTAACGCTGTACTCTGTGTCCTTCTTATCTGACCCGATGAGCCTTTTCTTACAAATGCATTTTTGATGTGCTTAACAAAATGCATTCACTTCATGCAGTTGGCAGACTTAGTTGTTGCATCAAAAATAGTTAATGGCAAGTATCAGCATTTTTATATTTCTTTCCTTGTGCAAGTATTTAATAACAGGGAAATAGCAAACAACAGCTGTGTAAAAGGAAAGAGGAGTATAAATGAATGCTCATCCTGCATCACAGGGAACGATATAAGCCTAAGATTCAGACTGGGAACTTCCCCCAGATTGCAACCAGATGCTTTGCAAACAGTCGGCTTGCCACACACAAAATGGGTCAGGAGAAACCTGAGGGGTATCATTCTTCACAGGTACCTTGTGCATATATGGTATCATATAAGGAAATCACAAGTCTACCTGTAAGTAGCAAAGACCAGAAAGACCTCCAAAATTGAGGGATCTAAGCAAAACAGGGAAACCAATAAGATCCCATCAGCACAAATGTAAGCAGAAGGCCTGCATGCAGGAGAGCATGCTGAGAATGACTCCAGCTCAACTGGAATCAAACTGCCCATCTGTGAAGCCAAGGGCTTTTGCCCTGCTAGGAAGGTCTGACTTGCATTGCCTTTGCCTTTGCCGGCAATATTGAGCCTCATTTTAGGAGAGCTGTGGGTAAAGAGGGTTCTTTTTTTTTTTCTCTCTAGGCTTCCTTGATCTGATCATGACGCAAAAAAACTAATTACAGCAATTAATACAGAATTAGAATAGTTTCATGCTAACTCTGTGAGTAGCTTTCTAGCAGCAGATTGCCTAGAGATACAGGGTTTGAAGCAAACTCTAAAGCTCTTATTTTCCTGATTACAGCTGTTGAAAAACTAACATGTTGGTCCTCAGAATGAAGAGGGAAAGCTGACTACGAAGCCCTTATGAGTATATTATTCTGCAAAGTGCAGCAATACATTAATATAGACAGAGGCTTACAAAGGCACTAAGAAATGTGCTCAGAAGTCAAATCCTGTTGCATTCTCAAGCTCTTCACTACTTTTCTGTGCTGGAAAATTATGCCTACCTGGTTATTCCCCTTTAATGTCACCAGGGAGATAGATGAATCAAAATGGGAAAACAAAAGAGAGAGATGTAAAGGGAAGGAGTCAGCTGCAAATGTTCTTCAGTGACTTTAAACAATGCTAGGCAAAATCTAACATATTGGTGCAGAGAACGTAGTACGTGGTAACAGCATGACGTCAAATGACTTGCTCTCCTTTTAAACTTTAACATCTAGGTCTATACAGGAATTAGCATATATACTCTGGGCACACGTTACTCATGCTTATTTTTGTATAGCACCAAAAGAAAAAAAAAAAAGAAGAGAAAGAAAGTGTAAACACTTGCCAGCATATTGTTTGCTGGCAATAGCAAACAAACCGAATACTGAACAGTCATGCTTCATCCAACAAGCATAGCTGCTAGCCAAATGCAGGCTTACAATTGTTTGGACGAAAAAAAGACTACCATCCATTCACCTCTGTATTAAGGACTTGATGAACTGTGCTGCAACAAGCTAGGAATCAATCTTTTGGAAAGAAGTCATATGAAGACTTACTACAGGACGTGGCAAAGTGTATGAACTTCTTACATGCACAGTTTCCAAGAGTAAATAACTATAAACATCATAGACTGCATGGTTCATACTGACAGGGAATAAAAAAAATCCCAAACAGCTTCATCAGTGGGAACCATATGTGACCCCTGAAAGACATCAGCTTCAGTTCTCTTCTTTCGCTTTGCTTTAATGAAGAGACTGAAGAGACAGTAACTGGACTTACTTCCCTGGCAGCTTGGTCCCTTCCAAGACATTTCCTCCTACACCCACTCCTTAGCCTCTGGATGAAAAGGAGCAGGTTGGTGTGGGCCGCGATTCCCAGCTGGGGAGTGTCTCCCAGGCCATCAGGAAACCTGTGGTGGGCATCCTCCTCTACTGGATCAAGGGAAGTGCAAGGAATTGAATGGACTTGCACCCTCTTCTTCCAGTTAGTGCAGTTTTAAAATACTATGCCAAAGTAATGCCTTTTCTGTGGTGGTAGGCGGAAAGCATGAAGCTCCTTGCTAGAGGCAATAGGAGTCTGGGGCACAGTGTTGGGAGAAAAATAGGGAGAAGGAGAAGCAAGAGCTGCAATACTCTGCCCTCTGTTGTGGCAATGTAACTTTTGGGAAGGGAAAGTGAATCTGGACCATGAGCTATACTGAACTATTGCGGTACACCAGCAAGCTTGGATTTGGCATGAAGTTTCGATACATATTCAAAGCGCTCTACATGTATAGTTCGTAACAAAATCCTCCTGATGATGTGAAAAACCCTGTAGCTTACAGTAACACAACCTGTCAAAGAAACAGATGTGTCCACAGAAAAAAATTTCTGAGCGTGCAGCCAGAAAATTTATGATACTAAGAAGACGTCTTACACAAATAACCATTAATGGAATAAACCTGTTAAAATAATTCCTTTTCCATGCACAAAGGTTATGGGTTTAATAGATTTTTACTGTATTAGCACAGAAATGGACTTTCACTTTCCATAGCTAATCTTCAAGGAACACACATTAACATACTGTATTTTTCTGCTGTATTAATGAACATTACAACTAAGACAGTATTATACTCATTATGAACCTAATAACTAACACATGATCACAAAGCATTACTATGTTAACACTTTCCTGCAGAGATGTGAAATGAATAGCACCTCTGTTTAGATGATTATTAAAAAGAATCTTGCTTACTAAGAAAAGGGAACCTTGTATAATCTTTTCTTTTTGTTTCACATTGCTTAAAACATACCTGACGTCCAGTATCCATAGTGTTAGACAGCTCTGCACGTGAATTAGCTGCAGAATCAGGGACTGGGTATTAAGATTAGAAGATTATCAACATATTTTCCATCAAAAAAAAAAAATCTGTAACAAAAATACTGAGGTCCATGAAATGGCCCCAGGATTGAATTTGGTTTCATAGACTCATGAATACTAATGGAGTCAACGAGTGTTTGCTGGATTTGAAGAACCAGATCTAGATGCCTGCTGATAATTTAAATTTTAAAACACTGAAAGAATGTCTTAGACACTAACTGGCCAACATGTGTTCTCAGAGGCCACATTTATGTCCAGTCAACAGTTTGGGAACTAGATCAATATGATTGTGGTTGCACAGAGTTTGCTCTGTACTTTATCTGACAAGCTTTGACAGACCCAACTTGAGTCTACACCTCCACTCTTTTCACAACACACACAGAGTAATATCTTCAGGTGGGCTGACCTGCCGACCAGTCAAGTACATCTTCATTGGTCAGATGAAATGCTTTGCAGTCCCCATGCTCCACTTAAATGTCCCACTTTGCATGTCCCCAGTCCTCATGGCACTTGTTAACTACCCCTATCTTAAATAGCTGCTGTCGTCTCCTTCCTACTTCTGGTATCTCCTTGTCATCTGTATCTTTTCTCTTTGCTCCCCCCTTTCTTTTTCTATGAACATACATAACCATATCTGCAGACTCTAAATAGCATCAGTGGCTGTTAGTGACCTTGTGTTGACAGCAACATTCACAGTCTTGCTCTTTTTCCCACCTGGCAGCAGGAATCAGAGGAAATACTCTTTCCTCACCCCAAATGTTTATCTTTACTGGCTCCATTATTATCTTGGAACAAGAGAATGCACATGGCTCCTGCTGCACCTTCCTGACTTTTCTGCTTACAAACTAGTGTTGGTGCTACCCTTTCACCCTACTTCTTATACATGTTACATCCTTCCCCTTTATACTCTCCAAATCCAATCAGTGGGTTTCAGAGTCAGTGAGCCTCCACTCAATAGCTTTCCAGCTAGCTTTAAAGAAGCAAGCAACAAAGGAAGAGAAAAACAGAAACAGGGTAATGGATGCAAAATTACTTCCTTTCAAAACATCCGCACACGCCTTCCTGTATTTGGATGACTTAGGTATGTTTCCCAAGCTTATATCATTGAAAGTGCTATTCAGGAAAATGTCAGGATTGCAGAAATGGAAGACTGCTTGCGCAACATCTCTGGGAATTATTAGACTGGTGCAAGAATTAACATCAGGGTAGCACAAGGAATACCATCATATCTTACCTCAGGCCCCTCAGGCAGACGTCTCATGCAGATGACATCATACTGATAATGACCCATCAAAGAAAGATCTCAAAAGTTATCTATAGCTACTTGTTAATATCACAACAGGCAGGCTAAAGAGCTTCTAGGCAGTGACACAGCTGGTATTTTTGTCAGTGGCAGCAGCTCTCGGTACGTCAGGTTGAATTGGAAGCAAAGGTGAATTAGGCCCTGGTGCTTTGGAAATTGTGATCTTTTCTTGGTGATACAAGATGTACTATATGATACAGGATTGTCATCAATGCACAGAAGCCTGTTTCTCTGACATTATTATTACAAGCATATGATGACAGACCCTGAAATCTGTGGTAATATGCAAACTACTCATCCTCGCCTGGCATCTCTGCCCTAGTCAAACAACCTGCCCAGTTTGTGAGTAGGCACGACCCCATCCAAATACACGGGGGGTGGTGTAAGGAGCCAACAAAGAGCTTCCAGTACTGAGCACTGAAATCCCAGCTGGGAATGGCCAAACGGCCGTCTGCTTTCAGGTTACACATGAACGGTTAATGGAATGTGCCACTGCTAATCTACAGCAGGTCATGATTGGAGTCAGCTCAAAAAAGTTTAAAAGCTTCCACAACTGTGTCAGTTGTATTTTCCTGGTAGAAGGGAGAGGGAGAAAGGAGACGGGAGGAGGGGAAGGAGGGCATTGCACTTACTCTACTTCTCTTTTGAACCTGCTCATAAAGGATCGTAGGAGTACGCCTGCCCCAACTATATTCTGACACTCAGCAGCATGGGGGCACGAGCACTGAAGCAAAAGGACAGGAGATCATCACAGATCACCACAGTCTTCTCCTGCATGATTTACCCAAGAAAGGTTCAAGTATGGTGGTAGGAATATGTAGACATTGCTCACATCTCTCACAGCTGGTTTTAATATGGCCCTCTCCCACCCCGCTAACACTTCCATTAACATTGGCAAATATGAAAAGGCAACCACAGGCTGCTTAAGCTACAGTTACTTACCCCACAGCTCAGCAGTTAATTTGATGCTATTTTCATTGAGATAGCTACATTTTCAAACTGCCTACAAATTTTTTTTTTAGTTTTATGCTTTATTCTGATATTTTAATTCGCTTAAAACAAGGCTTTTTGCAAGACATGGAGAATAAGGAGTCCTAAAAAGCTTTTTCTCTGCTACTTAATTTCTAAACGTTCCTGTCTTGCACCCTCTCCAACGCACTGCTATCCACTGTGTCAAGGCTGTAGAAGAAATAAATCTGAAATAAAACCCCACCTTCAAAATTTAGATCTTTCCCTTCAACTGTAGTATAATGTTTCTGAAGTATCTTTCCTGAGGAATATACATCCTTTAAATACCATTGGGGTATACTGACATGACAAGAGTCAGTTGGTGCAGTAGCAATGTATTGAGTCTTTGCTGAGAGGCTGAAGCCAGCAATGCCAACAGCTGCCAGGGCTGGATTGCTGATCCAGTTGTAGTCTCACCCATATCCATATCACTATATTTCACTACTCATATCAGAATGATGTAGTTCCACAACACTGTCCTTGAAAAGAGAAGACAAGAAAGTACAGGTGAGTTAATTTAACTGCAGAAAAACCCTCAGAATTAATAATCAACCAAGCTATCTGGAAGGTAAAAAGGAAATAACTGACAGGCAGCATAGATTTATTAAGAATAAATCATGTCAGGCCAGTCTAATTTCCTTCTATGAAAGGGAAACAGTGCACGTGGATAGGGAAAAGTAGTCAGTGCTCTGTGTATTGACTTCAATAAGGATTTGACAAACTTTAATAGGGCTTCCTCATAGGCAAACTAAGCAAAGACACCCTGCGAAATTACTGTAAAGTGGTTACAAAACCATTCAAAAACCCTCCCTCAGAAGAATCATAACCAATGCTGCTTTATTCCCATAGTGGAGGAATGGGACCTCACAGGGAGCTGTTCTGAACCCAATATGATTTCATACTTCCAGTAATGTTTTGGACCCTGAATCCTTTTGTGACCTGCCAGTCTCACCAATCTTACAGCTGTTGCAAGCACATTAAAAGACAGCACTGGAATTCAAAAACTTGCTTAGAAACTGGAGAAATTTCATGAAAGAAATCAAGATGAAGATGTACAAGACAATCATCTGCACCCAGAAGAGGGAGAAGAGACAGAAGAGACAGTTGATAGCAGCTTTTCAGAAAAAGGTTCATAGGTTGTACCACATCACAAGGTAAATGCAAGTAAAATATTCTGTGTTGTTGTGAAAAAGTCCAGAAATATACTGGCATGTATAAATGGAAACAGGTTTCTACATATCAATGCAAGAGGCTTGATGCAGTCCTTCTGCTCTACTGATGCCTGGTAAGACTGCAGCTAGAGGTCAGCTCGGGTACCAGCGAGACCTCAGTTTTGTAGAGCATACTTCAAGAAAGATGTGGGCAATATGAAAGTCCCTAGGACAATAACAATGACGTGAGATTTGAAAACTTATTCTATTAAGACAGACTGAAAGAACTGGGAACATTTATTTATGGAAGAAAATAAGCACATGCAAGCCAGAATAAGAATCTTCAGGTATATGAAAGGCTACTGCAAAGAGGAATAAAAAAAGGTGTACTTGATATAAAATAACAGAATTAAAATGCAAAAAGGGACACTCAAGCCAGATATTAAGAAAAACTCTATAATGGTAAAGATGGCTAATTACTGAAATAAAGGGCTAGGGAGACTGTGGAGTCTCCACAATCACAAGTCTTTACGAAGAGGTTAGACAAATGTCTGTCAAGAACTGTATATGGGCAGACTTCTTCAGGGAGACTGTGGAGTCTCCACAATCACAAGTCTTTACGAAGAGGTTAGACAAATGTCTGTCAAGAACTGTACATGGGCAGACTTCTTCATGGTCTTGTCTACCCATTTCCTGTTTCTGTATTTCAAAATGAGGCATCATTACACTCAAGCCAGCTCTTGCCACTGCCACTGTTTGGGAAACAGTGCTGCAGAAGCATAGATGCGACTGAGAAGGCAGTCACGGTATTGAGGTCCATGAAGGTATGGACCCCTGGGATGGGGTGGGATGGACCTGGACAGTTTAGCTTGGCTTCATCTCTGTTGCCTGAAAACCATAGGTCTGCTTCTCAAATGCAGCAAAGCTGTTCAGGAAAGCTAAGGCCTGAGAAGGTGCAACTGCTCCATACAGAAAGAGGCCCTGAGAAATACTCCGGCTCTCCAGCTCCCAAGTCTATGGGATTTGTGTTAGTAAATGAGTCAATACACGTGAAATTCTACCCAAAACATCAAGCACTAAGACATGAAACATTTTCTGGGCCATGCACTTGTACAGTATGTGAATTATCACAGATTCATCCACTCCATATTGGAATACACTATACTATTAAGTGTGGGTTCTTTGACAGTAAAAAAACTCATTTGGTGTATAATTCCATTCCTAGATGTGCCAATTTTCAGGATCGCAATCCCCCAGACTAGCTGGAATATATGTGTGCGCAATTCAGTTCAGTTGTTTATGTTGAATGGTGCTTTTCTATGCAAGTTATCCCATTACAGATCCCTTTGCATTTGCAGAGCAAGGTAATGGGATTATGTTCAGGTCTGGTACAGTAATTTTTGACATTAATAGAATTTTTTTTTCCTATAAGTGCATAAACTATGGAAGAGATTGCCGTAAGAAAACTACTTTTCATGGTAGCAAACCCCCAGCAAGCTAACAGTATAGCCATTAACTACCGCTGTAATTCTACAAGTAAAAGAAAAATATTAAAAATCCAGAGTGGAAGCTTTGATTTGAAGATCCACCTCATTGACTATCTAATTCATTCCTAATGACATAATCATTGGTGAACAGTAACTGCGATTCAGAAGGTCAGAATTCTAATATTAGTCACTAGATTTTATAACCAAAGTGCTGCTTTACTACCAGTTTCTGTTCTTTATTGTCAAAAAGAAAGAAGAAAACATGACCTGTTTTAAACATGGTGATAGAAGGCCTTTGTACAAACCAAACATTCATAATTCAGTTCTGGCTATGAATTAGCCCTAAATGAAAATATTTTTATGTCCCTGTTCTAAGAATATATAAACAGAAATAAAGCCAAGCCATAGACAGATTAATTACTGCATTGTCTTCCTCATGGAAAATAAGGTCTGGATAGCCTACTGCATTATTTGTACTAAATAATCAATATTTTACGGTCTTCTAACTTTACAAGTACATCTAAATATCCTCTTTTTAAGAAATTCTAGTGCAATACTGTGAGCATAATTCATGGTCATATTCAGGTGAATTAATGATTCCCTGAAATACACCATACATAGGAAGTCATATTTCATCTGCATCTATTTCTCTTATTCATTACCTAATCTTTCAAACCCCAAATCTCTCTGCAGCTCTTTCTGAATTTAAACAAAACATGTTCTAGTGGTCTCTTTCATAGCAAGAGCATAAATCTGTACATTTGCCTTATCACAGACCATTGAGGAAAGTCAGCATTAAAATTTTTAAAAAGTTTACCATCTTTAGCCTCAATGCTTTAATAACCAGTTGAATACCTACATATATCAGAATGGTTGCTAAAAGGTTTAGAAAAATAATTATTAAGCTGCCACTGACTTGCATGATGAATGGTGCAATGTCTTGCCTTAAAAGACATAGTTGCACAATACACAACCCTTTTCTCTCCCTTCATGCCAACTATGTCAAGACTTTGTCCATACCAACTCCGGCTGCATTGCAAGTTGCCTTTGAATTCAATAAGAGATCTGCTAAGGGAGTAATGCAATGCAACATAGCAGAATGTATCCACATTTTAGTAGTTTTAGAAGAAATTTTGATCAAAATTTAATCTTTTTTTTTCATATTGGTTTACTCAAAGTTTGCAAATGTCTCTTCACAGCTATTTGAAGTCAGACTTGCCAAATGTGTACCTTTAAATGGATATCCACCACAGATACACTTTTTGTACCGATGAATGACAGGGGAAAAAAGGTACAAATTAAAGACAACAGCAAAATTCTATTGGAAGGCCCAATTATTTTCCCACCAATGTATCTCCCTTGGACTTACTAACTACAAAGAGCCCCTCGATGCAATCTTAAGATCCTAGTTCAGAAAAGGTTTCATGCACAAGCTTAGTTGTACACAGGTGACCAAGTTTCATTAAAGTCATCAGGATGTAACAACCCACTCAAGTCAATGATCTGCCAAGTGTTTTTCTCAGTCATGCTGGCTTGATGAATCAGCTTTCAGCATCAACAGCCTGAGTCCAGGCTGATCTCTTTGAAACCTGGTAAAAGTTCTACCACCATGAAAGGAATATAAAGCACCACTTTATGTCATCCTTTGCCTCTGATGAAGTTAGGCTGAGTATATATTAGACTTTTTTTCTGTAAATATATTGCTTATTTTTGCACTGTTCAACTGAAGAATAACATTGTCTTTTAAAGTAGCATCATTTCGCAAATGTCACTGTAATTTTCCCCAAAGTATCATCCATTAGTTATAAGAGGTGCAAGTGAAAAGGATTTTAAAATTGGCAGGGGGGTAGAGGAATAAGGAATAATGCACTAATAGTCTAGGTGGTGGTTGCATTTTTGGCAACCTTTCAAGAGAGAAAGAGAGACATAGAGGTGATCACCTGAACTTCTTGTACATTTTTATACATGAAGATAAAAAGGACAAAACTATCAGGAGGTATGAAAGCATTTCTAAGGCAGGAATTACAAACAAGGAACCACTGTAGTGCATAAATGCGCATACACACACACATATATATAATTCACATCTACATGTACTGAAATGAAAAAGGAGAATGAGACAGCTTGGCAGTTAGGACTTTGTGTATCTCATCACCTCCAATGGTATTTTACAGTACTGGGACCAGTCATTGGCCAAAGTTATGGATCACTTCCGGTCTGTAAGACCTAACATGACTGAACTGTATGTGCAAACCAGAGCTTGATTAGGAAACACAGAACAGATTTCAGTAATATTATGTTTGCAACTGAATTTATTCACTACCTGATTGGCTTTTGGATTTTTTTCATGACCTCCTGAGTTTTCATGGAAAAAATGGACAGCATTTTTTCATCCACTTTCATCAATCAATTCATGGGTGAAAAGAATTTTGACCATTAGTCACAGTTACATGCATCACCGTTGCAACCTATTCAGAATATTAAGTTAAAAATGGTTTAGATGCTGTCTATGAAAATACAGTCTTTAAATTCTCATTGCCAATACACTGATTTTAATTTTTTAAGTGAATTGTCTTATTTTGACATCTGAATGGCTGCCATTCACTCATTTTTCTCTGTTTTCATTTTTAGTTTTATCATGCGCACATACCTTTGTATGAATAGCATTCAGCTCAGCTCAAAAACAGAGCTAAAGACATTTCCTCTGTTTCCTCTTCCCTTCTGCTCCTTGACCACAAAATTGTGAAAAATTACAAAGCAATGGAAAAAAATGTCATGAAACAGTACACAACCTCAAGTAGGAGACCTTCTGTTTCAGCTTACTTGCAGCATTGATTCAAATCATTGACTTCTGCCTATGACTTGCACCACCTTTTAGGTCAATACCTTAATCATCAGGTTATTAGCTATTCTGGTTATTGTATCTTAAAACTTAATGATTTTGGCCTCATCTGGTAACCAAGCTCAATACTTTAATAATCAGGTTATTAGCAATTCTGGTTATTATGTCTCTTAAAATTGTGAATGATTTTGGCCTCATCTGGTAGCCAAGCAGTGGGGAATTAGATCTCAACAAGCTTTACAGGACAGAAAAAACATGTCCCATCCCACTCTACGTTAGGATCCAATACTCAGAAAATGTAAGACGCTTATCCAGTATTTTCTCATATCCTGTATTCTTCTAAACATCAGTATGGGCTTGGCTCAAGTTTAACTCTGTAGTGTAATATAACTCCAATGCTATAGAGGAGGAAGAAAATACACATATTTGAAGATTAAGAGAGAGAAGAGAGACCATGTTTTCTCTTAATTGTTCTGGGAAATAAGATAGTAATAAGAAGGCCTCAGGACCCTTTATTTTGTTGAAAAATCTTTTGGTAATCTGTGCAGATCTTACTATCTTCCATGTATTTTAAATACTCTAACATGAAGTATAATAGTTCATGGCTAAGCAAGTTTATACAGTCTATAAAGTATAATGTGAGTATAACAAAATCCAAAGTCTTTGGATTCTCATCTCACTTTGCAGTCACTGCCTGAAGATCATTTCTCATTTAACTATGGGCTTTTTTGCATCTTTTACAAAAGAGACTTCCAAATTTGAGGGTACAGTTAATGTGAACTTGCCTTACTGAATAGCCATGATTTTACATATTCCCAGTTTTCAAGTATGCAAAATTAGGCATGCAAGTTCACTCAAAGCATTTTAAGCAGTGGTTCCTTCCATATTTAAGCATCTTCTTGCCCCTCTTTAATGTGTAGAAAAAAGTGAATACATCTTTTTATAACAGGTGATATATGGTATATACTACATACCCTGCTATTCCACTAGAACTTAGACACAGTCAAGTTTGACAAACTGTGCTTTTCTGATAATTTTGCTGTAACAAAAGGTTTTGTTGCTGCTGTTTTATTTAGATAGTTGGATTTTTGTTTGCAGGTTTGGGGAGTTTGATGGCAGGATTGACTGGGAGGGGATTGCTTTGTCGCATCTTGCTTCATCAATCAAATGTTTCAACTTTCAGAAGGAACCTGTAGATGCTGAAGCTCTTATAACTGATATAACAAGTAACATATCTGCATTTGAATGAAAGACAATGTAAGAAGTAACCTGCTTTCAATCATCATAACAAACATCAAAGACAGCAAGAAAAACAGGGTTCAACCTGTTTAGGCTCTTGTAGTATCTCTTCCCTTTCATAGCTTTAAACATGAAAATAACTTAATGAAAAATACTCTCTTGGCTATCTCTAATATACTTGGGATTAATTCCCCTCTGGAAATGTATGTCTCTCTCCATCAACTATAGATGAAACTTAGACATCTAACTTTTAGATCACTAAGGATAATTAAGATGAATACTGCAATATAAGGGCAGGGAAAAAGTGTGGGTCAGGGGATGATAGGAAAAAAGTCTCTCCATATTTGAAGTTAGCCTGGTAGAAACAAAAGTCTCTTTAGGGGGTGTATGGGTAGAACACTTTGGCAGACAGGCGCAATTTATCTTGAGACGTCATATTACTATCCTAAGATGCCATATGATACAGCCAGGGTTCACAGAACGGTAACACAATGCATTTTCTTTCTTCTTAAAGCTGTTTGTCATTTTCCACGCTGTTTCAGATACAATTATTCTTCAAAAAAACATTCCATTCTAAAATATTTCTCAGCTAAAAGCATCATCAAGTCTCTTTCACAACTTGTTAATGGAACGAAAACCAGTTAGAAACTGTGTTCTAGGTACCGTAATGGGTGCTTACTGCTGCATTCACTGAATCCATCAGTGGCACTGCACAGACATCTAGCAAGCCTATTTGCTTCATAAATCATTGAAATGCGTGAAGACCTTTTGCATAACCCAGAAATACTCTTTAAGTGTTTAACATCAATAATAATGAAAACTGGCACCACAACAACTTAAGCAATGTAAAATATGGCATCGTAGGGTTCAGCTTGACTTTCATTGAAGGATTTCTAAAAATAAGAGTACATCATCAACAGTGACAGCTTGCTTAGTGACTCAACACAGTGGGAAACCTATTGCTCTAGAGGACTATGTTCTGCCTCATTATTTAATACAGACATCACAACCATGCTGTTCTGTTTTCAGTTCTTAAATGCATGATGCAAAGGAACCCACACCTCAGTACTTCTGCCTTAAAGAGTGAGAATAATTCAGAGTTGTTAGATCTGCACTACTGATAGCGTACTATCAGCATATTAGTGCCAAGTTACATAATTTATTGTGAGAGTTAGAAACATTTGATAGTCTTTCTAAAACCTCAGCTGCTGGAATCAAGAGATTGTATGAGAACATCTGCTTCTATTTTCTAAGCGTGCACACTTTCTAGCACTCAGTATGTGAAGAAAAGCTCTAACCCATGAACAAAATATACTGTAAAGGCTGTGAACCCAGAGACACATAGAAATAACTGGAAATATATACTTCTTTTTTTTAATTACATTTAGTCATATTTTTGAAAGCTCGGAATTCACGTTATTTCATTACTAACATTTTGCACTTTAAATCAATCATCAAGGAGCCTATGAACAGGAAGAAAAATGAAGCGGAAAAGAATGGGAGACAGTGGGGGAAATGGGAGGAAAGAGAGATGGGAAGGTGACAGATACGAGACAACGATCTGGCAGAAAAGACCTCGTGGAGGAAGAGCCAGGACTGGTAGTATATGTGGAGAGACGCTCATGCAAAGAGTACTAGAATGATATAGTCCTTCATACTAGAATGAGGAGCATCATAGAAATGCTATGTCTTCAGAAAGATGCTCAAAGAGTTCAGTGAATCAAGCATGAGCTATACACAGAGGAATGGAGAGAAAACTTGATGCTGAATATCTACTCATTAGATAAGCACTATCCATTCTGCGCACTTAGTAAGACTGGAATCCCGGGGGGGCGGGGGAAAGTCACATATGTTCATGTATTTGATATTATCCTAGTGGAAACACACACTGGGGCCACACTAAGTATGCTAAGACAACCCTACGGTCAGGACCATTTATTTTCCTAACTTTTGCATGCTTAACTTCAAAATCTCAGTGATATCTTTGTAATATATTTTTAATTATTACATGATTAAAAGAAAAAAAATACTGCTTGATAGCAGTGATATGTAGGACAAAGGGCAAATTACATTGCCTTTTTTCACAAGTACGTAACCATTAGAAAAACTCTTAGCCATCGAATTAATCCTCTACATTACTACTTCTGAAAGGAAGACTGAAATGCACTGAACTAAGCTATCTGTCTCAAATATCAAAAACATCCAGATATTTGGAGGAAAGCTCCATGTATCTGAAAGCAGGGCAGAATCCAAAGGTGTAAGACAAAGCCAAAGCTGCGATTTTGAGTATCCTAAAAGAAAATGCTAAAAATAAACACAAAGAATGGCAAAATATGAAAAGGTGAGACTTCAACAATAAGTAGCTGTAGTGAATACAGTGCAGTTTCTTTTCTTTATAAAACACTACCAGCATCTCTCCACTTAAGGTTATTTTAGCAAAACTGTACTCACCCCACTGCAATTACTGTACATTGATAGTGAAGATGTTTATGCTGTGGCTAAAGCTGAATAAATAACTGGAAATTGCTATGCAGCATACGCAACTGACAGTAAAAATGAGGAAGGGGCGATATATGGGGCCTTTGCTTAAAAATATAGTAACACAGAATCTGGCAAACTCTTCAGGGTGTAAAATACATTCCCTTAAGGTAACCATAGAAAGTTTCCAATTTTTAATTGCTCAATATTTACTACTCTGCTAGTTACTTCCATGGGACACATGTAAATTGGCAGCATTTATAAGCTTTCTTCAAGCTTTTTGCAGCATCCTAGTAACGGATAAGGATAATAGTTTGAATAACGGGATCTGCGTAAGGGGGTAAAAATGAAAAGAAAATTCCAGAAAATATTCTACATGCAACCAACTCTAAAAGCTTCAGACATGAGTAGACTATACCGCCAAGTGATCCCGCTTTGCACAACATTATAATTTCCCTTGAACAACGGCGTCCCTCATTAGGCATGGTGCAAAAATGAGCAGAGATACTAATACAAGCACTGCCAGAATTATTCGTGTTGTTTGTCTCATAGTGCCTCCATCCATTTTCACACCCTTCCCTCTCAATTTCCCTACTGTATTCTAGATCTTTTGGTCTCCTCGTGGTTATCTATCCTTTCATCTTTGCAGTCTTACCCGTCCTTTTCTCTCTTTATTTTGTCAGTTATTTGAAAAGAGGGCAGTAACTGCACTTTGTATTTCAGAGGCCTCTAGAAAAGTAGTAAAGCATTTGTAAATAACCCTTGTGCTACCAGATAATACATGCAATTACTGGGGCCAGGCAGATGTCATCCTCCCAAGTCTCTATGAGAGGCAGTGAAGTGGTACTTCCCCTAAGACGGTCTGCAGAAGATGGCAGTGTACTCGTTCACAGCACCAGCAGCACGCAGACTGCATCAGCTCTACTGATGCTACATGGAGGGCAGGACTCCTCCCCGGCCCCTGCTGAGCCTCGGTAGCCTGCTGAACCATAAACGCTACGGCTTCCAAAACCCAAGAGTAGTACATGGTATGTTTTTGCTTGACAAAGGTGCAACTCTGCTCCAGTCCTACTTCAATTAACTAGCAGAAACTGTAAAATGAAGCAGGACCAAACCCAAAGAAGTTAGTTTATGGCAGTTTCATTTCACTTTTAAACTTATTGCATTGTTTTCCTTATTTGCCCAGAAAAAGAACAGGATGTATGTTAAACCACAAGAACATTTGACCACAGAATAAAATAAGTTATACTTAGCTAATGTCAGGCTAATGATGAACATGAGCAAAATATTTGTGATTGGCTGATAAAAATAAGATTGCATTGATGCTAATGTTGCATTAACCTTATAAAATAGCTGATTTGGGGAAGTTAGAGTTTTTGAGTGATGAGTGCTTACACTCTCACTTGAAATCCAATTTCATGCTAGGAGGTACTCGCTGAACTTATTATTCTGTTTAATTTTTTTTTTTAAATTAAGGTCCCTTAACAAAGGATCTTAAGTAAAAGATCCTCTCAGGGATAAAAGGACAAAAAAAGAACTTATGAGTAGGAAACGCTGGATGGAGTAAGTGGACACACTTTTAGTGCAGGGGGCAGTTGCCAGCAGAGTATTACAGCGCTACATATTCTTAAGGGATACGGAACAGGAAGGAAGAAGTAAGGTGACCATGTCTGATGATGACACTGAGCCAGTCAGAGAGCTGACTGCACTATTGCAAAAATGAACAACTGGGTATTGAAATGGCAAATGAAATTCAACAAAGAGCAATAGAAAAGTGGGAAAAAGTAGAATCTTATATATAACAATTATTGCCACAGAGGAACAAGACCTTGGGATTCTAAGGTCTATGAAAACATCATTTTAATGGCCACTAGTAGCCAAAAAATAAATTGAATATTAAGACATATTAGGAAAGGAACAGAGAACCAAATGAGAAAACATAACTGTATAATTCTAAGAGTGTGTCACATTTTGATTACTGTGTACAGTTCTGGCCTTCTGCTATTTCAGAAAGGATATAGGATCAACAAAGTTTCAAAGAAGCAGAACAACAACAATCGCAGGCTTGGAACGGCTTCCATGGGAGGTGCGCTAAGTAGGTTAGGACTCTTCAGAAAACAGACAACTGAAGAAAGATGCTGCATAGGTCTTTAGTATTCTGAGTTGCTGGGAGTAGAAGCAGAGCAACGAGGAAATTTGAATCTGTCACCATACTCGTACTATAGAAGAGATTATCCATGCAAGCTCTTCAGTTCCTTCACATTGTAGATGGTTCACAGATGCCAATGAACAAAATATCCAGCAGGAGGCAGAGGACTGTAACCCTTCACACTTGTCATCACTGAATCTGTTGAAAAATAATAGTAATAATTTAAAGGGGGCTTTGGCAGTTAACAAGAGGTGAAAACTAAACAATTCTGTTTTGTTTATTTCAAATTCCAAAAGTGTGAGTCTTCACCCAAGATACAGCTACATGTATGCATCTTTCACACATATATATTTATAAAAGAATATTAACATGCATAAGTGTTCAGCATTTAGATGTTCTTCCAGTACCTTGACTGAAATATTTACTTTTCTTCCCTATAAAAAACAACTGTTTCTTGTCTTGGGCTAAAAAAAGGTTAGCTATTAGACACATAAACCAATGTTACCCCATTTGTGAAATTACTCATTCTAAATGTAAAAGACTCTCTACTCTTTTTACTCTGTAAAATACTCTACTCTACTCTCTACTTTTCTCAGTGTTTTACCTGTATTCAGCACTTGTGAGGCCACACCTGGAGTACTGTGTCCAGTTCTGGACTTCCAAGTACAAGAGAGACATGGACATACTGGAGAGAGTCCAGGGAAGGGCCACCAAGATGGTGGAGGGAGACTGGAGCATCTCTCCTGTGAGGAAAAGGCTGAGAGAGCTGGGACCGATCATTTTAAAGAAGAGAAATACCTGCAAGGAGGGTGTAAAGAGGATGGAGCCAGGCTCTTTTCAGTGGTGCCCAGTGACAGGACTAGAGGCAATGGGCACAAACGGAAACACAGGAGGCTCCGTCTGAACATCAGAAGACTCTTTTTCAGTGCCTGACCGAGCACTGGCACAGGTTGCCCAGGGATGTTGTGGAGTCTCCATCCTTGGAAATACTTAAAAGCCATCCAGACATGGTCCTGGGCAGCCTGCTCTAGGTGGCCCTGCTTGAGCAGGGCGATTGGACAAGGTGACCTCCAGAGGTCCCATCGAAACTCAGTGATTCTGGGATTCTGTTTTTGCTTCTGTCTTGTTTCGTACCAAACAAAGACTAATTAAAGACCAAAAGTGTGTGTATATATATGTATATACACAAACACATTTATTATGACCATGCAAAATGTTTCTTGGTTCCCAAGTTATAAATAAGAACGATAGTTCTATCAAATGGGACAACACTCCTGATATTGATCCAACAGATTGTTAGATTTTCAAGACAGCTGCCTGTAACTAAATAACTATTTGATGATTATTCTCATGCCAATCTGAGCGATAATAATTACTATGTCAGGGTAAGATCATAAAGATAGAGGTTTGTATAAATTCTTTCTTTCCTAATAATTTTCTGAGAAATTACCTTTCCAGCCAAGAAGATGTCATGAATTATTGATATTGATTTTTGTAATCTTTTCCTTAATATTTAGTCCCCTGTTATGAATTAATCTGAATTATTAATTGAGGCATTAAAATACATATACATGTTATAGTAAGCTAGCAGAAGGACTAGGTTTTTTGATGCAAGCTCTGAAAGCAATCTTTGCAAGAACTGGTACTGAAAGTGTCCTGGAAGAATTACTCTTTGGAATAGAAATGGCAAACTAATTTATCTGTTCAGAAAACATTTTCTTTCCTGCCTCAGCATGAAATAAATGTATTCAATAATAGATCTAAAGTATTTTGTTCAAATATTCTCGGGAAGAAGGAAACTGTCTTTGGGCTACAGCAGTGAAATAGACAAAAGAACATGACCTGTGATGAGCAGTATCCAGAAACATTTTTCCTTGGGTGTCTGAGATTTATTCCCATGCAGCAGCAGATCTATTCAAAATCTGCCTAAGTAAGTTCTGTTCAGGGGCTTATGCTTCACACAGATCTTTTAAGAGCTCTTTACACACAGCAAATCCTATGGCTACTGGCTACTTGTGTTACTTGAAAAATCAACATTCCTCTCAGTATTTTCTGTCAGTTTGAGAGGCTGAACTTGGGATACTGTCTGCAGCTGACCAATGCAGGCATGGGCAGAGAATTAAACATGAAGACAGTTTTCTAATCTAGATCAAGAAACCCCAGAAATAGTATAACAATAGTACAACATTATACATATTCTCATTTTAATTTCCTTTAAGCCTACACGCTTCGGCGTAACAAGCCTAATAGCTATTAAAAGAGAACAGAAAATTCTCCAAACATGTGAAAGCATTTGTAGGAAAGTCATTATTGTTACCATTACTTTTGCTGAAACTCTACTGGGACCATAGTCTTTTTATTTTTTTATTAGCTCTCTACAAATAGGATGTGAATTCCAGCATTTGCACTAATCAATACTTTCTCCTTCAGTACCCTAAGAAAATAAGGGATTCAGATGATACCTCCTTAAATGTCTTAAGAGAATGCCTATGGCATCTCATATGCCTTAAATGCTAATCTGACAAAAAAAAAAATGCAACCAAACAACAACAACAAAAAGCTAAGCACATCCTCCCCCTCCATCCCCAAACGTTCACATGGTTTCTTTGCACAGTTGGCTACCTTCCATTCAAAGGTATTCTGAAATAAAGCTTATTAACACTTAAGGTCAGCTCTAAAGCTACCATAAAACTCAACAATCCACTTTTTTCAAAATATGCAAAACATTTTCAGCAGTCAAATAGTAACAAAGATAGTTGTTTTATCCTGTGCATTAGAGGCCTGATAAAAAGCTATTCATTAACTTCAGGGGGACTTAGATCAACTTTTTTCATTCATTAAGGCTGTTCTTTTCTTTCATTAAGCCTGGACCAAAGATTTGTCCTCTGTTCAGAAGAGGAAAATATCTTATTGGTTTATAGCATGATACTGTGCAATTACATTGTCTCTGCCTATTTAGGTGGTTGCATTTGTATGATAGTTGATAAAACGTTTCCAAGAGAGTCTGGCCACAAGTAAGCACTTAAGCAAAGTGACTAGATTCCCAAAAACTGTTTTTCAACAGGAGTTCCCAAGTACTGTAAGCTGTAATGTTCTGCCAAAGAAAGAGTGTTCTGGTTGGCAGAATGGCTTTTCTCTCTCTCTTTTTTTTTTTTTTCTTTTTTTTTTTTTTTTAACACGGCAAGCAAGAAAAATGCCTTTTATTCTAGAAAAATATTCAGGTCAAGATTTGCCCTTCTCACCATTATGATGAAGGGTTTTGCTTAGTCTATAACAGCATTTGAGGAGCTATGAGCAACACAGATGTGGAAAATGTAGTGCCAAAGGAAGTGGGGATATGGATATGGGATTGCAGCTTCAAAGCAGAAGGCTCACTAAAAAAAAAAAACAACATCTGCTCCATTCTCATGCTTCTGCTTAGATAATAGCTCTGTATTACCCACATTATAGAATATCAGTTTCAGATCCCTCTCAGATGATCTCAGTTCACAGATCTAAGATGTCAGAAATGGGGTAAGACCATTCTGAATGAATCACCTTGCTGCTGAAACATCAGGGGGTGATAAGACAGCTTGGAGAGCCAGCTAAGACGTATTTCAAAGAAAGCAAGGCATGACAGCAAGTATCTGCAACTATCCCTGTTGAACATTAGAAATATAATTTAACAAGAGAAAATTGGCTTTCCCAGCACGGATTGAAATAAGCAGATGAACAATGACTTTACTTCCCACAAGACTTCAATTACTCAAACTTAAACAAAAACAAATTCACAAATGCAACTGGAAGAATAAGAGTCATAGTTCTAGTGCTGAATCAACTTAACAAATGTAATAGTGTAACACCAATAGAGTAGCTGTTGTTCTAATAGCTATATTAAACCTGCGAGCATAATCAAAATGACTTTGATATTTCCATAAGGCAGAGTAAACTCAGACTGAGTACTATGCTTAAACCATTAACAGTATTGTTGCCTTCTCGATGCTTAGTTTGTGTTTGGAGTAATTTACTATATTTTACACTAGAAAAGGAGAAATTATGCATTAGGGAAGCACCATTCCTTCTTATTTTTCCCTTTTTGGAAATGGAGAAGTTTATCTGGCCCTTAGCATAGTTTTCAAATTTTGTTGCTCTCCAAACTGGTTAAAGTTGCAAATCATCATCCCAGCATTGGGTGGGCTAAATTCTGTTCTAGAACATATACATACAATCCTCAACTTAGCCAACTTCCAGGGCTACTCTATACACATAAAAAGGGAGAATTTAGTCCTCTTCATGACTTTTATGTGTCTCTTCATAAGGATATTCATTTGTCCAACAAAACAAAAAAGTGAATAGATACACATAAACAAATTAGTGATTGTGTGTCTTTCTTGGCTGGCCCTAAGGTAAGACCCATATGTTTTAAGCAATGCCCCTCTGAAACATAACATCTTCTACGCGGTTTTGAAGGCTACTTATCTCTCCGTCAGCATCCAGCAAGTGAACGCAGTATGCACTATGCAAAGCACTAGCTGGGCACCTGACATGGGGGTGGTCTCAATCTGGAGTCTCATCTCCCAGACTAGCATAGGACGCAAGTGTCAGAGAGGCAATGTGTTGAGCTCCCAGGAAAGCTGAAAGAAAGAGGGGACGTACGCCCTCAGTGATGCCTGCATGCAGAGAAGAAGTTGGAACTCTGGTTAGAAGGATGGCATGAGACAAAGCCTAAAAAATGAAAGGATGTAAAGAGATGAATGACACAGGCTGTGAAGGATTTGGCAGGGTTCCAGCAAGGATTCAGGATATCTCAAAGGAGAGGGAAAGGGTGAAGAACAAGAGGTGGAAAAAAATCAAGAGTCTGATTTATACCAACAAAAATAGGAAATTCAGCTAAAAGGCTGACAATCTGTTATCTACTTATCACTCTGCATAGATATTTCAGTGGTATCGGGCAGTAGAGAGTGTCAAATTCTGTTCATGCTGTTACACCCACACACAGCTCAGCAGGTTAAGACAGGCATGTTCTAGCTTAATTGTGCTTGAGTCAGTCCAAGCACGTACTTTTGTAAGGTACTTTTCTCTTTACAGTTTTCTTTTCTTATTTTTATTAGCAAGATCAAAAAGGGCACATACAAGAGAAGACTAAAACACAAAGCTTGTAAGAGTTTATCAGGTCCAAATTAAACTGTTAGTGTGTTCCCACCAACAGACTATTCAATGGCATTTGAATGCTAAGCTCTTACCAGGGTTTTACACTCTTACAAGGTGCTGACTTATTCTGACAGAATTTGTCGCTCAGTGTTTCATACCACAAGAGTAGCATCCACTGTACTTACTCGTTTTGCCAAATAACAGTTGTTCTCAGGAGCCATTAGCGGAGCACAGCGTGGCTCTTCACATGACAAATACCACTGACGGAATGCTAGTCTGCATTTCACATATAACAATACAGCTCTGTTACCGTGGCTTAGTTACATGCTGTGTCAAATAGCAGCCTCCCGTTCATGTCCACACTTTGGGTGAGTAGCCACCAAGTTCAGAAAGAAGACAATGTTCAGTAGCAAAAAATAAAGGTGTTAATTCTGCAGGTCCAAAGTGTACCTGTAAATGGGAAGTGGGAAGAGAGAGTGAGAAGGAGGAGGTACAAACTCTTTACATCTATCCTGGAATTTAAATGCCCTCAATTCTTCTTTTTTTCCCCAACAATTTTCATCAAGAAAAAAAAATCACGCATGTTCCATATCTCTTTTACTTTCTTCCAGAAGTTTTGAGATGGAATTAAAAAGGGGAAAAAATAATCACATCTGAGGCTTTCTTGCACAGAGGAAAAATGACCTCTCTTTTTTCATATTGTAAATTCAGTTGCACCTGGTGAGCAATAAAGAATTAAAACCTTTGTTTTATTTCAGGTGGCCAGTTGTACCTGTTCTCCCATCGACAACAAAAAGACACAAAAAAGGATGTGTCCGGCATAGGAAAAGAGCACACGTTACACACCCCCATTACAAGAAGACACTATATAAAGTTTATTTAACAAATTACACTGCATTAAAACAGGAAATGACTTCTGCGAGGCCTGGGATAAGCTCAGGCTGCCGATCTATGCCTTGAGATATACCAACGACAATAGGGGCAGCTCAGTTTGTAGGAACCTCTATTAGAGGGATAGTTGTTCAAATAAAAGAGCACTACCTGAATCCTTCTCAGCAGCAGGGTGCCTGGAACTGCCCTGGCTGATGAGCAGCTGACTGGATCACAAGGATGTTACAGTACTGCCAAAGTAAAGCTGAAAAATCTTTATTTTCCTAAATACCTTTTAAACCTCTCCATAATTTCAGTTGAGGAGCTTAATGCTAATCTACCAGTCAGCCCACCAGCAAATACTTCACATACACACCTCCCCTTTCAGAAAATTAATTTTTACATTAGAAAATATTCTGTTTCATTCAAAAGTAGTTCTACACATTTTACAAGTTTCTTAACTGAAGAACAAGTAAGCTTTCCCTTATACTAATGTAACTGAGAGAAGTATTCTCAAGGGCTAATTTTAACCTAGTGAGTCAAATTTCCCTAAACTGCCTTTATAGTTAATGGATAGAAAAACACTTCCCTAGAGAGTTAATTCAGCAGTTCCCTGGCCCCAGAGAGCCTGTCTCTCTTGTGGTCTCTGGCAGAACCTGAAGAGACTGGACAATGTTAGCCTTTCAGAGTAGCCCTCTCCACGCAACATCTGAAAGGGTTTGTGGTTGTTTCACTGAGATTATGGAAACAACAGAAATACAAATGAAATTTCCTCAAATATATACTTTATGTAACAAAATAATGGGATATTAGCTACTTACTACAACAAAGCAGAATGAGGAGGGAAGATGTGTCTACTTAGGTTAGATTCCTATTTTCAGAAGGTTGAGCATTTTTTAATTTACGAAACAATCCAAACACAAACTCAGCAGAGTTTGTGGTACAACTTTTTCAGTATTCCAAAATAAGTTTGTGTTAATTGATACCAGCTGCTGTATGAAAGGAACAATCCCATGTAACAGAAGAATTTGATACATGGATGGGAAAAGAACAATAGTGCCCGAGATGTTTTGAAAACAGCATGTTGGAAATGTTTTTCTTGAAGTCCTGGACTGAAATGCAGGAAGTTTAAAATGTGAGAAAGCTGAAGCATCCAAACACAGAGAAGATCCAGAAGACCTTCCAGTGTGATCTCTGTTATCCTGAGCAGCAGAATTAAGTCCCAGTAATGTCTGAATTTCCTGAAGAAAGAGAAATTCACATGAAAGCGTTTGGACAGTGACTGGGTAACTGGCCTAACCGAGCACAAATGGATCTCCATAGAGCGTTCTTGTGTTTCTCTCTGATTCAACAATAATGAATCAAGTCGTTCCTACAAGGCGCATCTTCCACTGTTGACCTCTGCCTCTCTCCCTCTGCTCTTTTTCAAGGAAATACAAGCCAGTGGTGTAACATCCCTTCCTTAAACACAGGGAAGTATCTTTCACCACCAGCACTGCCCTCTGCCTTCCACCAGACAGAGGAGAATCTTTCAGCGTGTGCTCAGTTCATCACCTCTTACAGGCGTTCATCGCCTGGCATACGTAGAGGACAAATCTTTCACAAAGCCTTAGTTCTTTACACAGCAAGAAGTAACATGGATACCAAGGAGAGATGAAGGTGCCAGTTACTCAGTAAAGAGTTGTTCAAATGCTATGACACCACTACAGACTCTTGCATGGCCGACATCCACTTTAATTTCTGGTCAGTGAATTCACAGTTTGTGAACAGACTGATCAGTTACTGTTTGTTAATATACCTAATCCATGCATGTTCTCGGTTTCTATGCTTCGTGAAGCCAGGTACCATGGTGTACAGGAAAACAGAATTACTCTGCATGAATGCTCTAATCTCCAGTTCTGAAGCATAACAGGACCACAGCACTTCTACCTCGTTGTAGGCATCAGTTGCTGGACCACAAGTTTATTTCACCTGAAGTGAATACAAAATGTGATTTCTAAAGGCTTGATCTTTGCTTCAACAGAAGATTTTTTAAAATCAAGCAGTAACTTCTTTCTACACAGTTAAAATAACAAGCATATTAAATTAATCTCTTGTTTAAGAATGTCTTCTGGGATCAAATGTAAATCACCTCTTTTTAATAATGACAGACATCTATTTACAGGCAAATGTCAGTAAGAGGAATCAGCATTTCAAGATATTTAAAAACGTATTCAAGAAGTTTTCACTGAGAAGCGCAAGGAACCATAAACAAGAGGGGCTGTAGCTGGATGCCATTATAGGATCTGAAAAGAAGATTATTCCTTAGAAAACATGACCATGATATGATTATTTTTCTATGGATTGGATACAGTGTTTGGCACTATATCCTTTCCAAAGATATAGTTAACTTTTTTGAATTTTATAATAATGATGTATGACACAGTGTCCTCTGGGATTAATCACAAATATTTTTAAAAGATGAGGCTTCGTTATATCTTTGTTCTTTGTATCTTGGCTTTTGTTAGCGCATTTTAATTAGGATCTGGTATCTGCAATAAACAGTAAACATAAAGAGCTTTGCAAAAATGTATTAGACTGTTTGTTTTCACACTCTAATGCATATTTGCACAATTTTACCATGAAAAAAGGAAAACATGCTAAGCTCTTGGGCTCTATCCCAAATGTCCTGGAATAGAATCCGGAAATTACTAAGAATGAAACCAAACCACATCATATTTCAGCAATTAACCTAAGAAAAGAGGGCACACTCTCTATGTGAAAGATAGTTTTGTGGGAGGCATTTGTGAAGGAAAGAAGCTTCTAGAAGAGATATGCAAGCAACTATTTAGAATTTGATTTAATTTTCTTTGACCAGGTAAAAGCTTGATAAATGCACTGAGGTTATAAACTTTTTTGCTTTCACAACAGTGGAGAAAATATTTATCATTTATTCCTCGTTGTTGAAGCAAAATATGTCTAAAAGAAATTGAGAATAAAAATACAGCCTGAAATTCAGTGCAGTACCATTTATTTTACCAGTTACAGAGATGGCAAAAAATACAAAAGAACAACTTTGCAGGATAAGTGAATTTATAGTGGATGAAAAAAACAGATGCTGACAAGAGCCAGCCTTGGATACAGGGGACTGGATAAACGGACTTCATTATAATCATATGTATACTGATTTGAAGAAAGTTCTGGGGATTAATATTGCTTTTGTAATACACTATAACATCATAGTAAAAAAAAAAACAAACCACACTCAGAACTGAAAATGCCATTTGCCAAAGACAGATGTACTTTCATTTCAAAGTATTCCTATCAAACTCTATCAGAAAACTTGAAAGGTTTAAAATGTGGCTCTTGTGAACAATTGGTATTGATATGACACCTTGATAGTATTTGAACGTGACACAAAAGTCATAAAAGTATATAAGCAATTGTAAGGTGTAAAGTGATTTTTTCCCACCAAAGCTAGGCTTTAATGTGTTTCCAAATAAAACACAAGATTAAGTAATTTATTTTGTCATATGATTTATTTATGGGCTGAAACACTGTAAACAACAGATAAAAGATACAGACTCAGATGTCAAAGTAAAAGATGAAAATCATTACATTTTATTAGCAGAAGATATATAAAAATGCCAAAATGAACTGTAAAGAGAGGGAAAGTGTTATGCTCAGAGGTCCTGCATCAGAGTTGCATTTGTTTTTCCCACCTCCCCTTAAGGGGAATAATAGCTCTGAATTTAATTAAAAATCTATTTTTTAAGATTAAAGTCATGAAAAAGTTAAGACTGGATCACAAAGAAGAGTAACTGTGAGGATCTCAGGGAATATGAACTGATGAACTCTCTTATATTTTATCTCCTCTCAACTATTTGTGGGAGGATCACTAGCGTTGCATAGGAATTGTTAGTCCTGGATAAAAGGAAGGATTTTATAAACCAATAAATTTTTCATTAGTTTTACATAAATTTTAGTAGCGATAGTTTAATTCCAGTCAAATTATTTCAATCAGATGAGTTGCTGCTGAATGCAACATTATACATTATATTAACTGGGGCATTTAGAAACCTGGTTCCTAACCGTGCTGCAATGCTCGAGGCATTGTTTGCCATACACTTTTTCTTAACATGTAAAATAAAAATAAAATAGAAGAGATAATGAGAATGAAACTAAAAAGGAATTTCAGAAACTTCTAGCCACTGAGAGAATCAGAAAACCCAAACTGACTATTTAGACACTTGCAAGGTTTTTTAGTACATTTATATGCCTAAAGTTTTCTTAGCCCTCTTAGAAATAAGTCAAAAGTGTTATGAAGTAATTTCTCGTGCTTCAATTTCATCTGTCCTTTTTCTCAGGCCACATACTGACACTCCAAGAAAAGACTGGAAGAAATAATCATATTGCTTTTGATCCTGACAATTTCTGAATCTGGACTTGGGGAAGGCAAAGTGATACATCCCTGCAAGTATGTTCACAGCACACATTAACCTTTCGGACAAGCTTATGTGGGGAAACAGAATTTCTCAGATCATTCAGAACCATTTAAGGCTTGTAGGTCAAGACCAACCTCTGCTTCACTTAGATATCTGGTAACAGATCATGGGACTAAGCATAACGCGGTTTCATGCAAAGCAGATACAGCATCTAGTCACAGTTAAGATAAAGGTTTTCAGGGCAGCTTCACTGAAGTGTATTCCAAAAGTGCAATTCAAAGATGACAAAAGTTTGGGAAACCATGGCTGGGGGCGTTTATGAAAGAACCACTACCATGCTTCTTTCTTGCAAAGTACAGTTGACTGGAAGCATCCACTGCTACTTGGCCATCCTTGGTTAACCATACCTGGTTAACGGTTGGACTTGATGATCTTAAAGGTCTTTTCCGACCTAAATGATGATTCTATGATTCTATGATCCACACTACTTGGCCAGCCTGAAAGAGGTGAGGATGAGGTCATGAGAAAAGAACTGGTATTAATCTTCAAAGAATAGTTTCATTTTCGGGGTTGCATTCCAATATTTACAGGTCAATGCTGGTTGACTCTAACCTGAATTATATACTCTTTTTTATAATTTTTGTAATACTCATACATTAACCTCCTGTTTCCCATTTTGCCTCAGTCAACATCACGGAAAGGCACCCAAAGGCCTGTATATAGAGCTTTCCAGTGCCAAATAAACCAAGCGTATCTTTTTATGCTGTTTGGTTTATAATTTTCTTGATCCCGACTTCAATGGAAATGCTGTGTGTGGAAGGATGACAAGATTGGGCCCTCAGGCAAGAGCTCTGTAGAATAATGTGTAGGAATGTTATTGTTGGAATTTTAAGAAACAACATCTCCTAGTTGGGCCAAACCCAGGCCATCTCCCTTATGCAAGTAATCAGTCAAACTACTCATATGAGTAAAGAAGAAAGCTGCGAGTCTGTTACAGTTTACTTGAAAAGAGCTATATCTTTTGGGCAGTCTTTCTCTGTTATCTACATACAGTTGAACTAATGCCATGTAGTTGGCAGGAAGGATGGTTTCCTAGCTCATTGATCCCACGATACAGATAAATGGATCCTTCTGATCCTCCATTTCTAGTGGATATTTTGCCCTGTTTAAAAATGGGCAGAAACTTTGCTGTGTTCCAGTGAGGTTGAGCAAAAGTATGGTTCCATACTGCCAAACATGGCAACTTGTAATGCTTGCTACCCGATGCTTAGCACACATTACACTAGCTATTGCTCGTTTTCAAGAGTAATAAAAACATTATTCCTAAAACTCGTATATACCTACTCAGAGAATTTCAGCTTTGCCCTTTAAACACTACAGCTCGTAATAACTTGACCATTCTCACAGAAACATTTTTAGCAGACTATTTGAAGACCTTATTAAAGTTCACAGTAACTCAGTGCAATTTTATGCAACTATGCAACATGTTTTGGACACAAAAGGAACATTCTGTTACCATTCTTTGTGCATGGAGTACTTTTTATTGATAACTTTATAAAATGTAGTGTCTTCTACTAGCAAGCTTAATGGAGTGAGGTGGGGAAGGAGACAGAAGGATAAAAATAACAATGAGAACACAAAGCTGTAATAAATTCTTAATCTTTATTGCTTGATGTACCCTGAGAAGCTTGGAAATACAAGTCTTTTCCCTATGAATTTTGTCCTCTGTTTGCCAAACATTTTAATTTGTTGTTTCTCTAGCACTGAAGAAGCCAGCATGGTTTTGCCTTTTCCTTGCATTTCTGTCGGTGTGTTAAATTCATACTATTATATTTGTAAAGGTGTCAGCAGCAATGTGCACAGCTCTGGAAACACAGTTGCATACTAGAAAATTGCCATGTAGTCCACCTATTGCTTTTCCTTTGTATAAAAGGCACGTTGCTTGTTAATTACACACCACAGTACATAGAACAGAGGGAAGTCAGGCAGGCAATGAACACACTGAGCCATATCATCCCCCATAGTGTAAAAAGGAAGAGAATGAAAAGATGCACCAAAAATCTCTTCTCAAATAGAGCCGCACAAAAAGGACCCAATACCCCCATCACCCCTAGGTGAGTTTGTTCTGCGAACAGAAATCAATTGGTGTTGCAGTGAGCGAGGAAGCTTCAGTAACGAAAAGGGCAGCATTTACCTCCGTGCAGTAAGAGCATCTGAACTTACATCTTCTGGACACCTAATACGCAGCCAATTACATAGGACCATATTTTGTGAAAGGACAAACTCTGTCCACCAAAGACTTGCTGGTTTACTGAGCTGGGGAAAAATTCTCGCTAACAGCTCAGGAAGTCAAACCAGGCAGACTGTGGCTCAGTGCTGTACATCACCCAGTTAACCCCGTGTGACCACTTGACGACAACACAGCAAATGGATGTCGGATAAGGAGTTTGTTATGCTGAGCAAACGAGGCAGCAGGTACTAGTCAAACACAGTAAACACACACAACTGAAAAAAGTCATATTAATGGTTAAATGTGTAAAGAGATGCTGCCTGCAGAGGAAAGGATCGTGGGCAGCTGGCATAAACATTGACTGTAGTGGCCTTCAACAAGCATGGGAGATCTGTGCCAGTAAATTAGTTTTCCCCTCCCTCTCTCCATTCACTGAACTCAAGTCATTCCAATGGATGTTATGGTTTTTTAGGTGTCATTCTACATCTCATGCAGTTTAGTCTCAAGTTTGCAACAAATTGCAGAGGGAAACATTTTGAGTATAAAAAAGTAAAATGCAGACTTGCTGTACAAGCCGCAAAACCATGAAAAGATTTTTAATATGACCATCAGAGACAATAGCTAAGAAAAAGAAAGCATATACATAAGAGACGTATTA
This sequence comes from Nipponia nippon, assembly GCF_047370975.1. Classification (NCBI taxonomy): domain Eukaryota; kingdom Metazoa; phylum Chordata; class Aves; order Pelecaniformes; family Threskiornithidae; genus Nipponia; species Nipponia nippon. Next base: position 127,649,101 of record NW_028262290.1, read on the forward strand.
CCGATTATGAGAACAATAAATCACAGACACAGTGCACCAGCACTTAACAGCTGAAGACAGAATATGGAATAGCACCTAGCCACAAGGAAGCAAGCTCAAATAAATGTACTTTTAAGTATGGAACAATCTACGCTATATATGCCATGTTCACTAAAGGGTAGTCACCCCACACTACTATCACAAACGGGTGTGTTTTCAGGTGCAGTAATGACAGTGAACATTTTATTGCCACCTCTGTCACTGTCCATTCACTTTATTTTTTACACATATTATTACTTCACATTGATGCCAGACAAAAGAGAAAACAAAAGGGCTGTGGCTTTAAAAACTTCTTTACAAGAGGCTGTACCTAGCGTTCCTCACAGAGGGCCTGATCCAGATTCCACTGAAGTCAAAAAGACACTTCCCATTCCTTTAATGTGACTTTGTCCAAAACGAAGAAGCATGTAGGAACCTGCACATATTGCCACTCAACCGAGCCAAGCACCTGATAGCAATTTCATGGCAATTTTCTTTATCTTGTATTTTTGTACTCCATCTTATTTTGACTCTTTCCAATATAAAGCGATCCTGTTCTACAAGCAAGAGCTCTTAGGCAGCATGTAATAATATGGCTGAATAATACAACTGCAGAAGCTGATAGCAGTTTATTAATTTGTGCAGAGTTTAGTTTCCTTTAACTCATGACTATGTGAGTGTGTTTTCTAAATTCCTATATGCATTATAGTCTGGATGAAAACTCCTGAGACAGGAGCCTTAAATACTGTACAAAGCACAAAAGGGCTAGAAGCCTTACCAGATCACAAAGCAGCCCTACACAGCTTGGTACCACTACAGCCAACATACCCATAAAGGTTCCCTTCCTTCTCTATCAATGATGGCCACTGGGAAGGGGAGGATGACACTGACAGGGAACACCAATTTTTCAATGGGCAATACAACCAAAGGTGCCGATTGTAAATTGGTATGAATACTTAAGCCAAGAAATCTATCTGTAGAGATTTATGCCAGTTCAGGATCTATCCCAGAAATTTTAAAACAATCCCCAAGAAACAGGCAGCTCTCTATGGAAAAATACCTGCATTATATTGTTGTAACTGTTGTCTTCCAGGCAAAAAGACACTGTTGAGAGGCAGTAAACACCACAGCAAGAAAGAAAGAAAGAAAGGAAAAAAAAAAAAAAAAGCAACAACAAACCCAAACAACCCAAAAGACTAAAAAAGAGCTTGAAACATATTGGGAAAGCTTCCTTTTCAGTTGCTCTCAGTTCAATCAAACGAACGACAGTGAAAGAAGTGCTTTTTTTTTCAAATTAACATTTAAGGTAAGTCATTTTGTCAGACTGATAGCCTTTTAACTGATGTTTATTTTTCCCCCAGATTACACAGGACAGGCTGATTAAAATAAACACTTCGTTAGTTTACCTTTAAATGTGAAACTTATATCAGAATGACCAAGTTCTACATTACTAAGCAGCCTTTGAAATGAAAAATGCCTTACTCCTAAGAGTGGTTATATTTTTATCATACACAGCTTATCTATCCACGTTCATCTCACACTGCTTTGATATTTGTAATAATCTGAATACTTATTACAAACCTAATTGTGCCATCAAAAGAATAAGATAACAAAGTGATTATACTAGTAATTCAAACAGCAAAACTGTTTTGTAAAAATACCAAATGAAATGAGAAAATAGAATATGGTTTACATTTTGCCTTATCTAAATCTCACAAAGGAGCTCTATACGGAGGTAAAAGCATCTTACTCATATACAACTGATTATCAGTGGCATTCATTGCATAAATCTATATTTCATACAACAATGGAGTGGATTCTCATTTAATCTCTTTAAAATATATATAAACCAGAAAGCACAAAACTTCTTTTAAAAGCAGAGAAATTCCAGTATTAATGTCCTTCATTTGGAGATACAGCAAAGAACCCCGACTGTTTGAGGAGCTTGCTGTCATCATGAGACTAGGCTGTATGACTGTGGTGTACATTCAGAAATACTACTGGAGGAGCTCTGCTGCTTGCATTTCAATATAAAGAAGGTGACAGAATCTTCCCATCAGTTTGTCCTATACACATATAATAGAAAATCAGCAAGAAAAATTACTTCAGTTCAGCTGAAAGTTGAATGGAAGGTGGATAATTCATAGTTAAAAAAATAAAATAAATGCTTGCAAGACTTAAATTTACAAACATGAAGATAAGCAGCTTTATTTTCTGAACCTGTGAGTAGCTCTACTGAGCCCAATGAAGTAAGTTCAGACTCCTTTTCTGTGGAAAATCAGTCTTATCTGAGACAAGGCATTTTTTGCAGAGACAAAAACCTGTCTGGGAGTAAATTGAGAATTAAAGTGCATGGATTCCTTTTATCTGATCATATACCATTGAAATAATAGAGATAATTCGAAGAGAGGAGAATAAAAATGGTTTGCATTGGAGATTCAATACTCTATTACTTAAGGATAAAGAATTTCTAATAGCCATTAAAACGAAAACCAAGGAATATATAAATTTTAATTTGGTCTCTGCTTCATATCATAGTGTATTGAAGGCTTTCAAAGTGACTTTTAGAAGCTGGATTTTAGGTGTATGTCATGAAATTAGGAAATGCCAAAGGCAAGAAAAATTGGAGCTATTAGCAAAGCTAACAATAAAAAATTAGAACATCAAAAATCCCATAGTAAAAAGCTTGTGTAGAATTGCTACAGATTAAGGCACTATTGAATAATATTGCTGTTAAAGAAGCCAATTATTTTTATAGAGCAAATAAATTTTTCTATGATAATTCATATAAAACTGGTAAATGGTTAACTGCCTTAATAAAAGGGGAAGAGAAATCTCAACATAACAGCAATTTATACAAAACAAGGGGTGATAATGAACAAGAAGAATTAGGTATGTGGTATCTCCAGGGCATATTATGAGACTACATAAATCTGAAACTTCTGAAGATGATATCCAAATTTTGGGACTGAAAATTAAAAACTTGGGTCTTATCTATCTTTTCCTTAACATTGGAATAAAGAGGTTGGCTATGGTGCAAAAGATGCTGGGAACAGTCAGACCTCAGTGACACCAGGCAAAGATGGCTGTCCATCAGATTTTTTAAATGCTGTATTTAAAGCACTTGCCCTCTTCATGCCATAGACCTTTACATTTTCTTTTGAATGGAGCTAAATACTCCCTATTACATTACTGAAATCATTCCTATTTTGCAACAGAAGAAAAGGTCTTTGTGATTGTTCAGCTGTGACCCTTTTTTTCTCATTAGTGACAACACCAAAATGTTTAGTCAGCAGGATAAGCAAGGTAGTGAAAAAGTATTCATGGATATCGTACGGATTCCATAAAAAAGACTCCTGCCATAGAACACAAACAAGGTATTTAACGTTACTACCAGGTGTGCCCGTAATATTTTCTTCTCCCATAACTGGTAGCTGCAGTAGCTACTGGAAGACTGTATGAGCAGCATGATCGGCAAGGCTGCACAGATTTGCTTGAAATAGTGTCTTTAAAAGGCAGCTCTTGAGAGCGAAAGCTCTCGTTGAATTAAGTGTTCGAACTCAACCTGTGTTTCAAAGAAACATTTATTAGATGGGATACCCTCATCCCAGCTCTCCCAAAGAATTTGTCCTTATTCATGAGTAAAACCACCTCTGGCTGAACTTAGTAGCCGAACCTACAGTGACCTCAGTTAGCGAAGATTCAGTTTTATTCATGTCTTCTACTATGATATCATTCCAAGAATTTGCCTGATATCACAGGCAAAGACTGTTAGTCCAATGAAGACTAACTGCATTTGGTTATTTTCATATTGTTCCCACTTACTCTGTTTTGCTAGAAAGAAGAGACTTGGTGAAATTGTTCTTCCATTTAGCATTTGCTATTCAGGAACACAGTGACAATGCAGGAACATGGGTGTTCAGGAGTCTTCCTTTTAACTTACCTACCTCTCCCTGATGCTACTTGAAGAAGTTTTGTTTCATCCTGTATAAAGATTTATGCTGAGAAGAACAGGACACTTGGTCTCTGCATGACTCTTGGTCTTATACACAACTCACCCCAACTGACCCACGTTCTTCTGTTCAGGATGAAATTGATAGTCAAGGAGAACCGACCACATTGTATGAAGTTTAAAACCTTCCAGTTCTTTTTCTCTTGTTTTCATTTTCCTTTGAAGTAACATGAAAAAAACTTGTGCCTGGGGAAGTCAAAAGCAATAGTGTTCAAGATTAGGATAGGAACATACATTGTCTGGAGATGGGTCATAAATAAAAGGGATATATTTACACTTGTCTAGCTAAAAAGAAGTCCTTTGTGTGGTGCCTTTGAACTATGTGACTTCAGTTGCTAATGTTACAGATTGACACTTGCATTTTTTGCAAGAGAAATTGATTGTCCTTTCCAAGGTTTTTGTGTCGACTTGGTAAAGATAGGGAAAGGAATTACAAAAGGTCATAGAAGACATTACCAATTCTTTACACAGGTATCAGTCCCCCCTCAAGAAAACTTGCCCTTTGATGGGAGAATGGCTTTTGTTTTACAACTCCTGGGGCAAGGATGGTTACATCTCATTGGTGTGCTGGCACAATAGTAGATACCCTCAAGCTTTATGATTATTTACCACCATGGGGACTATTAACTGCTGGTAAGACTGCAGTTTGAGTTATTGGATTTCAATAACAGTTGCAGACTTGGCCTTTAATCTAATTTCCAGTGTGCTGTTTTATTTCTGCCTCATCCAGCATGGTGTCAGCAATGCAGGATCTGGCCCTTCAAATTTGCTTACTGACTGCTAATAAAACTCAATGCAGAAATCATGGTTTGAAGTCAGTACTTAACAAAGGACACAACAAGACTCCTCCTACTGAGAGACATTTTAAAAATGTTTAATAGTTTGACTTCTTGTGATCTCAAGAATATTTTCATTTAAAATGGGTTCAATGAATTAGAGCATTTCAGAAAGCAACAGCAAAGCAAAAAATAGGCTTGTGTTCTCCATGCTTTTATAACAAATTAGATGATATATTAGATTTTTTTGGTAAAGAAAAGAATGTATGTGCGCTCAAGGGATCTGTTTCATTTGCTTGGGCACCTTTTTATGGTACAAATTTATATTCTGTATATTTTGGAAGATTTTGTGACAATGGGCGAGTGACTGACAATGTTACATAAATGAAGAGACAAGGACTACACACACAAAAATTTCTTCATGAAGGAATTCTGCCATACTGAAGCTCTCCAAGGAAGGAGGAATCTACACCACATTGGGATTTTGGTCAGAGGGAAGGAAAAGGTTCAAGGAAAGAGAAAACTAATTGTTTGAAAGAGAAAGTGAGTCTTTTGCATGCCTTAGATGACTTCAGATTTTAGAGGACACAATGGTAGTGGAAAGCCATTTTCCTTTTCCCAGTCCCTGCTGAGACTAAATAGAAAATTGGATGACTGGTTTGGGTTTGTCCTCATAAATACCTATCAAAATCCTAGCTTAATGAACTCATGAGATAAAATATACCATTGCTGAAGTTTCAGCACTCTTCTTGTTCAGAGATGGTGCTAGAGATCAGTTGTCTCATCTCTGAAATTACAGAAGTCCCCTAGCAAACTCATAGAAGATCATTCACCTTCATAAAATTTTGAAGAAGAGAAGCCATCTGCCTTTCCTTTTCTATTCTTCACTGCAGATCTTTGCAAGTCTTCAGACACTCATCTTTGTAAAGAGTAAAGAAAAAGAAACAACAAAAACTTAATTGTATTTAGAATTCTACATCTTCTTGAAGAGCTGTATATAGTTCAGATTTGGGAAAAGAAACTGACTTCTTTGAAATTCAGATATCAAATTCAATGGTAGACAGCCTGACCCTTTTTAAGGGACTGAAGGAAATCTGGAATGTAATTTCTCCATGTATGAACATTTAGAGAGATGTTTCATTTCTTCAACACCTTCTATAAGATGCCCACAGAAAACAAACTTTTCTACCACTTGCAGAACACATTATAAAAATCCAAAGAGGAGAGATGTGCAATTTCATAGAATCATAGAGTAACTTAGGTTGGAAGGGACCTCTGGGGGCTGTCTTGTCCAGGTACCTACTCAAATAGGTCTAATTAGATCAAGTTGCTCATGGCCATGTCCATCTCAGTCTTGAATACCTCAAAGAATGGAGATCCTCTTTGAGCAACCTCTTTGAGTATTTGATGAATATAATAGCAAAAAAAAAAAAATTCTTAATATCTAATGGGAATTTCCCATGCTCCAACTTGTGTCTGTTGTCTCCCTTACTATTGTTGTGCAACTCCAAGTGGAGTTTGTTTCTGTCTTCTCTGTATCCTATGATCAGGTCGTTATAGGCAGCAGTAAGGTCTCCCCTTCTCTTTTTTAAGGCTGAACAGGCCCAGCTCTCTCAGCCTCTCCTTGTCCATCATGTTCTCCAGCCCCGTGACCAGCATGGTGGCCTCCACTGGACTGCCTCCAGTATGTTAACGCCTTTGCTGTACTAGGGAGACCAAAACTAAACACAGTACTCCAGATGCAGTCTCACAAGTGCTGAAAAAAATATAAATAGGTGCTGATGGTAAGAAGATTACAGGAGTCTGTATCAAAGGCTTTGCTAAAGTCAAAGCATACAACATCCATTGCCATTCCCTTGTCCTCAGCTCCAGTCTCCTTATTGCAGGAAGCAATTTACACTACTTTGAAATTGTTACAATTCAGAGCCAAGTCAAAATAAGTCTAACCAATTTATATTCTCCCGTTCATTCCTTGTTTGTGTCCTGCCCTGCTATGTGTAGATAAATGCCTTTAGATTTTCATTGTAGTTTCACTCCTGCAAGAATTTACCAACATATCATTTATACCCTCACCTAATACCAACAGAAAAAACAAAAAACTATTCAAAAAGGGCAGTATATAATAATACTACCAAATAATGGTAGTTGTCTTTAGTTGTCTTTGCACTGGCAACGTGAATTTTTTCCACTGTCTTCTGCTGGCCCACTCAAATGCTACAAAAGTTTATTCGGAGAGGAATAGGGCCAGTTGCCTCAGTTCACTCAAAGGGGAAAGAAGAATTACAGAGAGAACAGAAATAAGACAATCTTCCCCTGGCAGCACTGCATAAAGTGTTCTAGAGGAAATAGTTGCTTCATCCCCTCCCAATCTCTCACCGGTTATTACACTAAAAAGCACCCCAGACAATCACTATCATAATGAGGTTAACGGATATGATAAATTCAGCAGAAGCGTTCTTTGTTTTTGATTGACTTTGTGGCTGTGAACTCCTAAATTCATCCTTCCCACGCTTCACTCTATGACTGACAAACATTTTTTAGGGCTAATCTGAATATTCGTTGACACATTTAAAGCTTTTGTGAAATCCTTGAATGAAAGTTGTGGCAATAAAAAGTAATATTATTTTGAAAACACCTTAGAGAGGGAGTTCCTTCTTTTTCTAGGACACCCCTCTGGTGAAGAGGCATGCTGCTATATCAGATCACCAGAGAAGAAAAGATTGTGCTCGAGCACAGAGGATCCTGTGTACATTTTGCAGAGCCCGAGGGCAATTACTGTACTGTTGTCTGGCCCACACAAACACCGTATCAGGAAAAAAGAAAATTTAGAACACATTTTTAATGCTGCAAGATGGAAAAACAGTGCCATAAACAACTGTCACTATTCAGTGTATGATATTTCACTCATTTCAAATTGTCAGGGTCCCTTTTAAGACCCATAAAAATCTTAACAGTTGTGCTGCTGTAGGGCTTACACTTAATTGTTGTAAAAAACAAGTGGGAGTCAGTGTAATGAAAGAGGTGCTTGTGCCCTCAAATTCCTTTAGGCACTAAATTGGAGTTCTCCAAAATAGGGCATGGATCAGAACTACCGTTTTCTGCTTACTAGGGGAACAGTCACTCTCAGCACAAACGAAAGCCAGTGTGTGTTTTTTCACCTGTACATGGGGATATTCTTTTATTGAATCAAATTTTGGAACTATAAAAATCAAAGTGAAAATGAACTCTCTCTTTTCCTTTCTTTTCTGTACCCTTACTCCTAACTTCCACCTAGACTCTACCTGCACACTAGCAACAGTACACGGCCAGTTATTCTGATCAATGTAAGCTGAAGGAATCTTCTGCATCAAGAACTGAACAGCTGGGAACATTCTTAATTACGTTCTAGGCTAGTGAAAGGACAGTATAAAATAATTATTGGCAGAGTACATTAGTGTTTAAGAACCACAACTTTAAGATTTGGGGTTATTTTTAGAAGAAATAGCATAAAGTTATATGTGGAAAGGGACTGAGAAAAAAAAAGCTAACTACAGAGGAAGAAAAATTACTGAAGCAGCACAAGATTAAAAAAGCTGTCAGAGGTAAAGTTACTCAAACTTTCGATTTGCTACCCTTCTGTTCTCAGTTTTGGAGAATAGGCAGGCACTCTACCCTGACTCTCTCCTACCCGTCCTGCCTTCAGTGCGGTTGCCTGCCTTCCCCATCTTCTTGCTTCTTTCTTCACTTCACTAGCTTTAGTCCCTTCCCTTCACCAAGTGTCAGCAGCAGGAGGGAAGACCTGTCACACCGCAGAGGAAGGCCGTGCTCAGAGAGGGCCGTGCCGCTCTGCGGGGAGCAGGGGCAGCAGGGGAAGCCTACCAGAACTGCATCATCCCTGCCACTTTCAAACTGCTTCGCAATATTTTGAAATAAATGGGCACAGCAGAGGATTCTTAAAAACTGCCCTTTCAGTGAGGATCACTGGTTACCAAGCACTAAGCACATATTACTATTAGGGGTAAAGGCTCTTTTAATCATAGTCACTTTTTTTTATTTTATGGAAGCATGGCTATGACATTAGCCTCATGCACGTACATCCAGATGGGGCTGGAAAGCAGTCAGGATGCAGGCACTTTCAGCAGTGTAACTAAAGACAGTATTAGTCTTGTAGCAATTTTCAAGTTTGAAATATCAAAACTGAAGTACACAGCTTAAATACAAAAAGACTAACCTTTTTCAACAATATTTTTATTTAAAGAATTGTCACTTTCAGCAGAGGAACAGATTTTGCTTAAACTAAAAAAAAAAAAAAAATCAAACAAAATTTTTCCCAAACTTATCATTTCTAAGTAAAGATAGGACCATCTGCCCACTTACACCAGCTGGGTGTCTGGCCATGAATGTCTGATATTTCATGCCAAATTGAGTAGTTATCAATGGTTTATTATTTATTTATTTACTTACTTACTTAAAAAAAAAATCAATCCGCAATTGGTTAATTTCTATAGCTTGCAATCCCATGTTTGTCCCTCATTACATTTTTAATGCACCTGAAGAGTCTGGCTGCTGTGCTGGCCCCAATTCGAAGCCTAATGAAGTCCCACCACTTCCAGGGGAAACTTTAAGCAAATGCTACCCTGGGAATCAGACTGTAGTTTTCAAAAGAACACAAATGTTCATTTATCAAAATAATAATATCAACTGCTATTTGAGTGCTTTATTTATATATGATATTTAAGTGGCTAACGAGAAGTAATAGCTTATTATTAAATACAAATGGTTTCTTATTTACATAAATAAGGCTTATCTTGCTTCTCTCGCCAGTTTTGGCTTCCTTGCTAGCCATCACAGACTGCATTGGCAACCACAGTACCTTCACTGGTCTCGCCAGCTTAAGCAGAAATAAATCTGATCTTTATTTTTAAATTGCAGTTTAATATTGCCGAAGCATACAAGATTGATTTGAAAATTTGGTTTTTTATTCCGATTTTTTCTCAGACCAGCCTTTCCTACACAGCTTGGAGTTTCATGGCTTAGTTCCATTGTCATGTTCACTGACTGCAATTTGATCTCATTGCTGCTGTTCCTGAGCACATTGGTGGTACACAGTCGCTGGAATTGTAAAAATTAAAGATTTCATCCCTTGCCAATGCAGAATTGCTATTTATTTGGTTTGGGGTCTATTTTAATTTTGACTCATTTGGGGACTTTATTCAATACACTAAGGGTTTGCTTAAATAGGGACACTCAGGAAAGTTAATCCAAAGTAATTAAAACAGTGAATTTAAAGTGGATTAGTTAAACCACATTAAACCCCAGTCCACATTGGGGTTTAATGTGGTTTAACTAATCCACTTTAAATTCATACCTTTAGTTAATTTGGATTAATTTTCCTGAGTGTCTCTGTTTAGACAAGCCCTAAAGCCCCAATCCTGTAAACAATTTATGCACACGAATATTTGTATGTGATGCACTTAATTAGCCTTGATTCAGGAAAGCACTTAAGCTCTGCTGAAATCAATGGAACTTAAGTGTCAATGGATGGTTTTGCCTGAATTGGGAGCAAAGGCACCACATGCAAAAATGTTGCCTTGGACACTCATATTCACAGGAATCACTGGGTATTTTTGGATACTCTTAGCAGGAACTTTTTCTGATATCCAGTTTATTTTCTTTTTGCCTTTCTGCACTAACACCCCTTTGTCAAACTCATGTGATGAATTTCATCATTTTGAACAGTCAGGATGTCAAGCTATGTATTTTACTAAAAAAGTGTGAGATGTTCGGTTTTCTACCAGAAGAAGACACTGTATTTTTGTTTATTTGTGTATGTGGGAAATGTAAATAATAACAAGAGAGAATTACACTGAATCCTATCACTTGGCATACAGGTTCACTGAGAACTAACCTAAACTCCGCTAAACCCAATAATTTTAAAAGTATTTAAGACTCATTTCAGTTAAAAGTGTGAATGTCTATGGCCAAGCCATATTTTAATTCAGAAGCAAGACTTTTTTTTTTACTTTTTTCCACAAGGCGGCTTAGATGGAGACTGAAAAGGACAGAACAAAACTTGTAATTTATCTTTTTTTCTTATGATTGGTAAATATTTTAAAATATGTACAAAAGCAGACCTTGAGAGTAAGTGAATATTTACAATGGAAACTGCAAGCTGACCATGGTGTCAAACAGACTCTACTGGAAGAAAATTCCTCAAGTTTAAAATCAATATAAATTTGTTCTTAATGGGTGTGTATAGACTACATCTCATTATAGGGTCCAGAAACGCTAGAAGTACTCTACAAGTACTTCTTAGTTTCTCTATGGGAATACAGTTGGTACAGACGTGGAGCTTCTTTTGACTGATGGGAGAAGCTGCAGTCATTAGAACTTTCCTGAGATTCTTTCAGATTCCTGAGATTGCAAAATTTCCTGGATTACAGATCAGGTATGAAATCCAAACAAGATACTATTGCAATTTAAAATACAACTGATGTGTGTATATATATTTACATAAATGTATTTGTATATGCACACAATCATATATGTATATGCATTCAATAAAATACATGTATTTCATATAAATAAATACTAAAAATCTGTGGCAATTTTTATATTGTTTGCATGCATGAATTAAATAAGCCAAAAAGTCATGGTTTTTTACTCTATATTTTATTAAACTGGCAAATCTATACTTTACTCTTTGAAAACAAGTGAAATCGTGCTAACTCGTTCATATGCATGTAATAGTAGTTTTACTCTATAGTTGATAACCAAATTGGACATACCCCCCCTTCAAGGATTGGAAACTAGAATGCATTTGTAGATACTTAACCAGGTGAGACCTGGAAGGAATGAATACAGAAAGTCAGTATTCTCCACTTTTCTTACTCTTATATTGGCTTCTACCATCACAGGTGTACAAGCAATGTATGCATTTTCTGCTACAGATACCACTTACATTTGAGATGTTAAGAACTTGTATAAAACTTAGCTAGATTACAGACTAAACTATTTAAATGAGCAATGTAACTAAATATAAACCAAGATTTTTCACAATTTCAATGCGCAGTCAAGTAAAATTTTAAAAATATTTCTAATCCTAAAAATATTTCAGTCAACAGCTAATATAAGAAATTAGGAATATGTAATGAGAAACATTGTTTTCTTCACCTATACAAAGCTTACACACCTTTACTTGTGGCTCTGCAGTAGGACATATTTTGAGCATAAACTGAGGTCTAAGCAGTGTGTTCTTAACGCCCTATAATCTTGTAAATACAGAAAACAGTAATATTTGGAATCTATTTTTCCATTTATTGTTGTGTAAGTAAAAGGGATTCATCCCCTTACAATGTTTTAATTTTGGGGTGGAACCTCCATTCATGCTTAAATTGGCATTTTAAGTGTTACGATGAGCCTAGCAATTGATTGCCAATGAAACAAGAATAAACTACTTTTGGCAGATTCTGCTGTTGTTTTTCCTGCTGGCTTTTGTTCTAGCTTGTATTTTCCATGAGAAAATTTTCATATTGAGAATACTGAGAGGGCCAGATCTTTTAAGACACCCCTTAAGTGCACACACAGTCAGATATCCTATGCTCATATAATTACTCCAGTAGTTATTTAGTCAACTCACAATTGCCTGATTTGAGTACACAGTGGGAGTATGAGCCAAAGGCAGGTGCATACTTTTTTTTTTTTTTGAACAGTGGCACAAATCTACAGGTTTATAGAAAAAAGATTTTGATACTTTCAGTAAAATTTGTACTTAATGAACCCTGCCTATATACCCATATCTTCAACAAAAAATGTGCTGTAAATCTTTACATCGCCATTTCATCTCTCAAGCACATACTACTTTTGCAAGTGTTCTCATTTAAAATGCACTGTATTCCGAAAGCAGAAAATATGTATTTCCATGTATTTATAGTGGACAGGTCACTGTGATATACGCAGACTGACTGTAGATGGCTGTATGATTTCTAAATGAAATGCTGTGCCCTGTACTGAACAAAATTATCATTTCATCACTGAGCTGTTAGAAGTATTCAAAACATGATATTACTAGACAAGAATTATATGCTTGACTGCTTGGCTTTTATATCAAGATCTGCTCTAACACAAAATAAATGTAAAGAGAGACAAACAGAAAATCATGATTTCAAACAGAAAATGAAATGATCTGTCTGAAATTAATGGATATATGGACATGCAAGGAAATTCTCATGCCTCCCTTTTTTTTTGCCCTGTCTTTTTTTCTTTTAAATCTACTAAGATCTAACTTTAAAAGGCTCTTTCTACCTTAAACGTTCTGTTGTTGCAAGAAATTTAAATGCATTGCTGTAAAACACTATCATCAGCAGGCCTGAACCTACTCTGGTTTTTTCTTAATCAAACACCTGGGAATCAAAAGCATCTGTAGACTGGCACGGAGTTAAGACTTCCTCTCTAACCATCTTTGGCAAAACCACGTAGATGGGCCGATTATCTTGCCCTGAAATGGCCCACAAAGCAAAAAAGTTCCTCTCTGGGAATCAGGGGAATTATATGAAATGTCTTCAGAGATTAGATACAATACATTCATCATGTAATTGTTACTAAACTTACCAAGTTTTATTCCTGTTTCACATTTCTAGGTACATCTCAGACTGATCACCTTTCTTCCTATGTTGCCCTGAAACATGATCTGCTAGTCAAATGGTACCAGTTTTAGGCTCATTTTTCCAAGATTCGGGTTCAGCCAGTATGGATGATGGAGTATGTCTCTAGTTTGGCCTTCCTGTCTTGTACTGAGTCCCCAAAGAAAAGTGTGGATACCTAGCGCCCTGTCAGGCATAATTAGAAATTATATAATTGTCACAAAGAGCAAGCTAGTACATATAGTGCTTCATCTTCAAACAATTGCATAAATATATACATTGCAGTTTTTCCAGAAGTGCAATGAACTCTCTAGTACTAGGTGGTCCTCTACCATAGCTGACATTCCTTCAGGATTTTTAATGAAAGGCCAATGCCAAGCAAACGGCAGATTTACTGGATTTGCCAAAACTTAAAAAAGCGAATCTTTTTGATTAAGCTGATCTCGAACGCATGCCAGTGATTCAAGTCTGCCTTGCAAATTCGTGTTTTGTCTCAGGTAAGCTTCTACCAGTTTGTAGAAAAACGCGCTTAGAGGGCTCCTTCTTCCTAAGCCGCCAGAAGACAAGCGCTGCCAGGACGTGCCCCCGGCCCTCCCAAGCCTCCAGCCTGGGCCCAGCAAACACAGCCTGGCACGCTTCACTTCCACACCACCACCTCCTATTTCCTCCTTCCACGAAGAAGTTTCCCAACCGGTCTGAACCCGGCCACTCGCTTCCAGGGAGCAACATACTGGATTCACGTTAAATTGCCTCATTTTAAGCTGCTTCCCCCCTCACCCCGGCCTTGCGTGACTGGTAACTACACTCTGCGTACGCTTTATGTAAATAAAAGCGCCCCGGGCTTCCTCAGAGCGAAAAAGGCCCCGAACAAACGGAAAACCTCCTGATTTCAAAAAATCCCAGCGCCCTTTTGCTGTTGCCCGCCGGGGCTCGCGAGGAGCAGGCGGCAGCCGAGCTGCGCCACAGCCCGCGACGAAGGAAGCTCCGTCCCCGCCCTTCCCCGTCCCCGTCCTTCGCTGGCCCGAGCGGGCCGCGACGGCCCGACTCCCCGGGCACCCCCAGCCCCGCGCCCGCCCAGCGGCGGCGGCGGCAGCGGGTCCAGAGAGCAGGCGCGGGGCCGCGGACCCCGTCAGCGGCCGCGGCCTCAGGGCCCGGCCGGCGCCTGCGCGGCGGGAGCGGGAGGGGTGGTGGGGGGCGGTGCCATCGCGCGTCCCCGCGTGCGGGCGGGGAGCCCTTCCCCTTCCCTTCCCTTTCCTTCCCTTCCCTTCCCCGGGCCTCCCCCACCGCCTCCCCCTGCCCCGCGTCCCTCGCAGGGCGCCGGGCCGGCGCGGGGGTCTGTGCGCCGCGCAGGGAGGGAGGGAGGGAGGGAGGCGGGGAGAGAGAGAGAGAGAGAGAGAGAGAGAGGCTGAGCCAGATCTTCATGCCACTGCAGGCAGCAGCAGCAGCAGGTAAAACCAGCCCCAGAGCATCTGCTCCCCTTAACCCGCTTGCCCCCCTCCCCGCCGGCCGCCCTGCAGTCAAAGTGCGCCGCCCCTCCGCCCGGGCCCCCGCCGAGGCCTTTCCTCGGCGGCGGTGCCTGGTCCCGCCGCCCCCGGCCGTCAGTGGGCAGCAGCGGGGCCGGCAGGGGCGGTGAGGCCTGCGCGCACCGGGCTGCCACCGCCGCCGCTCCTCGGCCTCCTCACGCTCCTTCCCGCGGCGATGCCCGCCGGAGCGGGCGGCGGCCCGGTGCTCGGCCCGGGGCGTGCTGAGGGCAGGTGCTCCCCGGCAGGGATCTCTGCAGCCAGAGCCTCGTTTCTGGGAGGTGAAAGCAGGGAGGGAGGAGGAGGAGGCAGTTTTGTCACAAGGCTTCCCCCTCTGGATATTTTTTTATTGTTGTTGGTGGTGATTCTGGTGGCTGAAGAGGGTTTATAGAAGAAGCTTGGTTTCCCTCCACTTTTCCTGCCCCAGAGCCTCTCTTCCTCCCCGTTCCCACGTATCTGACTCAGTCTGTGCTAGCTGTCCAGTTTGTTGCCATCAGTGGTAGGTGTTTAACTGTCACACTTGTTTTTCTTTGGGATACAGTAGTTCAAGTGGTGTACAAGTCCGGATTTCAGTGCAAGGGCTTCAATTAGCATATTTTAGCTGTTTCAGAGTTTTATACTCTTAGGTTGCTGTACCGTACCCATCAGTAGTTTAAGTTAGCTACGTATCCTATGGTATTACGCATCCTGGAGGCTTTATGGTGTGCTTTTAAGAAATAGTTGTTCCATCATATTGGCATAACATTGCTTTAGTGGTATATACGCGTGAAAGTGGTATATACGTGAAAGAATCATGTTCCAAAATGTACTGGGATGGGACTCTGGAGACAAGAATACTCGTTTGCCACTCAGGTCCACAGCATCCACGCACCGCTTTACTCTTAGTAATCCTGCTTACCTTCCCTTACAAAGCACCGTGAAACTTGGTTAAAAAGCACCACATAAGAGAAGTATTTCTTTTCAGACCAATGAAACTTCATTAAAGTTGTTGTTTGTCAGTTCTGCTACTTGCCACACACTAATTCAGCTATTTACTGATAATACCTCCTCCGTGAAAACTAAAACTTCCAAAATGTGTTCCAAATAAATGTGGGCTGACTGTTGGTATTGAAAATATTTTTAAGAATTTGAGGGTCATGCAACATTCAGTTAAATTAATCCTAGATCCCACCTCTCTCTGAATCATCATCCACTTTTACATTTGCAGATCGCAGGCTGAAACACCATAAGATCTAAAACTGGGCAATGAGAAAAATACATTGTTTGTGGATGATAATGATTTATATTTTTGAAACCTGTCCTTTTTTTTGTAAATGTAATAATTGTCCGAGTTAACGCAATTGTGAATTACCAGTTGTCAAACTTCTTTTTTACTGACACATGTGGCCCATGTAGGGCCTAAATGCTGTTGCCCTCAAAGTCATATGTGTGTATATATAATAGCAGGGATTACTGGAGTTGTTACAATTGAGGTTGTGTTGTAATACATTCAGACAATCAGGTAAACACAGAATTAGACACAGCCTTTGAACTTTTTGTATATTTTTCTTACTTGAAATTGGTAACTCTGCTGCTGAGCCAACAACAGGAGCTTACCCTTGCATGAACTGTCAACCTACATAATGAACTTCAGTTCGTAACAAAGGATGAGAGTATGAGCAATTGCTATTTTTATGTATAAGTGCATGCTGGGAAGAAGGTGCATTTTTTTCCCTCTATCTTTTATGATGGCTTCATGATTTAGGTACTATGGGTATGGTAAACTCCTATGATAACTGAACATTTCAAAAAATATTAATGGCATCCTTTTGTTAGTGAGATGAAGACAAGAGTCTGTTCTCCAGCTTTGTAGATGGGAAGGCAACTAAATAAGGCTTGTACTGGTAGTGTTGTTTAATGATTAATTAAACTGATGAGATTCCTGTATGTTTCACTTCCTTTCACCTTCTCAGAAATCTGAGGAAAGCCACGAATTTGATTTTTTATAAATAGTTTTCAGTTTCTGCTGCAATATTAGCAAAGCTCACTTGTCACACAGAAATGGTTCAGAGCTTTTCTTAAAATACTGTGCCACCTGCAAGAGTGGCACTTACCTTTGAGAAATGTAAGTGAAAACATTCGTCTCACGTTTTTCCTTTGCGTTACAGTGTTGGCTTTACTCAAACATTGTTATGTTCTCTTTTGTTTGCGTTTGAGTAGCACTTGCATCTTTTGGACTTTGGTACCTCATATTAATGTGCAAGAAGAATGTGATTTGGTGGAAATGTGTTATACATTCTCTGCCTGCCTATGATTTACACTAACGTAGAGATCATCTTTGCTGTCTCCAGGTTATTGTTGCTATTATAACTTCATTTTTCACTGGGGAAGGGCTGTGCAAAGAACTGTTTTACACTTTGCCCTGAAAGGAATTCTGTTGACGAAGTCTTAGAAAGTTTACTTTCTGCTCCATCCTTAGGAGTTTTATCTTAAACTGTTAGGTATGCTGCTGTAATTGACAACAGCTGTTGCAGAGAATTGTGGAGGATAGACAGTTTCTAAGATAATCAGTTCCTAGTCCATTTGAGGCTTCGTTGATTAGCACGTGTAAGAGCATTTTGGATCAGGAGCCAGTGATGTCTGCAGAGTGCAGATGTGGTATGTTATCTAAACTGTTAGACTCTACATTGCTCTTTAGTAAATAAGCTATAGGTTTTGTGTGAGTTTTCTTCTAGCTCAGTGAAGTGCCCAAAGCGATTCGGTCTGTAGCGTATAAAAACCCAGATCTTTGGCTGAGTTGTGTTCTCAGAAGAAGAGGGCTGTTAAATGTGATAGAAGGAGCTGCTTGCTTGTGTTTGGTTGTTATGTTAGTGAGGGTTAAACTCTCTATTTTTGACCTCCAAAAGAAGGGGCATAGCTGTTACCATTTCCAGTTTTTAGGAAGATTGCTACTGTAGTCTGTGTTTTACTTAATGTTTTTATTAGTTATCCTAATGTCATTTTTTTTTTCTGATATCACAGCTCCTGTGATCAAATACTTTTAAAAAAAGGACTTGAAAAATGATGCAGACTTTGAGGTCCCTGTCGTATTGGATAATATTATAATCTGATAATTCATATTCTTTTTATTGATGCTGAATAGAAAAAAACATGATTACTCTGAATCTTATGGGAATCTGTGTGTGACAGTCTTTGAGGAGAAGTGGTTGACTATATTTATACTCCGAAGAGTTGGGGTAAGAAGCAAGAGCCAAGCTGGAGCAGTTAGTCAAACTGCATCCAGGCCTTGGAGATGAACATTCAACATTTAGCATATTTTGGATAAAGGTTGATGAATTACCAAACAGAATGGAAATGCGTATTTTGCCTCTGTTAATGGTTAGATGTAGATTTCCCAAAAGCACTGAGTCATAACATGACCTCAAGTCTGGTTGGAAAATAGTAGGAAGAATCACGTGTCACTGATGTTGAACTGTATGCAGCAGAAGAGAGACAGTATCATGGTATCTTGTGTTCTATTTAAAAAAACTCAACATTTTCCTTCTGTACTGTTTAAGTTGAGGGGCTTTTTGTTCTGTTAATGGGCTGGCAAATTGTTATTTTAGGTTTATTAAAGAACATCATTGCCACACTACTGATTAATCTAGTTGTGTGTATGTGAAAAGTTCACGTGCTTGCTTAAGTTGACTTGCATTTAATACTGCTTCATGTAGTGCTGCATTAGAGTGGGGATCAATTCTGTCTTAATACATGAACATTTCACCTTCAATGTATTACATCAGTTTTTCTCTCAATGTTTTTTTTTTTCTTTTCTGAACTTCTAGTTGGCTAAGCTTTTTTTTTTTTTTTAAAGTGTATCAAGATACTGAGAATCTACCATTTACTTCTCTGGATTACTTGTTTCAGTGATTCATCTTTTCCACTATTTAAAAATAAGGCATGCAATTATTGTTTGAATACATTTGAATGCATCTGTCTTTCACTGATTCTTGTTATCTCGTCTGAATTCTCTATCATATCAGACTGCCTTAAAACTTGATTTGTCCCTTTGACACTGAGTTTTCACTCCTCTGCATGGTGGCAGTCCCTAGCATTTAAAGACATATACAGATTTTAAAATACTTAGTTTTAAAAGAGCATCAACAGATCATAGATTTGCTGGGCTGACTACGGTAGGACTGTTGGATAAGTTTAACAAGTATGCTGATTTAAAATGTTTGTCTCAATGTTTTTTAACATCTGATCTGGAACATCTGTTTAACAAATGAGTTGGAAAGAAAATCAATATAATGTGATACAATTATACCATTTTGAATCTTTCCAACTATAGAATGAAAGTATTTATTGACTATTTTTGATCTTTCCTTATGATTTTTAACACTTGTGCCACCTCTGTCTAGTCATGGGCCTCTGCTGTTGTTGAGGTGGTGTTTGTTACTAACACTCTTGGCTGCATCATACATGGACGTTTTATGTCTATCAGTTTCTACACTCCGTAACTCTAATTTATGTTGATGGTGATCCAGCCTCCCCTTTTCTACATTGTTGATCCCACTTTTTTTTTTTTTTTTCCTTACACTTGCTTCTTTTCTTCAAAAACATCAGGTTTTGAACAACTAGGATGAACTGTAGCCAAAGTTGTCCTCTTTGTTAGCTGCAGGATTGCCTGACCATAGATAAAAGCCCTAAGGAAGTTTCCATTTTAATGTTTTTCTGTCTAAGATTTTTCTTCCCAATCAGTTTTGTTTATAACTCTTTTCAGCTTCAGAAATTTCGAAACCTCAAGAATATGAAGTGTGTATGTGCATCATATATTTACATTGATGTCAGTAGTCTCTCTCTGGCTATGTAATCTGATCATGATCGGTAATTCTTAGACTATCCCCAATTTCTAGTCCAGTGACTTACTCATTTTAGCTGTTATAATGGGTTATATGATAATTTCTCTGTGTTGGCTATGGTGAGTGCTGTTAGAAAACTGTTGCTAATAATTTTTAAAAACTGAGGTTTTTACTGTTGGCTGCTTAAGATCCTGAGATATTAGGGTTCATTATTAAAAAGACTTCAGTTTGACATTTTTCTTTCAGCACTTTATAGATACAGGCTTGCAAAAAAAATCTTCCTGTTCTCTAGTTTGAGCTGATGGTCTGTAACAGAGCTCTACTGGCATCACCTTCTGAGTAAGGTGTCTTATTTAACCCTTAGACCTACATAGAGTCAGTATATCCTTTGGTTCTGAACTATCAGGTAATGAATGTCTGAATGAAGTTTCTTGAAACCTGGATTGTGCCTGCTTGATAGTAAGTGGTATTTTTATGTAATCTCTAGCTTTTAGGCAAATGGACTTGTGACTTTTTCCCTGTTGGGAAGAAGTATAACTCTGTGATGTATATTGAGAATAGACTTGAATTTTGAGGTGTGAAACTTGTTGAACGTTTTAGAGAATCTTTCTAGGATTGTAGAAGTGCATTTTTAGCATTTAGACTTCACTCTGATGTTAGCATAAGAATTGTACCTGGCATCAGATGAATTGTCATCCAGGATGTTGTTTTGTCACTTACAGTGACCAATAGCAGGTGTTTTAAAGGAAGTTACAAAAAAAATTCCAAATTGTGGAATAATCTCCATACTGTGGAGCTCCTCAAATTCTTGTCAGTTTATAAGGGTTCGCGGTGCTGATCCTGAGTGTTCTTCCCCATAGTATTTTTCTTGTTGATACATATTTTTATATAGGTGGGCATTTTCATTATCCATGGAGATATGTAATCTTTTCACAAATTTTACAGTGTTGTATTTATAATCTACGTTCCCACTGTCATGCTCAGCACTCTTTTCTGAATTGTTAAGAGCAGCTTAAAGCTCAGTAGTTACTTGAGCAGCGCTGATGAGTATTTCTTAGCTACCGCGCTTTAGAACCGTGCACAACAAATTAGATTTGCCAACATGCTGCCCATTTACTTATATTTTCTTTAATGTCATTAATCTCACATAGTATTGATGAATATGATTGTATTCTGGGTCCTGAAATTTTCCATTAGCACTGATGGATGTGACCAGTGGCTCCTGCCTCCTGTATGATGTGGATATACACACTCTTTCCTCCAACCTTTTTTTTTTTTTCTCCTGCCATTGTTCACAGCAAGGCAACATCTATTTCTGAATGAAGATCTGCCTATATCTTACTGATTGAAGCCTGACATGTTGCAGAGTTAAAAACTGTTGATGTGTTTTCTGATCTTCCCCGACAGATGCTCTTTCAAAATTAAGATTATTTTCTTAAACTGTGATTAGTTTTTCTATCATCTCTGCTTTAAAAGGGTTTGTCAGTGTTCCTACTGACCTTTCAGATGTAAAGTTTGACCTCTTTTAAAAATAGAGACTTTTAAGCCTGTAGTGGGAGGTTTCATGTTTATTTCGTAATCGTTCTCATATCAGCATGCTTGCTGCACTGTAAATCTAAATAAGAGGATCCAGTGTCAGGGTGATTTTTTTGTACCTGCTTGACTAAACTTTATCTGGACTATTCATGATTAATATTTAATAGTTTTGTAGAGCCTTTCATTTATAAATGACAATAGTATTAATCATTTTCAGTGAGAGAGAAGTGACTTATTCAAGGCTGAACAACAACTTAAAGGGGAAGCTCCAGTTAGAACCCAGATTTTATAGTAACCCATCACAGCTAATACAGGAGCGCACTGTAAAATATTTAATAAATCACACAATTTAAATGAGTTTGTTAAATGGGATAAATGAAAAGTAATTTAAACATGTTAAATAGTAGACTATGTAAAAGAAATTTGAGAAGTAGCGTGAAAAAGTAGATATACGGAGAATAGTACTAATGCTTATGGGACAAATACGAGTAAACATCTAGTATACTTATCTTAATGTAAATCTGCTATTTGATCATTTGATAATTGTGCTGGGGAGGATAATGGGGTTATTAATTTCTTTAGTAAGAAGAGTGGCTTTCAGCTGATACTTGTTTTGCATGTCCTGCTTCCTATAGAACTTATCTGCACTTTCAGAACAGTGGCTTGAACACCTGCAGCATATACAACTTGTTATATCTATTGGAAACACATATTTAAAAAAAAATGTGGGAGCCTTGCTTGTCTTTCAGTTATTCATGAGTCAACAGCATAGTGGTTCCTCCTTTAGGCCTGACATATTTTTAATTTACATCATTTATATGTATGCCTATGGTGCTAATAAATATGCACAGTTTGGGGAAAAGTTAGTAAATTCAAATACATAACTGGGCAATTCTTTTATATACATGTGTGTATATTTTTGTAGACTGAAAACTAAACCTGGTGCTGCTTGTGACGATACCTTTTAAAGTTTGTTACACCCCGTAGTCTTTATGTACAATGCATTAAGCAGTTGAGGCTAACAGGCCAAAGATTTCACCTCCTTTGGTTTTCATTGTAGATTCACATTTATACATAAAGCTTATACTGGTTGTGCCCTGCCAGTTTTTCCGCTTCACGAAAATATGTAGCAGACAATATTGAAAAGATTCTTTTCTTTTGAAGTATGCAGAAATCTGGACTCCTGTAAATTTAGTTTTTGTGGCCAGATGAGAGAACAGTGGATGAGTGCAACAAGCAGGGAGTTTCTGACTTCCTGTAATCAGAGGAAGCTCATGTCCTGATCAGTGGAAAGGTTTCTTCTGAACACCTCAGTGGCGTGTGTTCATTGTGCACAAAAAACATTTAAAGCGTTCAATCAAAAGTCCGTGTCTTGAAAGCAAACAAACAAAAGGAATAAAAAACCTAGCATTTTAGATTGATGGAGTGTGTGCATTACAGTTAGGACTTGTTGAATTTTTTTTGAAATGTGCTTTTCAAAGAAGGCAGCCAGTTAGAAGAAATGAGAACGTTTTATGAATGAGGGTAAATGTCACCTTTTTATTTGTGAATTTACTTCACAATTTTCTAGGCAAGTACTTATGTCAGCGTGAAATGCCCTTTGAAATTTTATGTTGGTACTTTGTGTATTACCTTAAATAAGTTCATTTTGGGCAGTTCTTCTTTCAAATTAAAAATTTGTTCCTATATAGCATTTCTGAAAAATACTGTAAGGCAATATAAGTATTTTACACTTGGAACTTTAGTGTCGCTTTTTCACAAGGTTCCCTTCTGCAGTCAGGGTGGGCTTCACCTAGTGGAAAGCTACTTTGGTTTTTGGATTTGTACAATAGTCCCAGCTCTTATTTATTTTACTGCCTGTGAGTCTTGATTTGAAGATTGCTTGATTCACGTGCAAGATGACAGTGGAGGCTCGACTGCAAGTCAGGGAATTGGAAAGAGGTTTAAGGGACAGATGGAATGAGATATGTATAGGGCAGGATGTACTTTCTCCATTTCCAGCTGATTACTAGCTGCTTGTGACCCGTTTCATTTTACAAATTTTTCAGAACTATATATGGACCCGAGCAGTTTGCTGGTTGCTTTTGTTTCCCACCTTTGATCAGTGAAGTTGTTTGTTGATTTGACACATCTTCAAGATAAAATGTCAAACTTCAGTTTGCAGAGATGGAAAAGCCGCCTAGTCTATTGTCTCTTACAACTTTTGCCTTGAGCCTTAAGTATGTTCTTAGGGTGAAGTGAGAGGAGTTCTGTACCTGAGAAGAAATGAAAATATATATTGGACGGATACAAGTTAATATTAATTTTTAATAACCATATCTGATGATGATGTGAGACATATACTTGGTGCAGTCATGCTGCCTTTACCCACAAATGCAGAATCCATTTATTGCAAGGTTCAGTCCTTATGAAACTGAGTGGGTAGGAGCAAAGGACAGTAGCAGCTGCTATCACTGGACATTGTGCACTATTGGATTGAGCTACACATACAGAACGAACAAGAGGCACTGTCAGCTCTTGCAAATCCAGCTGAGATGCTATGTTACGTTAACAGCACTCTTGTGCACTCTATACAGCCTCAGTGAGTGGAGAAAGTCCTAGTTTGCTTTTAAGATGTTACACATTTTTGTTCTGGTCTTTAGGGATTTTAGATAAACTGTCAAACTTCTTGTATATTGAAGGAAAATATGTAGTTCTACCTATAAGTCAGTATTCAAAACTGACATATGCCAGGAATTAGAGCATGCCGTTGCTGTTTCATAGCTGTTGGGTGAGACTAGATTTTTACATTAATTTACAGTAATAATGTGTGATCAGTCATGGTTATAATTTCCATTGTAAGTAATTTTATCTGAGAAGAGGGCAAATGTGGCTGAGTCAACATCATTTTACTCCTTGTAACAGTTTACCCAGATTGGGATAAAAGTATGTTGATAGACTCGTGCTATAATTTTTGTAGGGTGACTGGAGTGCTTCGTTTTCTAGAGCTGCTGTTATTTATCATTTAGTCCATGAGCACGTTAGACACCTCCTAATACAGATAGTCAGTCTTTTGCCAGTGTTTCAAGGTAGCTTTCAGTAAGACTCAGGGTAATCTCCCATTTTCTATTCTGCCCAGAAGCTTCAGACTCGCACCATCCCCTTCCAGAAGTAATAGATCAATCTAGTTCAAGCCATACGAGCTTGAGAAAGAAGAATGGCCAGATAGGAAGGGGGTGACTAGGGCTTAAACCAGTGGGTTTAAGAGGAGAACGTTCAATATAAAGTTTATTAACAGGCATTGAATAGCCTTTTTTTTTTTTTTTTTTTTAACACTGAGTATTTCTTTTACATCCTTCTTACCTGTTTCTCTGCAGTCTCACTCTTCCCTAATGCTTGCAGCCCTGGACTTCCCTGAGCATGAAAGAACCTAACATACTTCTAAGATTCCACCTGCTGGAAAAATGGAATAAAATCAAACCCAGCAAAACAGAACATGTGTCTTGAACCCTTCCCGGCCATTACTCTTTTTTGTTTTGTTTTTTACAGTGTACGTCTCAATGTTTTGTTTGTCTGATTTTTGCGCATGTGAAGCTCGTCTGCTTGTGTATTTTCAAGCCCTGAGTAGATCCAGCTGCAACAGAAATATTTGTAAGGTAGTCTTGTGGGTTAACCACAGTAGGCAACTAAGCACCATGTAACTGCTCGGTATAAAAGAAATGTGGGCAAGGAGGAGCAAATACATTACCAATAAAGATACAGTTTTCGATATTGAAGCAGATTGTATTGGCTAACTGCATTCGTGGGAGTAATGGAAGACAGACTTTTATAAGGGTTTTTACTAAGGTCATCTTTGATTATTGTAAAATGGTATGCAATGATAAAGATGCAGACAAAAAGAATAATGTAAAATTGCTGATGGGAGGCTTGATCGTTAAAGACATCTGTCTTTAGAGTTACTGAAGACTTTGGCAACCAGTGAGATGAGTATTTTAGAGGTTGCACACTGCATGGATGGATTGGGAGGCGAGTTGGATTGCATGGTTAAGTGGGAAAAATGAGAATTTTAGATGTATCGGCAGGTTGACTCTTACATGTATAGGTCTTAATAAAAACAAAAAGAACAACAAAAAAGTTCCAGATGAGATCTGAATATATTGGAAGATGAAGAGGAACTGATGAAGATCACCTCCTCATTTTGAACCCGAGTGGTGAAAATGGTGACAAAGATATGTTTGATATTGAGAGAGAAAAAGTGGTAGAGGATTTCTCATTTTTCTCAAATATTCAGTTTGCTTTAGAAAGAAAGATATCAGGTTAACTTCAGAGTAAGTGAAGGTTGGGTAGCAGTTTCATTTTTTCAACATGAGAGAATTTATCTTTCAAAGTCCTGAGTTACAGTTTGCAATGATTTCATCATTGAAAAGTATCCTGAACTGACGGCAATAAATTAACTGCCGTTTCACTTGAGATCAATTCCTATCTACAGTTAAGAATTTTGCTTTGTGAAACGTTATGGCCATGCCAATTTTATTCTTGTTCATTTTGCTTAGTTTTGAAGGAACCGAAACAAGTGTCAATTCCAGAATTCTGTTGTAGCAGCTAGTAATGAGTTTATCGTGATTCATTGCTATGTCTGTTTATAGCATCCACTGGATACTATGGCTTTCTGTGTAGTCCCTTCTGATGTACTAACCTCTTCACTGTAATTTCACTATCTTTACAGAATGTTTTGTAGTATTTTTACTTCCATTTGACATTTGACTTTTCTGAGGTTGAAGGTATGTTTTACTGTCAGTTCCTCTCAAACAAAGTCTGTGCCACCATTATGATACATTGACTTGAAGACACAGGTAAAGGATGACAGTGAAATGAAATTGAAAGGCAAGCAAACTTTCTAATCACATGTACATGTAAACAAATGAAAAAAACATTTAACTGACATCTGTCATCTTGCATAGGTGAAAGACAGAGGGAGAAGCTGTCTCTTCCACACCAGACATTTGCTTTGATACCTTCCTCTCGCAGCTCTAGCTCCAGCCTCTTTAGTGTTTCTGAAGTGGACTGTCGTAGAGCTAGAGCTCAAAGTTCAATGACTTGCTGTAAGCTCTGTCATCTGTGACAGTTGGTCACGGATCATCTGACTGCGCCGGACCTTGCTGGGCATTCCTGCATCCATGGGCACGTATAAGTTACAGTAGTTCTTGAAAGACTAGTTATTTTATTAATACTATGATGAAACAAAACAAAACAAAAAAACCGCCCAAACTCCCTGTGTCCTCAGCCAACCTGGTCTCTTGAGGAGAATTTCTTTGTGACCTCTCTAATAGAAAAGATCTGACATCGAGTCTGGAATAGCTGCCCCTTGCTAGTGACCCAGCTGCACCTTGATCATGGAATGACAGAGATCTATCTACTCTAGGTCTAAAGGGAATGACAGTGATGATGTGAGATTAAAGCTGAACTTTTGTTTCCGTCTGCCCAATTAAACCTTCATTTGAAATGCCCTTCTGCAAAAATATGGTGAGGAGTGGCTGGTAACCATGAGGGGCTGCTCAGTGTCTGCCTTCTTGTACACATCGTCAAATCCAACCAAGTGACATTTGGCAGGGAATGTAAAAGGAAATGTCTGTCACCAAAAATAAGCAAATAAAAACCAACGCTGTACTGGATGTGAATGGCTACATCTGAATTTAGGCCCAGTCTGTTGACTGGGGGCAATGGAAGTCTTCAATAATGGCCTCTACATGGCTTAGAACAATCACCTTCGTTTTGTTTGGCTGGATGTCCCCTGAACATGGTCTGCCCAAAGCTGAATTCTTCTTTTGCTTTGATTTTTCTCTTTATGCATCTGATCCTCACACTTTTTAATGTTCGATAAGGCTTGTATAAGGCCAATTGATAATGTATTACTGACTAAGAAAAACTCATTTATTAATTGAAATACTCATACATGGTGTCATGCATCTTTGACCATTCAGCTGTATTGGATCTTGACGTATATGCTTGTGTCACCCAGTCTGTCTTGGTTACGACAGTTCATGAAATGTGTTTCCAAGTACTACCTGTTCTCTTAATTCTCTAATGAATTAAAAAAAAAAAAAGAGTTGGATTTTGTTTCTTTTCTTTTCTTTTTTTTTTTTTTTAATTTACATGTCTTTCATAAAGCCACAGTAGGTACTGGGAGATTTTCAATATTTAGTCAGTGTAAAAGGTGCTGTGTATACATATAAGCATTTTAGAATTCTAGATTGGATACATAAACCTTATATATATATGTATAGTATTATAAGCAAATTATCTCTTTGCTTGCAATGAATCTTGATCCTAAGAAGGTGTCTGGAGCATTCTGTCCAGACAACAGCTGCTGTTCCTAGAACAGCACTGAAATGTGCATACATGGGAAAAAAGCTTGGAAAAACCATTCTGTGATAGCTCACCACTTGGGCTTTGTTCTTGCACGCTGTTAGTGCTGCTTTAGTCCATCAGAAATTTCCTATAGTCCTACGGGTGGACTGTATTTACTAAACTAAAGTCTACTCGTTAGGCATTGCTAACCTCAGTGACTGGTTTGTGGATAAAGACAGTGTTACGGCAGCTGGTCTTGTATTGCAGCTAGTGAAATGGTTCATTCTTAGACTTGGATCGTGAGAGCACAACAAAGTTTTGACATATGCAGAAGTAAATTAGACTTGCGTTTATTAAGAACTTTTACTTTGTATATTAGTTTTAGTTCTACAGTTTACTCACTTGATCAGGTACAGAGTCAGTGAACTGAGAATTTTTGTTTGAGGAATCTCCAGTCCAGCATGTGGAATAAAGGAAGGCAAATAGACGAATACCTAGGACTTTGAATGGTGATCCAGACTAATAATTAAACACACAACTATCTTGGTAATCCTTGAGTGATGTAATCTTCACATTATCTTGTCATGTGACTAGAAGATAGAGATGCAGCAGATTTCTTTTTACGTTTAAGATCATGTGATATTTGTATTCATAGAGCACCTCTTTTGATCCTGAAGGTAATCCCTCATGATAAAAAATGTTAAACAACTTCAGGATACGTTTTCGAAGTTGATGTATTGTGCATTAGTAAAAGTGCAGAAGACTGGGAAGTAAAAGATATAAAACTTAACATGGGCATTGTTCTTGCTGTTTATGGTTGACTTGGCTTCATATTTAGATTTTGGGCTTTAACTGGTTTCATTAGTTAAGCTGTTTTTTTAGTAAGTACTACTTGTATTATGTGTGTAAATTTGAGGTTAAAACGGATGTTTGTAATGGTAAGCACTCTGGATAGGCAGCCTGTGCCATCTCTTTCTGGCAAGCATATGATTTCATGAAATTGTTTACTGTGAAGTATTGTGTATGATGATGTACATTACTGAAAACAGCTTTAACAGTAGTATAGAGAATTACTTAAATGCAGTTTATTTTTTAAACCTAGTTCACTTCTTCACAGCATATATTCTTTGGCTTTTTCTAGCATTTGAGAGGATTTCTGTTATCTTGCTTTGCTGTTTTGAAGGCATTTGTTATGGAAGTTAATTGATCTGACAGGGGTCAAAGGAAATATCTGTTGGTTGCCCATATGTTTTTGTTGCATGTCAAACAATACACTTGTTATCGTTATGAATTCTTACGTAAAATGGATAATAAAGTGCTGATATGGCTAAGTGAAATAATGCATTACTTTCTGGATGCCTGCTGAGTAAGCACTTAGTTCATGAAGTCAAATGTTGAAGTCCTAGGCTTAAGAATTGTTCCAGGAAGAAAAAATTGGTCTGTACTTGTAAGTCCTGAGTGACTCGACTGTTGACTTGAGTGATGGAAAGACCTGCAGCTAAACAAACTTGAACTGACCAATATAGTTATAATAAAGATAAATTTACTGGAGGTGAGATGTGGGAAGAAGAGGGTGTGCACCAATCGGTTAAGTTAAACTGTTGTCTATCTGTCGTTTCTGGCTCTGTTTCTAGTCATTAGCTGTTTATTTCTGCTGTTACTGTTCTGTAGTGGCTATGGCATCTGCAGTATGTTAACATTAGTTTACTTGGCGTGGGTTAAAATTTTATTTCAAATAAAGGCATATCTAAAATTAAAAAGACATTGATGAATCTGATTTTTAATGACTAGCAGCAGAAATCTTATAAAGACACTGTAAAATTACACTGGAAGATACATTGAAAGGGATTTAGTGAATGTAGGCTTTTTTTTTTTAATTTGAATTGTTTGTGCAGTAAGGAAGGGCAGAATTATGTAGGACATTAGAGGTGACGCTGAGAATCAGGAGTTCCGGAAGAATATCTAAGGATAACTTCCGAACAGAAAATATGGTATTTTTAATTACCTTTATTTGAATTAAGAGCATGAAATAATGTATCTTAAGGCTGTTAGTCTTTAAACAGGATGAATTTTAGATTCTGATCTGTGTCAGTGAAGTGTTTTATCTTGAAGTCTTATGGGTAGCAATCCAGTTTCCGTGTGACTATTACGGATACTTTGGAGTTTAGTCAGTGAACAGATTTGAACAATTGTTCAGATTTAGATAGTGAAAGAAAGAAAACATTGGTTAAAAGCTGGTTAAAACCTTAAAGTACCTATTAATAAGAAGTCTTGGTACTGGAATTTAGGTGACAGCAGGAAAAACAAGATTAGTCAGGAAAACCAGTCCCGTGGTTGTTTATGGGCCTGGGTCATATACATTTGCCTTGCTAATGCGTTTTTAATGTGATCAAAAATATCCAGAGCTTATGACATCAAAAAATTCACTGTGTGGAAAAAACGAAAGGATTCCTTATTGTTGGCTGCAGTGTTATGTTTGACTTTGAAGAAACTGACTTGTTTTACAGTTTCAGTCAAAGATCAACGCAATCATTTGAGCCTTGACTTTCTCTTCCAGGAGCCTGACAGAGCTGGCAGCATTTTCTTCTGTCAGGCTTTTGTTGTTTAAGATCAACTCTTTGGCTCACTGACACTGTAACGAGGAGTAAACAAGCCCTATTTCTTTGAGACAATTTGTAGTATGTTTCTAGTGGATTCTGAATTTAACAGTATTGGTTTAACAGTTGTTAAATCATGTAGTTGTAGTAAACTACTTTACTAGCGGTAATAATTGTGTCAGGGAAATGAGCGTCACAGCCCCATATGGCAGGGGTTTATCTTTGGTCCTGATGGTATCAGCTTCTGCCCTCCACTGCTACCTGTCTGCTTGCCTCAGAATATTGTCTCCTTGGTTCTCCTCCTGCATTTAACCACTACTTGGTAGTCACTGGATTTCAAATGTCCTGCTTGGCCTTTTTTCCTAACTGATAAATGTGTTAGGTAATTGCAGGTTCACATATGCTTCCGATCAACTACATGAATGAATGTTCTAATACATGGGGCTTAAAAGTATGTGTCTGTCTGAGAATGGGTACTTAGCAGGGTTTAGAGGATATGATGTTGCTGAGGAGCAAAGGTTTAAATTTCATGTGATGTCTCTGATTAGGGAACATAACAGTGGTGTCCCTTAAAACCACCACAAAAATCAACATCTGCAGGTACTGATCCTATCTAACAGGTATATAAACATCTGAAGCCTTCTGGATCTCGGATGTTAAAAAGAAGACAGGATGTTGTGTCTTGCAGAACCTTGAATAAAAATAACTGGAATTCAATAATTTTTTTTTTTAAAGATTCCATGGATTTTTTTTTTTTTTTAATTCTGTGTTCTAACCAAAAAAATGTTATCTTCATTTACTTCTCAGTGGTTGGTGTCTATTCACCGTGCAATTTATTGTTCATTGATGACATCTTCAGCAAGCCTGAAAGTTATGATAATTAGGTAACAAGAGTTAAAGGGAAGTTATGTTGGCATAATTATTTCAGGAAATTTGCCTCTTGTATTCCAAATTCCATATATGGGGTAAGCTAAAGCATTATTTCCATGATTTCTCAGTACTTCTACACAGTAATTAGTTAACATTGAAATCTGTCGTTAACAAGTAAAATTATGTATCCAGAACAGAGAACAGGTTACCTGCTTTTTTACCTGAAAATAATGAAGATTGGGTAATTCTGGATACCCTTCACTGGGGTTTTGTTCTAAAACTTTATGTAAGAAAGTAGTCTCTTTAGGATGAGGAAAATATAAACCTTCTTCCGTGCATCCTAAGATTAATATATTGGAGTTGGTCTTAGATAAATCAGCAGTGCATGTTCCTTGGTTTGAGGTTCTGTGAACAATTCCGTGCAGACATAATTTTTTCACTCAGTGAACAAAAAGACCAAGAAGGAAAAAAAAAAAATCTCAAATGGTTTGGAAACACTAAGTCAACAGGACTCCTGCAGGATGGAATGGTGGTGCCATTGCCAACACTTTATTTTTTTGGCTACTACCTCAGTTGCTAGAGCATTCCCATCGGTCATGGGAGACCAGGTTCAATAATGTCCTTTTTGCACCAGGTAATTATCTTGTACCTCTTACCTGCTAGACTGCTGCTGGAAATTTTGGGTAAGACATGCTTATAGTCTCCTGTCTAATAAAGTTTCCTGTTGCAGAAATTAAAAATTAACTGAGGCTACAAATGGAGTTCAGGGGACCTACATGATCGGTGAATATTGTAATCGACAGAGAAAAGAGTAAATCTCAGTGTTTCCCTGACAATGAACGTTTTTATACAAAGTGGAGCAGAGAGAAGACTGAGAGCGCAAATGGCTTCTCTCAAGCAGAGGAGGGATTGGTTTCTCCGCTTTGTGTCCATCCAAACCACATGCACCTTAATACAAGGAGGGTACTACGTATTTTTAGTCATGTAAGGACAAGGTTCTTTTTGATTGCAAGCTGCCTTTATAGATTGAATAATAGGTATCATGGTCATCGCCAAACACTGATCAAACTGGAGACTAACAAAAGCTGCAGCTTGCATATTTCATTTTCCATTTCACTGGTAACTGTAACTATAGGAAAGTGTCTTATGTAGTTCATCAAACAGTTTCATTAATAATTCTAAACATAATAAAGGGAAAAATGCATCTGTATATATGTGTTTAGTTGAATTAGCTTTAAAAAACATTGGTACAAATATGTTTTGTTAATCATCAATTGCTATAGATAGTGAAGGTTCTGTATGGAAAATAGTGATGGTCCTGATTTAGAGGTGGCACAATGAAAAGAGTTTTTACTTAGTTGGGAAAAGTTATTTTGTTGTTTTCGGCTCACACTGGAGCCCAAAATACCTAATCTGTAATGCCTAAAGAAGTAAAAAATAGCAGCTGTTTCTTCCCCATGTGGAAATTAGATACACAGTTGCTAAACTGAAGCATTTTACCCAATTTAAATGTAATCTGGAGTCCTTTTCTTCTTTTATGATAAGAACGTAAAGTCTTCTGTATCTGATTCCATTAATGAATTACTAAACCTGGCTCAAACTTTTTCATGTAACAGTTAGAAAAGAGGTGAGTGCAGTGCTGTTACATCATGTAAAATATTAATTTGCATTAATGAAAGATTTACTTTTAGTAATGAACGAAAACAGTGAATGTGTACAAAATATCTCAACTGAATCTTTGCCTAAAACAACAAAAAGTGAATTTTTGGATATTCAAACTTAATTCAAAGATGTAATTTAATGCAGGCATAATGATCTTGTTAAGTCAGTAGTTAATGTTCTCACAATAACATTAATTCTGTCTTCCTTCAGGTACTTAATATAGCAGAGTATACCGCTATGTAATTTATTATTGGTAGGATTATGTCATGGTTTAGCCCCAGCTGGCAACTAAGCACCATACAGCTGCTTGCTTACACCCCCTATCTCCACCGGTGGGATGGGGGAGAGAATCAGAAGAGTAAAAGTGTGAACACTTGTGGGTTGAGATAAGAACAGTTTAATAATTGAAATAAAATATAATAATAATTATTATTATTATTGTAATGAAAAGGGAAGTAACAAAAAGAGAAAGAAATGAAACCCAAGAAGGACAAATGATGGCAATGAAAAACAATTGCTCACCACCAACCGACCGATGCCCAGCCTGTCACTGAGCAGCAGCCGTACCCTGATCAGCTCCCCCCCAGTCTATATGCTGAGTATGACATCATGTGGTATGGAATATCCCTTTGGCCAGTTTGGGTCAGCTGTCCTGGCTGTGCCCCATCCCAGCTTCTTGTGCACCTCCAGCCTTCTCTTTGGCAAGCCAGTACGAGAAGCTGAAAAGTCCTTGACTGCTTAGCAACAACTAAAACATCAGTATGTTATCAATATTATTCTCATCCTAAATCCAAAACACAGCACTATACCAGCTACTAGAAAGAAAATTAACTCTATCTCAGCCGAAACCATGTCAGATTCCCATTAATGATCACTATCTTGAAAATCTTTTGAAATCTTCACAATTGTATTTTCCAATGTCCTTTGTGTTTAGGTTGTCTTAATTAAACAAACAAACAAAAAGTAATAGCAAGGGACTTTGTTTCTCCTACTTACTACCAGTTTAGGTAAATTGTCTTCTGAGCAATAAAATCACAGACTTAAATGCTGCCATTTAAGTTCCTGTTAGTTGAATCTTTCCTCCCCTTTTAACTGTTTTGTAGTATGGTGGCAAGATTACAGCATTTTCAATGATTAATCCATTTTTTTTCATACATGACCAGTATTCATCAGCCTTCTCATTCATCTGAGTAGCTTACAGGACATAGCAATTTCTGACATGTACTTTTGTCTTTTGCAGACCAGATGTTTCTATCCTTTTATATTTAAAGGTGAAACCCTGATTTTTACTTCACTAATAACATATTGCACTATAAATCTAATGATCTGTTTGGGGATTTGAGTTAAAAAAGTGCTCCCAGTCTCACTCTAGTGAATAAACCAACTTCTTTTGTACAGTGCTTGCTAACAGAGGTGGCTATTTTATTGATGAATATGGAAAATGTGTGTAGTCCAGTGCTTTGTTCCATTCCTCTAATTTATGACACCAGTAATAATGGATGATGAATGAGATATCCAAAACATTAATAAATTATCTTAAGAGGTATACTAAATCAAAGAGGAGGAGACTAAGAAATAATCTCATATAATGCCTCCAAGAAAAGTAAGCTAATTCCAGAGTCATTTATTCAGCAATATGCAAAAACCCAGAGAAATTTGTTGAAATTGAACTGCTATAGTTAGTATGCTTTTAATATAACTCAGCGTTCCAAATGTGCTATTCTAGACATTTGGATCGCCAGCTTCAGGTGGCAAGAGATGTAAAACGTACAGACTAAAATCATTCTTAAATATTTAAGTTAAAACGTTGAGTTTAAGCATGTTTAAAATAAAACCCAGCAATTTTGTCCTACGTTGACGATGCTTACATCCTCTTCCCTAAATTCATCTATCCACTAACAGGGTTGAAATTTGCAGCAGTTTTCTGCTGTAGTTTGCATTCACTAACTTGATGATTCTGTGTGAAATATGCACTTGATCTAAGAGAAGCTGTGCAGCCTTTCTTTTTTTTAGCAGTGAAGTTTTCATGTTTTGTCCATTTGGATGCCACAAGCAGTAGTTTTCCCAGTGACACTGGCTGTCTCAGAAGGAGTCTTCATGTCAGAAGAGGCATTTGGCTGCTTACGCAGTATTCATATACCATTTTGCTATAGGCAGGGAGCAGCAAAGTAGTGGGTCAGATTTATGCAAACAAACAATTGCTATTCTTATTAATCTGTTTCTTATTAATGTTAGTAAGTCCAGTGAAATATAGTCACTATTGTAAAATGGAGTGAGATTTAGGGAGTGCAAATGTTCCTGATGTTGGTAGAAATAAAACATCCTGGAGGTGGTATAAGTTTTTCCATCTCACAAACTGATAATTTTGAGGTTCTATGAATGTGGTTTTTATCACATTTAGATGACCTATGTGTGGGCTCAGATAATCTTGTCATCAAAATGAGCAATGTGTCTTTTGTCCTCCCCCTGTTCTCCTTTTTTGGTATTTTTTTTCCATGCCTTTGCTGGGGTTTATATGGCCATATGGAACTGATCCACTACTTTGTAATTTTGTATTTGATGCTTCAATAAATGGGGCATCTGAAATAAAAATGTAATTGGAAAGAATAAGTTTTCAGCCATGTTAAAAAAAAAAAAAAAAAAAAGAAAAAGTAACCAATCCAGTAATACGTTTTGTGACAGCAACAGAGGAATGCTTTGGCCTTAAGCATATTACTTCAGAAATAATAATAAAATAATCTTAAATGGAGGGTTGTACTCTGTCATGTATATGACATTTGAGGGCTTATTAGAATCAAGAAGTGCACAACTAAGGCTCTTTGAAAAAGAGAAAAGAACTTTAAGTAGCAAAATGTGAGTATGAAATAACTGTAAATTAATTTTTTGCCCAGTCCATTTATTTAAGCATTAATTATGTTTCATCATTTCTGATTAATAGTTTAAGTTATTTAAATAGTGTAGTAATTGTGTTTTTTAAACACAATAGAAGAGTGTCTTTAATTGGAAAACCAAATTTTGCTAACAAAATAAAGATCCCATAGTTTGGAGTACTTCCAGGTTAATGTATTATGGAGAAGTCTGCAGTGAATACTGCAGATCAATACAATGAAGGGTTAATTGTGAAAACTGATAGAAGTTTTATTTTCTTATAAATCAAGGGGTTGGTAAAATGAACGCTTACTGTTGATCATTAGAATACAAAACTATCTGTTAAAATCAATTAACATGCATATCTGATGACTGATTATATAAATATGAAAGTCAAATAATTGTAATCGTTAACCATGGCTTCAGGTCATACGAGTTGTCAGCTCAAAAAAACTAGAGGAGAAAGAGGTTGATTTGCATATATTTAATGTGGCATGCTGTACATGTGGGAATTTGAGATAAACCTTTGCTAGTAATCTGCTTGTTTTTATCTAAAAATCGACTAGGAAGCATGGGTCATAACAGTCAAATGAGCAATGTGTTGTATTGATAACAGTTGATTCAGTAGTTTGGGATTTAACATTTTACTATATGTTTTAATATTTTAAAACTGATTTTGTACTAAGAGACAATTGGAAGAAGCTGGTTAAAAAGTATTAAAAAGAAATATTCAAAGTTCTTACCAGCAACATACTCAAAATTATCCTTTAACTGATTGTAAGACTGGGTTACTTTTAGAATTTTTAATTAGGCTTATACAATATGTACAACAAGCACTTCTTTGCTTTTTACTATTAAAATCAGAGCTATATGAAAAATTTTAAATGAAGTACTGTACTGAGTCACAAAAGTATTTTTCTATGTGAAGTGGACCAAACAGATAACTTTTAATTTAATTGATCAATTGTAATAAATAGAGGGAGGGAAGTGTGGCAGAGGAATGAGGCTTCTGGCCTGGGAAGGATCTACATATTATTTATGTTCCTGACTGTAATAATCCATTGCAATTTTTTTTTTTTTCAATGATAATGCAAAATATTCTATGTAACTCATAACAATTCAAAGAATCCTAAGCAGTGGTACTGCTTAGAGAAGGTCTGATTCCAGAATCTCAGGATCATTCCTGAGCCATTGTATGTCCCCGTAATCCTCAAAATCTTTTAATGTGTGAAGGTATATACTGCTTTTACAAGGATCCATTACTTTAAAAAAGAAGGATTTGGGATATGTATGATTTGTTTTGGGGGTGGATGGGATTCGAAGATGTGGTGTGGGAATGAATTGTGGTTCTCAAACAGAAATCTGGGCACTGAAAGAGGATACCTTAGCAAGAAAAAAAAGTCTTATTTGTCCCACTTCAGAAACAGATATTGTGAGAAAAAAGTGCTTCAGATTCCTTAAAATACAGAAGTTTTTTGTACTCTTGTGTTTTGGGGCTTGCAGTGTTATTAGCTCAAAGGGGAAGTATGCTTTTTCATGATGACTATACTTAGCCAGGAGGAATAGTCCTTTTTAAAGCAAATTGAAATGAGTGTATGAGAGCGTGAAATTATCAGCAGCGCTGGTGCACATTTACATTACTTCTACATACTCTTTTGAATGACCACACAACAGAACAAGTACTTCATTTCCACTGTGTTGATTTTTCTTGACAAAACATGGCAGTCTATCCAAAGGAGGGTGTTTAGCCAAGATAAATATAAAATTTATGATTAAGCAAAGTGTTTCCTTATTATAATCCCTAAAGAGAGTTTGAGACTTGTTAAATATAATGTGCCCAGGTAGTTTTAAGAGTAAATTATCCTTTATGCTTTTAAATGCTGAAATACAGCAACACCATCAACCATTTGAGATCTTACCAGCAGAAACAATACTGCATACTGATTTCCTTTGAACCAAGTAGCAGAAAAACATGCATATATACAACATATAACCTTGGGTTTGATGTATTCATTCAGTTTTACAGTCCTACACAGAGATCAAGAATCCATGTCAGTGGCATGGTTTATAAAATCGTGTCTCACACTTTCCTGTAATGTGTGTTACAGAAGAAAGCAAATAAACCTTTTTGCACGAATAGATAAAAATTGATAACATGATTACACTTCTGGCACATTTCCTTAACTGCTATATTTATGGAATACCACTTTGAAGAAAACTATGGCGACTGTCAATATTATTCATTAAAATAAATGGAGAATGAAAACTGACTCAAGGAGATGAGATGATTTTGACCTTTGTGGTGCCAGTGTTGGCTTTGGAGTGCAGTGTTCTAATTAAATTGTGAATGTACTTAGATAGTGGATATTAAATGATCTCACTGTATTCTTTCAAGGGCTGTGAACTTCCAAAATCAAGGATAACATTAGATGTCAGCCAAGTATTTTGTCCTTCTCGTGGTTTGTCTTTACATCTGAATTAGTGCCAGTTTGCACAGATTGTGTGTCAGCTTAAATACAAGAAACAGGCCTCAGTCTGCTTGAACTCATTCCACCAAAGACTTCTAAAAACTTTTGGTAGTCTGCAAACTGTAATGGTTGTTTCACATTAAGTTGCTTTGTAGAATTATAAAACAGCTTTTCTTGTGCTTTCAAATAAAATGTTGTCATCCGCTAATGAATGAGATACCATCTGTAATAATTAAGGTTATTCTACTTGTTTTTCCCCTGCAGCAAAACTTCTGAAGGTTTGCAGAAGACAGTAAGAGAACCACCAAGAAGGCTATTGCAGTATTGTAAGTACTGCACCCAGGAAGAAAAAAAGAAATATGTGAATTAAGAATGTTGTAAAGAGATTTTCATTTTTTTGGGGGGAAAAATGAGCTACCTAAAGGGATTACATGTAAAATACAGAGCAGGATGTATTGTAGCAATCATGTTAATAATTTACAAAGGAAAAACTGCACTCTTGTAAAATCTAAAATTGTATCCTTGTGCAGTATAATCAGGAATTTACCAATAGCAGTGAAAAATATTTCTCTATCCACCAAAGATTGATCTAGTTTATATACATTTGTTTATTTAAAACTATCAGAATTTAGAAAATCATTGTAGTTTTGTAGGTTTGTCATTTGTTTTAGTGACTTATTGTTTAGGTTATTTTGCAGAATTATTTATTTGCTGATTTATTTATGTATTTCATTATTTATTTATTTGATTATTTAGTAAATTATTTATCTGATGAATTATTAATACATCTTCATGACATGCTTTAAATTATTTATAACTTAATTTTGAGTTTATTGCTTTTCGACGCTGCATTGTTACTGACTAGTTTTGATTTTTTTTTTTTTTCCTTGGTTCTTGAAAATTAAAGTACTAGCTCTAAGGCAAAAGTATATTCTTTGCAGAATCCATAGATGGTTTTCAATGAAGTAATTTACCATGTAGATACTAATTTTGTTTAGCTTTATATTGCTTAATATCACTTTTCTACTTATTTAGCTTTTGCTTCTATTATTTTCATAGATGTGTCAAGATCAAATGAGTGACCTTTAAGGAGCAAAGATAAATGTTTACTTTAAAATGTGTAGAAACAGAGTAGTTCTATTTTCCCCTTAATAAGTACTCTTTAATTATTCTTAAAGTTAACGAGAGATATTTTTGTCCCAATAAAATGGATGTTTTTAAAATTAGACTCTTGATATTTGAACTAATACATTTAACTTCTAATAAGAAAATAATTATTCACAATAATAACTCATATGGAGAGTTCCTTTTTAGCAGCAAGGTTTTAAATATATGGGAAGGGACGGTGGTATCTTTAGACACAGGCAGAAGAAGATATGTGTCAAGGGGGGAAGGTGGGTAGTAGGGTTCCCCCCCCCCCAGTGTTTTTTACATGCATAGTAATTTATAAGCTCCGAAAATGTAACATGTCTGTGTTGTTGTATGTAAACTACTCTCAGGTTCTGTGTTCACAAAGAATCATTCCTAGTGCACAACATGTTGTCATGAAGCCTGTTTTTGTGTTGCTGAAAGGTCTGAAATCTCATCTTTTACTCCCAAGAGGCTTGAGTGAAGGTATAAAAGCAGTGTAAGGGGCCAATTTTAGGCTTCACGTATGAGCACCAGCTCTACAGAGTTTGAAACAGTTGCCTGGGATCAGAATTTGACTTGGAGTCAATTCTGATGGGTTTTTGAGGACCAATGAGCCTCTTACCTGAAGTTGCCTATTTGACCTCAGTTCCCAATGAGTGACTGGTTGGGCAGTCTGAAGCCACCTTGCAGGAGAGCGCTGTGACTGACAGCTCTGTTTCAGAGCTGTAATGAATAGGGCAAAGCAGCAGTTCCTCTGCAAAAGTGCCGTGTGCATAACGTGGCCTTTATTCTATGTTTAGTGCTTGAAATGAATTACTATATACTTTAAAGTTTTAACACGGCATGGAGAGGCTGCATTGTACATTCCAAGTTTCAATGCTGTTGAAATACAGTAGAAATGGCCTCTGTAGACAGGTTTCACTATAGAACTTAAATTATGCATGTGTATATCCAAATTCCTTATTTTGAAATATTGAATGTATGAATATTTAATTTGTATCTTGCTTTAGTATCTTCATATGCTTGCCTTAAAGGAAGCTGTTTCCTTTGATTTATATACATGGATAAAAATGTGTGTACAGTATGTATCAATGGTTTTTCTCTCTACGGTGTTAGATGAACAGCTTTAGATAATGATAGCTACTGATTTTTATTCTGCAGCTTTCTACCATTGTATAAAACGTAAATTTGTCCTATTTGTTGTATTAATCTTACTTGAATTTCAAATTCATTTGCTTTCCAGAAATATTTTCTTAATTACATACTTTAAGAAAAGTCAAGTATGTTGCAGATCTTAACGATGCAGTATTTTTGGTCTGTGCACAGTAACAAAGCTCTGAATATTATTATTTGGGGCAGAGTTCCAATCTGAAATTTACATTTCTCCTTATTTGAATGTTTTCACTGAAGCTGAGAACTCCAAGGGAGTTCCTCAACATATACTAGTTTATGCGACATGCTCTATGAAATTTAGTACAGTCGCTCTTATTTCCTTGCGTAA
Organism: Nipponia nippon; assembly: GCF_047370975.1. Taxonomy (NCBI): domain Eukaryota; kingdom Metazoa; phylum Chordata; class Aves; order Pelecaniformes; family Threskiornithidae; genus Nipponia; species Nipponia nippon. The sequence goes on from NW_028262290.1 coordinate 127,689,828, forward strand.
ATGAGGTCTTATTGTTGAATAAGACCTATTATAAGCAGTTACAAAGGTAAGTGCTGCCAATGCATTCTGCCACCAGTTTCTCGGAGTATGAAACACTTCCTGAAAGACGTGCTACTACTGTTACAGGGTAATATAACGCAGCTTATGTGTTGGCACTGAAAGTAGCTACTTCATAATGATGACAAGTGAAAGTACAGCCAAAGGTCACATTAAACAAGAGATTTCTTTCACACCTCATCCATTTTCTGGATGTGGTATGAAAATAGCTTTGTTCCCTACACTTCAGTATTTTTAAAAATAAGTTATCTTGAAATAATGTTTTATGCCTTGTCTATTACTTTGTTCACATTTTAAGAGGTGGACTGTGGAATTCCAGCATGCTAACTTCGGTGCTACAAAAGCGTTTGAAATTAGCTTAAATTTTGGCTGCAATTAGACAACATAAGTAGTATTTCATCTCACTACATTTTTTTGGTTTGCAAACTTGCTTAAAGGCATAGCTTTAAGTTCTAGAAAAAGAACTATTAATGTGCAAAGTGGTATTTATATTGATGTTGCATGACTAACTACGGTTTTATTCTTTTTCGTATCTTTTAAGAAGAAAGATATGTATTTTTTTCTGAAAATTGCAGGCTGTTCTTCAGAAATAGAAAAAGACCGAACCTATCCATGTTGACAGACTGTTTCTTAGCTCTGTTTTAAAAAGATCCTGTCAGTAATGTGAAAGGATAATTTACGTTGTATGCTCAATCAGTTCCCCACCTTACGCTGAAATGGCCAACCAGGATGCTAAAACAAGGTGTCATTTGAAAAACATGAATAGTCACGTATTAGATAATGAAAATGAATCTGGCTTATTTCACAGAGGGTGCTGAACAGTTAGGAGATGCTGGTTGGGAAGCCTAAATCTGGTGTATTATTGGTAGGTGTATTTCTGTTCTAATCTAACTCCATAGAAATCGCAGAAGCCATATTAAGCTCTTCTTCAATTTATTCCATACAGATAAAAGAATTTACATCTCATGAGTCATATATTTCCTGTTGTATCTTTAATACAGCCATTTTTAGTATTTTTCTTGCCTCTTTCCTCTATTGGTATGCTCAGAAAGTCTGTGTGTAGGAGCTTGTTATTTCACCCGTGAGGCAAGGAGAAGTTCAAATCAATAGCAGTGTGTTGTTGACATTAAATGATGTTTCTTCTTGCCACAATAAGACTTGATTTTGTCATCCTAATGACGCTAGCTGGCTTCACAGAATAACGATCAGCACTCTCTCAAATCAAACTTTACAAGTATTAAAAAAAAAAACCTTTGAAGGAAATACTAGAGAAATACTCCAGTATTTGTAACCAAACACATACATTGGCTTTGTAAAACGAATATTCAAGTTCTGTTACACTTTGTAGGGAAACTGCTTTGCAATGCATTTTGGAAGTCTTTGTTAAAAGATGTAGGATTGATCAGAGCTGACAGTGATGAAAGCATGATGTTTTAAAAAGAAACGATGCAAACATTATTTAAAATATAAGTTCATGTAAAATATGGATCATAGTAAGACCTCAGCTAAAAAAAGCAACAAATCAAAAAACCTCAAGCTAGTAGAAACTCTGTATGTTTCACAGAAAAATCTTTGCAGCACTGCCTAGAAGGAGGATGTCTGCAAAAGGAAAAAGGTAGAGCCAGCAAGATGTTACCACGCTAGGTCTGGGATTGCACTCTGTAGCATGGTCAAACAGGAGTAAGCAGTTGGTTCTCGACTTGAACTAAGGATCCCATAGGGAGACAGGAGCTGTAGAAAGATGTGAATTTGAGAGGAAATAGTGTAGCCATGGGAAGCAATATTATGATGATAGGAACTTACGGGCTTAATGTTGGTAGCAACAGTGGATTATTGAGAAGCACAGGGTCTTTTGTGTTGGACATCTGAAAGCAATAGAAGTTGAATCATCCTATTATATTACTAAAATACAACAGCATATTTGTAAATTTATATACATATCTTTCACTGTATGAAAAGTGTTACTTTTTTTATCTGAAAGAACATTAGAAGATATTATGGCTGTATGGTTAAGCACTCACATAGCAAGTTGTGAATTTTAACTTGAATATTGGACCCCCAACAGCGTGTTCTATGAAGGCCTTTTAACAGTAAGCAGCTTTATTACTAGCTACACCCATGTAGCTTTTCTGTTCTATTTGCAGTATTTTGATTGTTTTATATTTTTATGCAAAACATGGGTTCATAGTCTAAACTGCAATCTAATATTTTTTCATTTTACAATATCTTCCCTTCTCATTTCTTCTATATGATTTTCATAAAGTCACCTGACAAACTGTCCACATATCATGATGACCTTTCCTGGAGAGGAAATGCCTCCTATTTTGCAGGCAGTGAAAAAATCCTCATGAGAATTACAGTAACTAGTTTTATTTCAGTAATGGTAGCGAATATTATATAAACTTTAAGCAATATTTTGTGGGTTTTTTGAATGCGTGTTAACTGCAGGAAATGAGTAGCACCTAAAAGACAATGACCAGTAACTTCAGAAATGTAGCTCTTTGAGTTTATCTGCCTCAAATCCAGAAAGTTTTTGATAATTCTCCTTCTCATTGAAATATGTTTTAGTGAGTTAGGTCAAGTCTACATCAGGAGCACTTTGCCAGTTTATTTGTACTAGCAATACACATCTACCTCAGATGCAATGTACTAGCAAAGTGCTAGTGAGAATAGCTTAGTCTTGTTCGTACATACTTCTTCATTCTGTCTCCAATGCTGAAAGAAGCTAAAAATCAATTTTGCTAGTGTAACTTCCCCTTATTTGCATGAAGTTAGCACACTTCATGGAGTACCACCAGCATACTCTTATCCTGCCACATGTAGGTGTAATATCTTACCATATATGTTAAGATGCCTACCACGAAGAGCCTCTAACATCTTGTCAGCAATACGGTGAAGATGCAAGAAGTTCAGTGAAGAAGGCTGTGCCTAGTGTGGTGCCTTGTCTCTACTGAAACATGTTTTTCCTTTCAGCTGAAATTCTGATCTTGCAAACGTTTGAGCCTAACTTACGACAAGCTGATAGTGGCACTGAAGTTGATGAATATATTCTCTTACAGCATTATATATTTAGTAAACACTAATTTTAGACTATTTTCTTTATCCCAGGCTCTTGCATTTGACATATGTTATAGCTGGATTTAATGTTCCTTACTCTGTTGTGAAGATCAACAAACATTAAAAACATCCCATATAGTGGTTGCAAAAACAGCAAAAATATCAAATGCAAAGAGCTTTGTTGTTCTCCCTTTTTTGGTTGTTGTTTATATTGTTTCTCGCACGCGCGCGTGTGTTTGTAACTGCCATGCTTCAGCTGACCAGAGTTTTCAAAGACTCTAGGCATCTGGGATTGTCCCATTTTATCATATTTATGTCAATTCTAATGTTTGATAAAAAAGATGGGAGGTTTTAGATTAATACTGCAAAACTTATCTTTTATACAATAAGCTTTAACATGAAATTCATATGATTTGTGGATTCAGGTAAACAAGAAGTAATTCCTTTGGAATTATAATATCTATTGATATAGATATAGTTGGTGTGTACAAGTAATCTAGAAACCTGATGTATAAGCTTTTCCTTGAAATTTCTCCTAATTTGCAGCCAACAAATGAAATTATTGCAGTTATTTGACTAGATAAATGTACTTTTTTCTGTTTCTGTACAGAACTGTTTTTGTTTCTGTACTATGCAACTCCTCGCCATGGTATGTCTAAGCGATCTCTTCTTTAATTGATTCAAAAGATAATTTTCTTAACATTTTTGTTCACAATTTGTAAAGAATTCTATTTGCCTTGCTATACCTACTTGTTCTTAATAAATACCTGCACCACCTGGGGGTGAATGTAAAATTAACTTGGGAGTGAGAAGTATATTTTGGTAACAACCTGAAAAAATTATCTTTTGTTTCTCTTTAATCACCTAAAATCTACTGTACTACTCTTAAGACTCTTTCATAGAGAGAGACTTTATTGTATGAATGTGCATGCAATACATTCTTAGAACAATTAGTAAAACTACGGGCACATCTGAAGGCATATTCTGCATTTTCAGTGAAATGCATTTTGAATAAGTAGCTGATCTATTGAGTAGAGTTGTCCATTGATTCTAAAGATATTTTTTTCTGTGCTCAGACAAATCAAGATGGTAATCATTTATAATTTCTTGCCTTCATGAAAAGGAGTGATGAATAATATGATTGGAAGGAATGCATGAGTCATGAAATGGGGAGCTGGGCAATCATGGAAAAATTCACTTTAAAAACTCTCTTCTGCTTACCAGGATCCATAATGTGAGTTCAGTTTTCTGTAACATAATCCAGAAATTACGATGGTAAAGGTTTTAATAAAAGCCTTGGATGGATGAACAACAGCTTTCTAAGTTGATTGGAACATTGGTTGGTGGGTTATAAAAAGGAGTTCTTTAACTCTCAGCTAAAAGTGATTGTGGATACGATGATCAGAAGACACTCTCTCTTCTGACCCCCATGTGAATGTGGAAGTAAAATGTCTTAAAATATACTACAGTTAATACGGAGTGAATGTAGACCCTACAGTCCTGAAAGTATCTGCACTACTATAAAACAGCTTTTAAGAGCTGTTAAAATATTGATAACTTGGTAGAGCACTTCAGAAACTCGTATTTCTGTTTCAGTTGTAGATCTGTGTAACCAGTCAACATTTGTACTCTTTTTCTTGTGGGTACAACTACACATAAAAGAGAATAAATCCAAGTACTGTTACTAAATAAATGGCTTAATTTGTCATAGCTCCACCCACAGAAGAATCATGGTTTTCAGCTTTTCTCCCATACTAAAATCATCAAGAATGTATTAAAAAAATTGCTTGGTAGAATCAAGCACCAACTCTGTGTCCCAGGCAAGACTCTCATAACCAGCTCTTCTCCCTGCAGTGACCTGGGCTAGGCAGCCTAGCATCTGCCTCTGTTTTTTTTTCAGTGACCCAAGCCAGATTTCTTTAAAACCTATTGCTGATATTTTCCCTGCAGTCGCTCATGCTAATTTCTTTTACATGCTACAGCTGTTTTTGAAAGATCTGTTCCCTTTTTCTTTTCTGACTCACTTTTTCTGTAAATTTAAAGAGATGATTTTTAAAATTCCTGGGTAATGTTGAGCATAGGAATGTTCTGGTTGTCTTTAGGCCTATGTCAGTACTATAGAAAAAGGGCAAATTAGATTTACTTTCCAAAGGAAAGCTCAATCTCACCTGTGGTTCTTATGGACAAAGAATCCTGATCTTGAACTGAGTTAATTACATTCATTTAACTTGTGAGAATCAAGGTGAAGCTGGTTGGTGGTGGCTTGGGACAGGGCAGAGTTCAGAAACATGAAGAAACAAAAAGGGACATATTTTGCTCTGTGAATGAACAGTATGAAAAAATTATGTGGCAAAATGCTCTAAATGAGAATAAAAGGCTATTAATGATATAAATCTTAATCAATAGGGTTAAGCTGACCTCAGGAGGGCAATAGTGCTAAATAGTTAAATGCAAAACAGTAAAGTGTAAGTTTGCCATTTTGGGAGAGATGCAGCTCAGCTTTCACAATCATTGCCCATGGAAATTATGGAAACTCTTTTAGAAAGACTAATTTTTTTTTAAAGTGAGCCAGAGGTTCTTGGTTCTTTGCACATTTTATAGTGACTGTATTTTAGGAGATATTGTGCACCTTGCTTTCAGTTTGCAGTCTTAAAAGAAATTAATTTGGCAACACCAAAACAGTTTATGTGGGCCAGTGATTTAAAAAAAAATACTCTGTCTACTACTGAGTGACTAGAATTTGCCTTAGCTGAAAATGCAAATGATAGGCATAATATGAACATTTTACCCTTTCTAGATCAACATGAAGTGCTTTTTCAGTCATCCTTGTTCTGGGACAACTAGACTAATTATTGTTTGAATAAATACTGCTTTACAGTATAAATTGAAGCATAGTAAGAATGATTGATTGGGAAAATCACTTCAGAAACTGACGAAGGTAGCCTTGCTAAGCCCCTTTCCCTAGCCATGTGTTCCCACCACTTTGCATGGATGCACAAGCAGCCACCTGCATCATTCTTTTGCTATGTTAGTTTTAATCTTTATTAATTTTCTGATCAGTCTACATTAGTGCTAGTTCAAGGAAGGAGTGAGAAAAAGGTAGTTGAAGTGGATAGGAGGCAGTCATTAAGCAATGCTCTGAGCCAGTGCCTAGGTATGGTGTTAAAAGATACTGCTGCCAGGTGTGTAAAACACACAGGGTAATAATCACTTGCTGTCTCTGAAGTTTATGTTGCTGTATGTTGCAACAGCAAATTATAACATGTTTGGTTACTTCTAACTCTGATTTACTCATTTCTACTTTTGTTGATCTCCTTCAGAAAGTACAACATCATTTTAAAAACAGTTTTCTTGGATAGCAGAAAAACTAATGCAGAAAAAACCTGTATGAAATGAGCTGTTTGGCTCAGTATGATAGGGCTTTTCTTAAGTAAATTCCCTGTGATGCGTTGTTTCTTCAGTGTTCCAAAGTGGTCTAAGGTAACAATTGATGTGTAATTTATAAGGCTTAGTTGACATCCTGTGTATAGAAATTCAAATGTTATCTGCTCATTTTTCTCGTATATACCTCCATTAGTTCATTTGTCTTGTAAGTCTTTGGTTCTCAACATTGACTAAAATTTTTCCATACAAAGGATTTCTTTCCAGTTCTTGTACTCTTCTGGCACAAACATGAATGAATGTGCAAATCATCTGTGTTCAAAACTCATGCTCTAGTTAAATTCAAGATATGTGTCCATGTGTGTGCATATATTTTGAAATAACCACACAAAAATATTTATTTAAAATCATGAAGATCATACTAACAAGTACAGTGTTTTGTTCACGTGATACTTTCAGAGTCTTAAAAAAAACCCAGAAAAATAGTGCATTTGACAAAATATTTGAAGAAATAAGGTTAATACAGTGATTTGGGAAGACCTACATTAACAAGCTATTTAAGGTCCTATTGCTGATTTCTATATAATTAACACTAGTGATGTATAAGTATCTGTTGAATACAAATAACTTGAGTGAAAACATTTATGGTTTCCCGTAAACCACATTACAGAATCACAGAATAGTTGAGGTCAGAAGGCACCTTTGGACATCATCTTGTCCAAGCCCTCAGCTCAAAGCAGGGTCAGCCAGAGCATGTTCCTCAGGACATTGTTTGGTTGGGTTTTGAATATCTGCAAAGATGGAGGCTCCACAACTGCCCTGGACAACCTGTTCCAGTCTTTGATTATCCTCATGGTAAAAGAAGTTTTCTTATTTTTAAATGTGATTTCTTGTATTTGTATCTATTAACTTTTGTCTGTTCACTGGATACCACTGAGAAGAATCAGGCTCCATCTTCTTTACTCCCTCCCATCAGAAATTTCCAGAAATAGATAAAATCCACTGGGCCTTCTTTTCTCAAGGCTAAACAATCCCAGCTCTCTCAGCATCTCCTCCTACTTGATACACTTCAAACCTTTAGTCATCTTCCAGGCCCTCTGCTGGACATGCTCTAGTGAGTCCGTGTCTGTCTTGTACTGGGGAGCCCAGAAGTGCATACAGTACCCCAGAAGCAAATCGTCAGTGCTGTCTAAGGGGGAATAATCACCTCCCTCGACTTCCTGGTAACGGTCTTCCTGATGGTCTTGGCCTTTTTTGCTGTGAGGACACGTTGCTGGCTTATTTTCAGCTTGGTGTCTGTTAGGATGCCCACGTCCTTTTCTGCAAAGCTGCTTTCCAGATGCTTGGCCCCCAGCCTGTAGAGTGGTACATGGGGTAATTCTTTTTGGTGATTGATGTGAGGCTGGCCAGCCTGTAGTTCCGTTGATCAATCCTCCTTGCTCTGCTTCAAGACAGGAGTGACATTTGGTTTGCTCAAGTCCTTAGGACCCTGCCGTGATCTCCATGCCCTTTCAAAGATTATTGTGAGTGGTCTTGCAATGAGATTAACCAGCTCCCTCAGCACTTTTGAGTCCATTTCCTCAGGGCCCATGCACCTGTGTACATCCAGTTTGTTTAAATATTCCCAAACTTGATCCTGCTCCGCCTGGATCAGTCTACTGTGCCCTGGACTTTCAAACTGGTTTCATGGACCTGGGGTTGCTAAAGGCTGGTCTCACCCAGTAAAGGCTGAGGTGAAGAAGACATTGAGGATCTTGGCCTTCTCTTGTCCTTTGTGACCAAGTTCCCATTCAGCAGTAGGCCCACACATTCTCTAGTCTTCCTTTTGCTGCTGATGAACCTGATGCCCTTCAAATCACTTGCCACGTTCAAAACCAGCTGGGCTTTGCCTTTCCTAACTCCATCTCTGCATATTTGGATGATGGCTCTATATTCCTCTCAGGTTACCTGTCCCTGCTTCCATCTCCTGTATGCTTTCTTCTTGTGTCTGAGTTTTGCCAGCTGCTCCTTGTTCGTCCAGGCAGGCCTTCTGCCTTGTTTACTTGTTTCCCTGCTTTTTGGGATGAACCATTCGTAAGCTTGGAGAAGAACATGCTTGACAGTCAGCCAGCTTTCCTGGACCCTTCCCTCCACAACCACCTGCCATGGGATTCTTCTGAGCAGATCCTTGAACAGGTCAGAGCCTGAAGCCCAGGGTTATGATCCCGCTTTTTACTTTTTTCCCCTCTTCTCAGGATGCTGAATTCTACCATCTCATGGCCACTACAGCTAAGGTTGCCTCCAGCTTTCATATATCTGATCAGTTCCTCCTTGTTTGTAGGCACGAGGTACAGGAGAAAGCCTCCCCCTCAACAGCTCCTTGATAATTTGTGTCATGAAGTTGTCCATGCATTCTGGAAAACCTCTGGATCGCTTGTTCCATGCTGTGTTATTCCTCAAGCAGGTACTGGCATGGTTCAAGTCCACCATGATGACAGGGCCTGCAAATGTGAGAGGAGTCATAGGGAGTGTTACCTGAGGGATTGTTCCCCTCATAGATTAAGTTGTTAAAGATATGAAAAAATAGTTCCTTTTCAAAAGAGAAAAGGGGTAGAATATATGGAATAGGTTAGAAAAAAAAATTACTTTTTTGTCTGATATTAGGAATTGGTCATTGATCTGATTTGGTAGAAGAAATTTGGGGTAGAGATCTTATTTTTACCCAGATATTGTATATGAAGCAAGAGATTAGCGAATATTTTTCTAAAAAGCTTAGAAAATTGCAACTAAATATTTTTCATTTCCTTGTGCATTATTAACAATACTTCTGTGAAAACATGATCATCCTCACTATTTCTTTTTGACAACCAATTCCACAAAAATTTCTACTAACAGATGATTAAATACATGGAAGGAAGACTGGAGGAGGAAGGGGTTGCATGGAAGAATTGCCAGAAGTCCTATGATGCAAGGTTTCATTTTTGTCACTTATTATTTTCTGATATTCAGTCTTTTCCAGGCTTTTACCTTCAATTATATTTTTAAAATATATTGTTGTTAGAACTACAACTGAAATGTAGTGATGTTTTTTTTTTTTTTTTTAATTTTTGGAGTAGGACAGTTAGAGTGTGCTAGAGACCTCATGTTTGATGGTATTTGAGCTTCAGAAGTTGCAATGTTTTAGCTTTCTTACATTGTTCTCGAGTAGATAGTGTGCCCATAATCTTAATAATTTAAGGACGGCAAAGACACAGCTGAAGTGCATTCCATTCATTCAGTCCAAGAGGCGTTACTTGTTCCATATGGTTGTGTCTACCAACCTGTTAGCTAAAACATGATTAGAAGTTGAGTTGCTTTCTCTCATGCTGCCTTTGTTATGCTGATTACAAGAGTATGTTACTCCATAAGTCTGGGCGTTTCTTTACATAGAGCATGATTTTTCACTGAACACTTATGCCTTTTATTTGTTGTATGAAATAACAAAATGAAGTGGTTTGTGCAACACTTTTTTGTGCAGAATACTGAAAAGATCATAGCATATGCTGGTGTTGGTATGTACTAAAAATGGCTGTTTTATTTCAGGGATGGACTATACATCCCCCAGGATGTGGGCGACATGAATGAGGCCTGCTTCTACTACTAAATAATAAACCTCTTTTACTCCCTTATGTAATATCATTTCCTATCTTATCTCAATTTATTTCATCCATTGCAGTCTTTGAGGATGATCCTTATGTGTAGAAAGAAAAGAAGACTTTACAGGAGGAGAGACCTGAATGTCTGCAGATAAGAACTGTGATAATGAATTTTTTTTTCTTCAAAATCAGACTTTTACACATTGCTGGCTTGACTGGCCTGACTAGCTGAGTGACTTGCATGTTAAAACTAAAAATAAAATCAAACAATCAAAAGCTCCTTCAAGAGGAGGGGGAAAATGGGCTATTTTTACAATTTTTTTTTTCAAGTATTTCTAAGTTGCTGTGGTTGACTTTTATTGATGAAACATCTGGAAGTGAGCTGCTTGTTTTTTGTTGTTCCCCGCCCCCCCTCCCCGCCCCAAGTCTTCAGGTGGTTTGAAGCCTTTATGACAATTCAGGTGACTTGGAGGTCAATTCAACATCTAGTGACTGTCCAGACTTTGGTTTGTAACTGTGAATTAGGTCAAGAAGTTATCTGATTCCTAATAGCTTACATGGATTTTTACAGACATTTTTTTTAAGTGGGTATTTTTGCTTAAAATTATTTACAAGCACTGGTTTTGGAAGGAAAAGAACTCTTATGAGCATTTTCCTAAATAAAAGTCTCTCTCATTTGTTGTAGTCTATTGAAAATTTCTTGTTTAAGATTTCTATTGAGAAATGTACCTAGCAGGATTCATAACTCTGGCTTACCTTGCATACCTTGTAGTTAGCTCTGGTTGCCATTTTTTGTTGGTGGTGGACGGAAAAGGGTCTTTGGTAGCTCAGGTTAAAATGCAGCTCTAGAGAGTCTTGGAGGTTGAACTATGCTTTCTGCCAAAATGGTAACGCTGGATGCGTTGTTGATTTGTATACCTCGGAGAGTGTTGCTGTGAGAATTGGGAGATGACAAGTTCGGTTTCTAATTCACGGCCACGTGCGCTCTTGGCCCTCCTCTGCCTCAGTTCCTTTTGGTAAAGTGGAGATGACAGATTTACTGAATGGTAAATGCAGATAAAACTGAGTGTTCCTTTCTTCTTCTTCATCTCAAGGTTTTGTCAGAATGTACAAATAGCTGTGATGAAAAAATGTGAGGAAAGGAAACTAGATTGATGGAGGTGAAAAATCACACCAAGAGTGACTGAGAGTGAGAAAAGCTGTGAACCTATGCCTTAGGTGAGGATGTTTTGTCAAAACTGACATTTGGCAACATGATTCTTCTTGTGGGATAAATACAATTATAAACTTAACCAGTACTCCCATAGGGACTTTTATAAGTAGACGTTATTGACTATAGATGGACCCAGAACTGATAGGAGCATGAAGAAATGCAGTTAGTTTCTTATACACTGAGAACTGCGTATGAGAATTTTTCATACACTTTCTTTGTATTCTTATAGAGACAGTGAAGATTTCAGTGAAACTTTCTAATTGGGTAGATTAGGCTGATTTACTCTCCTCCTTAGGCTTAATACTTCTCACCCCCATTTTTTAATCTCCATCACTTTTTTTATTTAACCTTTGAAGAAAGTCTAAGTGAGTCTACATACTTAAAACATTACTAAATCATTTATATGTGAGGGAGGTCATTTGGGACGTTTCTGATTATATCAATAGCTATAATTGCATTTTAATCAGAAAAAACTCTATATTAGCCCATTATTTTCTGTGACCAGCTATCACTTTGGAACACTTTTGCATAAGAGTATGAAGAAACTCAAGGAGTGAAGTCTGGACACACAGTTTTTTGTAGTGGTTTTGGTTTGGTTGGTTTTTGGTTTGTTGTTTTTTGTTTTGTTTTTTTTTTTTTTTTAACCTGTAAGGAAACCTGTACAGCAATAAACCTTCATTGTATACTTGCATCCAAGACTCTTATTAAGGGAATTGGTGTCCACATCCATTTTTCTCCAAGTCAAAAAGTCCATGCAGTCATTCAAGAAAGATGCCATAATAAGTAGGCATCAAAAGTAAATGACAAAACAGCTTCCTGGATCTCTTTATTTATATGGTCCATGTTCGGGTTGTATGAGCAGCAGGCAACATATTTTGCAATTTTTTTTAATTTGACCACAGTAAGTACTTTCTTATGAATCTAAATAACTGACTCCAAGGGCAAATGACTTTTGGCTCAGTGATCTGATGCTGAGATCAAGTGTATTTTTATGTTTGGTAGGCTTCCCAAAGTATGTTCCCTCTCTCTACTAAGACCTAAGTTCTTTGAAGGCTTTTTTGGCCCAGCTGCTGGGGAAAGCATAGCTGTCAATACCTTGCCTGTGACTTAGTTTCTCCAAGTTTTGCTTTATTTACAGTATTCTCATAGTGATAAAAATACTCAGCCCTTACAACAGTGGTGTTCTTTGGAAAATTTTAGGAGATTGAGTTCAGCTTGTGCTTGGTTGGTTGCAGCAGATGATGCCTGTGTTTTAAATGAAGAAGGAAAATACCCTGCTGTACAGTCAAATTGCAATACAGATTTTAGTCTTACTAAAAAGAATAATTGATGTCTGAGAAATACATAGGATAATTAATTGCTTTCAAATAAATCATCTTAAATTTCCTGTATTTGTGAAAATTTTTTGTATTGTTAAAAGTAGTGTGAAAACATTTGTATGTCAACTATTTTGGACTTTTATTTCTTACTGTACTTTTCTCTATATTGAGATTAATGATCAGAAAAAGGGTAAGGCGTTTTTGTTCTGGCCAATTTATTTCATTTCAGACTGTATTATCATTTGGTGAAAGCCCTATTGATTAGCCTTCATAGCTTTACAGAGCTTTTCTTCTAAGCACTTAAAGTTTGAGTTGTCTCAGTCCCATAGGACTGAAAGAAAGCTGTTAGTACCATGAAATTCTTCTTCTGTATGTTTCCAACAGCTTGAAGCCTCTTCTTGGAATGCAAAATATTAGCACATTAATGTTATTAACCCCTTTAGTACAAAATGCTTTTGGAAGTAAAAATATTTTTATATCTTCAAAGTCTGGATTGTTTCTTCTATATGAGTACAGTTTCTTAAAGCTGAAAAATGTGTTGCTGTGCAACAAACAGATGCTGCTCTAACAATGCAATACATTATGTACCAAAAATGATCTTGGTTTTAATCATAGATGCTGATTTAATGAGACAAGACTAGCTTACATCAAAAATGGATTTAGGGTGTGATTTTGTTTTCTCTGTGTTTTCTCTACATAATTAATAGGAATATGGTACCTTATATATTCTGTTTTAAATCTGAAAGTGTACTTTGGTTTTATGCCATTTTATACTCCTGGTTTCTAATTCTGCCTTGTATAATACTCTTTTTTAATTCCTTTTTGTGATATGAACACAAGGGCATTAGTAAATCTTGTATCTTTAATGTATTTCCTCAAAAAGTATTGCCTTTCTACAGAATCATTCTGTTCATGCTTATTCCTTCCATTTTGCCCACATCTCCTTTTTCATTCATTTTCTGAGTGTTTCCTGTCCAGTGTTTTCATCCTGCATTTACCGTGTGGGACATGTAAGATGTTTGTCTGTAACTAATATTAGTTTATGGATGAGAAAAAACAATGCCAATCAATATCTTCAGACACTATCAGTACTTTATATCTTGAGAACACGCCTGACCCCCTGGGAGCATTTAGTTGTTGATATCTCTTCAGTTTAACTTTCATTTTATTCTGCAGATATTTTGTAACTCAACGTTAGTTGGTAGCTCTAATCCTTCTATCACCAATATAAATTTTGATTGACAATTTTACTTCTAGATAAAGTCAGATAATACTATACTTGGGGGGGGAAGTCTTCGTATTGTGTTTTTAATTCCACTGAACCCAGCAGAGTTAAATGTAGTTTGGATGCACAGGGAAGAATTAATGATTGGAAGATACAGAGTTGGTAAATTATTTATTCTGGCCCTGAGGAAGCTGAAAAGCTGAGTGAAAGACTAATAAATCATTTGTGGTAGTGCTGGTTGTCACTTCCAATTATTTTAGACGGTTTTGTGATAAACTGCAGCACCTGCTAGATATCCCTGCACCATCCCTTGATGCTTGCAGTGCAGCTTGTTCAGTCGATTATCAAAGGCAAATTTGTCTAAAGTTCCTCAGGTTGGAAAGAGAATTACTTTTCTCAGCCACCCCTTCCCCCATTTTTTTAAGCTCCTTTTTCATTGCATGGATGAAATAGGTAAAATCGTTGATAAATGTAGAATTTTATTGACATAATGTACATTCAGGTATGGTCGATTGAACCACTGACGAACAGGATACGGGGGTGACGTGTCTGTGTGAGTGTAAATCTACCCTTGAAAGGCTGTCTTACTTCATCTTTTTGAATAGCAGCTGTTTTTAAGGTATGAAAACTAGTATTCATCCTCTGGTTTTGAGGATTGTGTTGGAGCTAGGGCTGAAGTTACAGAGGAGACCAACTTGAATATCAGTTGACTTTGTCACTTGTTAAACTTTTCTACTGCTTTTATTCAGAAAGTCTTAGTTTAAAATTACAATTACATGTACAGAGGCCCTGTTTATCCTCAGTGTGCAACACTTGAATAAATAGAGCAAGGCAAAGAAAAGTAGTTGGAGGACTGGAGAGAAGATTTAGAGGGCAACGGAGTGACTTTCAAGGAGAGGGAGCAAAACTTTGGAAAGATTAAGGTTATTGGTAGAGAAAGACTGAAAGTAAGATGAATGGTGACGGAAGAAGGAACTGGGATGGGTTAGTGGAAGGTAGCTGTTTCTTTATGCCACCTCACTGAAAATAGCGTTGTTAGGCATCGTCTCATTTAGCTGTATTCTGACCACCGTTTTCTCCGAGACAAAAGAACCAGGCCTACCCTGAAAATATTTGTCTTTCCAAACTGAAAAAGTGGTAAAATGTAATGCCATTCTATATGTATTACTTGCAAGCTTCTGAATTGGTCGTCTCAGAAAACAAAAAAGAGTTTTAGAAAGTTGAGGTCAAAGTTCACTTTGTGTGTTGTCCGAAGCATGGGGAGGAGGGAGCTCCTGGTTGTGCAAGCACTCACGTATTCTATTTCTGCTCATCTTGGGGAAAGGACTGCAAAAATTGAACATTGCATTTATTTAAAGAATTAGAGTGCATCAACTAGTCAGCTTAAAGCTGTTGAGATTCTCTGTTACTGGTGAAAGGATGCATCTTATGCACCGTGCTGAAAGACTTGCTAGTAAATGTTGAATACTATAACGTAACAGGTATACAGTAAGTTTTCATTGTCTTTTCTGTTATCTTCCTAACCTAATCCATCCAAATAACATTGAATTCTAAACATTCGGGGTCAATACAACCTGCAACTCCAATCCTTGGAAGGTAAAAATTAAAGGTTTCCTATATTTATTTCTGTTTTTCCATTAGTGGGTCCCAGCTGGTAATTTCAGGTGAAATGTTCATCTTAGGAAGTCATGGTATTTTGACCCAGATAACTAGTTCAAGACAAATCAGAGAAGTGACCATGCTGACTAAAATCAGAATTAAAAGGGCTTTGTTTTCTTGCTCTAAATCTTGTTCAGACAGAGACTTGTTTTTTTCATTGTGCTCCTGTAGGTCAGGAAAGAATCAGATGGAAATACCAAGCACAGTCACCTTGCTTCCCTAGATGACTTCAATACAGAGAGATCTACAGAGTTTCAGCTCTAGATATGTGAACTTTTAAGAAAGCTCCATGAATAGATCCGTTCAAGTTCAAGAAAGTAGATAACTAGGTGCCAGAAAAACATACTAAGCTCTGTCAAGGGGTTCTTGTTAAGTTGTTTGGGGGGGACAGGATTTTTTGCTTGGTTTCCTGGAAGCTTTTTTTATTGTATCACTGTCCATTATTTGCAGCCACTGATGACAGCATAGAAAGAACAGGCTGTAGGAGCTAATATGTATTATTATAATTGTATTATCATTAGAGAGTATTTCTGTAAGCATGGTATACCTGATGGTAATAGAAATCAGTGGAACTTTTTTTGTGCGGCTTGAATCTGCCGTTTATTCATGATTTGAATATCTAGACTTACATGGATATTAATTATCAGGTTTTTACTTTCTTATGTTCCCAAAGAAAGGTGGTGTCCATAGTAAATGTTGGTTTTCAAGTAGATATACTTTTGCTGTAGTAGTTTTATAAATATTTGTTGCTAAAAACAACTGGTACATGTATGCCTTTTTTTAAAGCAATTACAGACTTTAACATGTACAAAATTATTAATTTTTATAGGTTTGCATGGAAATGGAAAACCAATCAATTTATTTTTAGGACTTCTAAAATTCGTGATTTATGTCTAGTTCATATTGAGTTAAGCGCACAAAGATAGCAATATGTAATTTTTTTTAAGGTCATTTCATTTACAGGATAAGTATGCTGGATATATGTTAAAAGGGGAAGAAGAAAAAAATGCATTTTGAAATGAAAATGGATATATTTTATGAGATATTGCTTATCAGAAACTGAACTGTTAACTGTGCTTTAAAAAAAAACAATGAATTTTATCTTCAGACAATTTTTTTATTCTTAGATTAAAATAGGAGAACAAATCTTCCTGCTTTTGCTGTTGCTTTACAACTTTGAAAGTCATTGAACTCCCTCCATCAAAAAAACCCTGGAAAAATCAGATATGGGATTTAGCACCCACCTGTCACAGTCTGAGATGCTGGATAAGTCAGTGAGCAAACTATTTCCAGGTTTTCACCCATCTTTTCATTATACCTTTATAGCAATGAGGCTTGTGACAGCCACAGTGACTCATGCCAGACACAATTCTAACCTAGTCTCCTTTCCTCAGCCTGTGTGAAGAAAGATACCTAGGGAGAAGTTTGAGAAGTCTGTGACATTATTTTCTACATATGCTCATCTGCCTTCTGGAGATCTGAAAGCTTTTGGCCAAGGAGAGTCAGAGATGGTGTCTTTTTTATAGCAACTGCCAGCTGTATTGTTGGGGTTTTTTTGCCCCTGGTTTTCTCTCTCCTCCAAAAAAGTGGTCACTTTTTGAACCTCTGTAAAGTTTTAATGTCCTGTGGCAAGAGGTTCCAAGGCTTGACTATTAACTCTGTGGAAAAAGTAGCTCCTTTTTTTTGTTATGGAAATGCCACTTACTCACTTTGTTTAATTTTCCCTTTCTCCAGTTCTGTGAGACTACAGCAGCAAACACATAAAGACTTGATTTTTTTTAATGTAAATTAATTTTCATAAATAATTTTATGCCCGAAAATGGATTGCCATGATTTCAGTTTTGATTTCAAATATATTTTAGATGGAAAAGTAGTTAACTTAAATATTTCAAAATGTATACATCTTTAGCCTAAGGCATTTGGCTTTTTGACTTGGGGATGAGAAAATATAAGGTTGGTTATCTGAGCCTCCTTAAATGGGAAAAGAAATGAAAGGAAATTTTTCACAGTATTTTATTTTTTCATAACAATGTTTTCCACAAAATACTCTGTTAATGAATTCCACAGTGTAGGTGAAACTGTTGTTATTCACTGTTACAAAGCTGCAATTATTTTACCTTTTTAAAACTTCCTCATGCTATGAAACAGAAAGGAACCTAAACCATTATGACTTCCATTGAGCATCTTACCTGCATTTTCTACAAAAAGGTGACATAGAAGAGCTTTCCTCCAACAAATAATTAGTGACCTGTCTGTGTAACACAGAACGGAATAATGCGGTCAAGATAATTTGGGTGCTAAACGCAGACTATAAAGTAAAGAACATTATCCCTGTTTTCCTTAAAAAAGAAGAGTGTGAATTCCAGATTGCTGGTTAAGACATGCGTTGATTCGTTGAACTAGACTGCATGCAGTGATTAAAATATTGATTTAAAGACAGTTTATCACTTCTATAAATATCTGAGTAGTGCACTTTCTTTTCCAATTAAGTTAATTTTAGGAGCTATTCCCAAATATTGAATCCTTTTCTCTCTGCTGTTGAAAATAGTGATAAATTATAGAGTTAGTAAGCCTTACATCACTTATAGGGTAATTATTGGACACTGTTTTAAGAGTTGTGGTAGGAGTATCTCTGGAAAAAAATCCTAAGGATAGCTAACCTTGATTCAAGCAGGGGAGGTCATACATATCTAATTTACTGGAGTTCTTTATTATATTTCTGCCATTAACGGTAGGAGGAATACACTGTATACAGTGCAGTCAACTTTTCAAAACAATTTTGGCTAACAAGCTATGGAACACAGAAGAAGATAGAACTGAGTAGAAAAAAAATAAGATAAAACCTTTTGTGTTCTATATTAAACCTAATTTTAAGTGTCTTGTCTTTGTCATTTAAAGCAGGTATCGACAAAGCACAGCAAAGGTATTTGCCAATGAAAAGGGATTCATGTGTGAAGAAGGTTGTCATCTTTTTAGAGTTTGCTTCCTTTAGAATGACATAATGAAGTGAATGGCTTGAAAACAGGGGTAAACTTCCACTAGTAATAGTAGGGAAGGTGGTAGGAGCATGGCAACTGTTGGCAGACAAATGTAATACTGAGGTGGACTGGGGTCTTGCCTCTCTGCTGAGGTCTGATGTTCTCTTCCTCACAGTGTTGTTGGGCAATGCTCCAGTGGTGCAGTAAGTGCTGTTCTCTCAGTCTCTTCCAAGGGAAGAAGTGCTAGCAGGAGAGACTCTTGTTTTATATCAAGTGTTTTAAAAACATTTTGATGTGTAGGTTAGCAAGACCAAGAAATGCACTTTGGACTTGGAGTTGATGATCATGATGGTTGTTACATGCTGAGAGTGTTTGTTTTATGGTCTTGGACCAACCTCCAAGAAAGTTCTGTCCTTCATGTGAAAGAGTTTTGTCTTTCTAGTCATAGCAAATTTTCTCCCCCCTGGAACTTTGTGTAGTCATTTAAACTGCAATCAAGCAAGTGCACAGAAGAGAGAGTGCAAAACCAGAATTTTATGACTTGATCTTGAAATATGCTGCAGCTGAGCAATGATGAAGAATAATTGAATAACTTGTAGTCATTGCTAGAATGGAGTAGAGTTTTCCAGCTAACAGAAGAGGTGATAAGTGTTTTTTCCACAGATGCTGCCAAATACCGTGTTAGCATCAACGAAGAACATAAGAGTGTTGCTAAGCTACGGAGTAGATTGGCGAATTGTTGATAAAAAAAAAATTTCTACTAAACTACATTTTCAGTTGTTTTCTTTTGACCATCCCCTATCCAGTCTCTTCCCTGGGTTCAACATCAGCCAGTTTGTGTATGCGGTGGTTTTCTCCAAGTCCTTTAAGGTGGTGGCATGATCACAGGAGGCGGTTGGAATGGTGTATTGGTACACTGTTAATCCTATGCCTGTGTCACTTATCAAGTCTCAGAACAGCTGCATGTAGATCTTGCGAAGGAGCAGAAGAAGAAATGATACTTTAGAAATTTCACAGGCAAGGAACTACTGGGAATCATGGAGTTTTCTACCAAATAACTCAAATCACTCTAATTCAGTAACCAGGACTTGTGTCACATCTTTTAAAGTAGGTCAGAGTTCATCATTGGTCAAAAGCTGTTGAGATATACAGAGTAGTGAAAAATAATATTTTTCCTCTTCATTGACAAAGATCGTTCAGAGATGCTGCTGAGTGCTTTCAGCCCCTTGCTTGGTCTGAAGCTAAATAAGCTTTTAGCTGGCCTTTGTCAAGTCATTTCATGACTTCTTCAGTTACTGCACTGTTTCTGTCCAGAGCTATGCAAGTTTGACTGCCACAAGAGTCACAGGTCATGGATTAAATTTGGAAATCTTTGTGTTGCAGTCCAGACCTTCTTAAAAACAAAACAAAACAAAACATGCTGAAGATTGAAAGTGTGGGTGATTACTACTTGTAGAAATGAGGTCAATAGTTCCTTATTGTTGCAAAAGCCTTATATATGTGCCCAATCTTGATAATGTTTTTATGTACTTGACATTGAGAAAGATCATTCTTGGAGAAACCTTTTGAGGCCTGTACTTCGCTCTGTATCAGTGCAGTTGGATGATTACCAGGACCCATGCTATCCAAACATTTCTCTGTCATGAATAATCAGTTACCGGCATGGATATTTCTTTGAGGAAGAATTTGATAGTTTCCTGGACACTGTTAGAAAGACTCCCTAGGATTGCAGTGTGGCCCCAGCCCAGGCTTTGAGACATATGTTTCAATTGTAATACTTTGCTTTCTGTCAATTAACATTTTAATTTTTGGGTGCTATTTTATTTTTTAATCTTTCAGAAAACCTGTGTTAACTAATAGGGAAGGTGGGTGTTTTCATGGGCCACTATGTTCATGTGTGGAACTGAAATACAGTTCATTTCACCATGGTTTCATCAGTAGTGGAGTTTGTGGATGTCCTTGGCCCTTTCTGGTGTAACCAGCAGCCTTGGACACTCTTGTTGACCACTGCCTTAAAAACGCAGTGTTCTGTCAAAGGCACTGATTGAGTTGCAGTGATCTTAATTTTGACATTTTCCTTCTCTATTTAGACTTCCACCAGACTTTCCTGTTTGTTTCTTCTAAATGCCTCCATCCTGCTGCATGGTGTTGGCAATAGATCTCTTGTGGGCTATTCTCAGAAATAACAGCGGAGTCAGACTAAGGACAAAGTTGCATTGTTGCTCCAGGTAGTTAATTTTTCTCTCTAAAGACTGAGAAGATTAAATTTCAGATATGGAGATTATTGGCTAGTATTTGAACACTAATTAAAGGTACTAAATACAAAATTCGACTATTACTGCTCTTTTTGGAAGTTGAAATTTACTTCTTCATTGCAGAATAGTATAGGGTGCTAACCGGACAGTGGCTACAGTTATCTCTTTCTTCACTTTGCTCTTATCTGGCTATTAACATTGTAGATATATTCAGACCTAGCAGCTTACTATTTCATAATAGAAATCAGGCTGATTAATGTAACCAGCAACTGGAAAAACATAAATATGCTCTTTAACCGAGTCTTTTCTTGATGAAAATGTGTGTAATGAGATGTAATTTTTTAAAAGTCTGTGTTGCTACTTATCCATTGTGGATTTATATGGGGGGAAAGAGATGCAAGATGTGGGCATTTGATTTCTAACTTCCGCATTCAGGCTTGCTTATTTGTATGATGCATTATTTATTTAAATGGTAAAATAGTAAATTTAAGGCATGTGGCATATTTTGTTTTTCTGTCTTGAACACGTTTGTTACTGTCTATGTATCAGCACTGCTGTTTGCTGAATTGTTCTTTGAAAGGATGCTTTCTTTTAGTAAACTTGAGTTCAAATTTGTTTTTTGCTTAAATCTAGGAAAACGCTGTTACATTGAATATTTGACTGAAGAATTAGGCTTTGACTTTCAGCCATTAGGTTTCGTAGGTAATTCTGTTCTTACTTTGTCTAAAGATGGATCACTCTAGGGTGCAGTTCTTCAGCATGACATGTTGGGAAAATGCTTTGTTTCATAACAAGAACTCCGGGAATTGGGAAGGCAAAGATCAGGGCAATTCAAAATCAGTCTTGAATTTTATTTCCTGCAAATAGCTTTTGTGCTATTCTCAGCCTGCTGATATTTTGAGTATTGCAGCTACTTGAACACATGTGATTTTTAATGCTACATGCATGCAATGGGCGAGCTGATATAAAATCATTGTGTCTGGATAGTCTTCCTGATTCACATGACCATAATAATCCAAATGAGACTTTTCGTCCTAGCTACAAAAGCACAAGTTTGTGACTGCTTAAAAAGTTCTGTTTTAAAGATGTGTGAACTACTTGTTTGGTTTCTGGGCTAATAGCTGTATTTTAAAGAGAAAGAGTTTCAAATCGCCCAACTTTTGAGTCTGACATTGGTGACTCTGCTAATTGTAATAGAGCTGTGGAACTGTTTCATTCCAGATGGAACTTTAATCTGGCTTCTGATTGAGCTGAGTGTCCTTGTAGAGTCTCTTAGCATCTGCTTTGGAAATGTATATAACATTATTCAAAATTTGTACCAAATTAAACCACCCTAAGGCTATAATTCAATTTTTCTTTATTGAGGAATGTATTGTCAACAACTTTATGCCACAGAGTAAAACCTGCACTAGATCTATTATTTTTTTGGCTATTAGCTGGTCATTTAGATTACTGTGATTGAATTTCCAGGTTCTTCAAGTTTACCTTATCAATTAAAGTTTACATTAAGGAATTAACAAATATGGTCAGGGTTTGGGTTTTGTGTGTGTGTGTTTTGTGTTTTTTCTCTGAAAGGAGATGAGCTTAAACTGATGCTTTCTAGCATCAATGATTGGATTATATTTTTATTTATAAAACAGTAATGATTTAATAATTCTAGATAATTTCTGTGAATGAAGTTTGAGATACCTGGTTTTGTATTTGGATTGTAAAATGAAAAAGAACACATGAAATATATTGAAATACACCATATCCCATTCATTTAACCTTATTTTAGTTTCTCTTGTATCTCAAACAGTTAATGATTGTAACTTTTCTTATTTTTTAATCCTCCAAAGTCAGCCTTATTTAATTACAGTTTTTATTTTAAAATCTTACTCTTGAGCTCAGTATAACTGCTGTTTTGAATACGAGTTCTTTTATTAAAGATGGTCAGATTAGGGTAGCAAATTGATGCAGTTTTTCTGTTAAGACGTGGTGTGTGAAATGCTCTCTAACTTGAGTAGATATGCTTGAAAAGACGAAGGTGGTGTTACCAGTAAGATCAAAGTCTGAAGCTTTGCGTGTATCAATTGTCTGCTAAAGCATTTCTCAGCCTTAAAAAGTCTTGCCCTTTAGAACTGCCTACCCCAAATGTTGAAGGGAAATCACTGAGAACTTCAGCTGAGTGTTGAAAACTTACAAAACGTCTATTTTTTTTTACTTGTGACTTTTCTTTTTTTCTGTGGTTTGTCTTTATCCATGCACCTGCTAAATCTGTTGAAGAAACTTCACTAAAACCAACTGACATGGCTGACAAATTGCTTGCCTTCAACATCAGAAATTTGCTGCTTCTGCTGCTGAGAAACATGGCGAAGTCAGGAGCGTTATCTTTATCAGGTTATGCGAAGCTATTCCAGTTTCATTGCAGCTTCTAGCAGAGTTGATTGGCAATATGTATTTGCTGAAGGGTAATTTTATTGAAATGGGCAAAGACCTGTCTCTTTCCAGAAAGCATCTATGGAAAAGTTTTAAAAGAGAAAGGAAGGTCCTGCCCCTGTACAGCTACTGTGTTGTTTTGGAATGTGCTATGTGCAAATCTGTCTTCTTTATTTGGACCGATTCAGGATGCAAAACTGTGCTCTGAGTCAGACAGAATAGTGAGTTAAACCTGGATCTTTTATTTAAAACTTTTAGTAACCAAGTTATGACGTGTGATGCAGCTGTGTATATTGATGGTAATGTTCAGTAGATATTCTTCTTATTTTAATTTTGGGCATGAAAAAATTTCAAAATGTCATGGTTTAACCCCTGCCAGCAACTAAGCACCACACAGCCGCTTGCTCACTCCCCCCCAGTGGGATGGGGGAGAGAATCAGAAGAGTAAAAGTCAGAAAACTCGTGGGCTGAGATAAAGACAGTTTAATAGGTAAAGCAAAAGCCGTGCACACAAGCAAAGCAAGGAATTCCTTCGCTACTTCCTATTGGCCGGCAGGTGTTCAGCCACCTCCAGGAAAGCAGGGCTCCATCACACTTAATGGTTACTTGGGAAGACAAACACCATCATGCTGAACGTCTCCCCTTCCTTCTTCTTCCCCCAGCTTATATACTGAGCATGATGTCATATGGTACGGCATAGCCCTTTGGCCAGTTTGGGTCAGCTGTCCTGGCTGTGCTCCCTCCCAGCTTCTTGTGCACCCGGCAGAGCATGGGAAGCTGAAAAGTCCTTGACTAGGGTAAACTCTACTCAGCAAGAACCAAAACATCAGTGTGTTATCAACATTATTCTCATCCTAAATCCAAAACACAGCACTCTACCAGCTACTAAGAAGAAAATTAACTCTATCCCAGCTGAAACCAGGACACAAAAGGGCAGAGTTATCATTAACTAAAATTGAGATCATCTGTCTATCACCACTTACCATCCACCAGGGTTATTGTATTTTGTTTATTCTCTTTTTTCCTCTTCTGTTGCTCAGTGGAAGGGCAGTAAACACTTATCCAAGTTCAGTCCAGTAAATGATACAGCACTGTGTTAAGCCCATTTATAATCCCTTTTTCCTATTGCAACTGTGCTACACTACAGAAAGGGAAGTAGAACTTCTGAGGTACAAGTGCCATTCTCGCTGCTTCCAGCAGGATGTGACTTGCCCAACTTTTTGAAGAATGGGTGTCAACACCTACAATTGGGAGTGCGATCTGGGCCCTAGCTCATTGACATCGTCCCCACCCGAACTTCATACAGCATTAAATCTCCCCATCCTCTATTAAATTCTTGTGCGAGTCTTTATGCATTCATTTGGATTTGTGTTAACAAAAACCCAGCAACTCACAAGTTGTATATCTTACATTCCAGATGCTTTTGATAATTGATTTAAAACCAACAAAATTGCAACCATACAAAATGGGTTAGCTGTTCAACCAATGTAAAAGGAAATCTCCACTTCCCTAACGTCTTTCTTTGGACATATTAGCTGCCATGCTCCATCTTCTTATGCCTGAAGAAGTTTAGAACAGGTTCGTTTCCAAGCTCTTTTGTCAGTGAATGGGAGACGAGTGAGAGGTTGCACAGAAGTTGGTTCGCATCAGAAACTTATCTTCTTGAAGAAGGCAGTGGACAAAAGGGGATATCTGTTTGGGCCAGTCTCCTGTTCTGTCACCTTAAATCAGCATTAAACTGTGTCATGCATTTATTAGAGTGTATCAAAATTGCAACATTTTTGTGGTTTCCTTCCTTACACTTCAAGCAGCTTCTTTTATGTGTTGACAAGAGACAATAGTTATGAAGTGAGAGTACATATGAGATAGAGACACAATTGCCAAATCAATCTCTCTGGTATCTTAATGCCATCAGCTTCTGCTGAAGTCAGAATATGTGACCAAATCACTCACTAGTTTCTTGAAGGCGGTTTAAAAGTAAATACCATCATGTAGACTGTCTTCACCAGCACAGCATTGGAAAGACCCCAAAACTAACAAGGTATCAAGCAAACTAATAGCTAGGAATGCAGTGATACTAAATATTCCACCTTTAAGGTTAAATCTTTCTTTCAAAATTTTATATTTCAGTACCTCTGGGGAATTTGCTTTTTCAAGTAACTTTTCATATCAAAAGCAAGTAAAAAAAAAATGCCTCTTCCATTTACTTCCCTGAATTCTTCCATCTGTGAATTACAAAACCCCATCATTGCATTGTGAATCGACTGTTCACTCGGTGACTTTCAAACTTCTGTTACTTTTTTACATGCAGAACACTGCTATAATCCAATAAATTTTACTTTGCACATGTATATCTAATTTTGAAATGACTAAGTATAAATTAGGTCTTGCCTTTAGTCACAAATAAAAAGACAATATTCTAACTTTTTTTTAAAGCACCCAATGACAATTTTTAGTCTCCATAGAATAAGAATTTTATGATGGTTCTTTTGATTTGTGGTCATCTGATGACATGAAATTGAAAAATAAAGCATGGAGCAAAATGAACCATAAGAAACATGAGTTGTGGGAACATGCCCTACCTTCAGAAAGTCACTGTTTCCCTTTTCTTTCTCCTATATGAGAAATTTTTTTTGTAGCTTGCACACACCATCAAATACGTAGCATGATCCCCAGGAGACTGGTGGTTTTACCATTCAACTGGTCAACTGCAGAGCTGAAGCTATTTCAACACCTGTGTGATACCTGCATGGGTATACTGATAGGAGTCACAGATGGATGCATAGTGTTTTTAGACTGTTGTTTGATAATTTAAGTTAGTATTTTGCATAGTTAAGGTTATTTGTAAAAGTGTGAAAAAGTAATAGGCTGTTTCTTCTGAGTTTTTAGCCATTGATTATTAGCAAGTTTAATTTATCCTCACTAAAAAGAAATTAAGTTACATTAATACATATCTTTGATAAATGAAGACATGTTATGCTTCAGTGAAATTGTTAAAAGCAAAAAGAAAAGAGGATTAAATAAAGTGAAAATATTTAACTCATAGATACTTGAATTTCAGTTTGACCTATGTTTGTTAAAGGCAGATATGTTTGTCATTCTGATGAAGATGCATTTCTTCATACCTTGCTGTTGACAGAATCTCACCTACTTTTCCCATTTATTATGATAATAGTCTACCAGATGTCATATGTCACAGCCTAGTGAAGTTGTCTCTGCCTATTACTACTTTATATATAATGTGTATTCTTGTTCTTCTTTCCTTAATTTAGGAATTGTTATATGCTCTTTGACATCCCCTGTTTTATGAGGAAAAGAATAGAGGCCAACTACTTAAAATATTTGAAAGCAGTTTTAGAAACAGTAGCTGCTTTTCTTGCTATTGTAAGTACCATTATATTAAAGTATGCCTGCATGTGGATGAATAATCTGAATCTCGTAAAAATGGTCATATAACTTAAAACTGTACTAAATGTTAACTTAATATATCTAGGTGTGTTGTACCATGCAACTTTTTTGAAAATTGCTGGTTTCAGTGGACAGATACATAGATAAGTGCTAATAAGGGGGATGAAAACACAAATTATCATACGTTATGGGTACCTGTAGTGATAAGAGTAACAGAAGTCATAACTCTTTATGTAAACATAAAATGGGCGAATACTCTTTTTAAATACAGTTATAATCTAAAAGACAGGACAGCCTCCTATATATATGCACAGATAGACGCAGAGTCGAAACAAATTTTGGCAGAGATACAATAGCAAGATCAGCAAGCTGTCTTTTGATTCACAACCTTTGAGCTTCAGTGGGACTGGTTCTCAGCACTCATCGTTCAAGGGGTGGTATTGTACATCCCTGTGTGTTAAAACTGTATTGAATACACACCGCGCTTGTGATGATAGGAATATCAAGTTGTAGAATCATTTTAAAAAGAAGTAGAGCTACTTGGAATCACAGCCAAATTTCATTCATTTTTTTGGCAGTTGGGGAACTAGCACTTGTCAATTGTATTGGAAAATTTTATTTCCATACAAAGCTTTTTGCTTAAAAGGTTCATATCTTGGGAAGAGTGCATTTTCTGTAAATGTGACCAGTGTTCATTTTGCATTATGTACTAAAGTCATTCTGACTTTTCTTTCTTCTGTTTTAAGTTTGGGGTTTTTTTTGTGTATTAAAATTAAGGTAAAAGTGCCCCCTAGATTTTTAGATTTGTGTGCTTACATATTAGAATCTACAGAAAAATTCCATATAAGACATTCTTTTTCTTTCAAAATCAATATTAAGAAGTTTAAAGGCTTTTCTTTGTCCAGAGCAACAGCAAGAACATGCAACTATCAGCAATTTAATGTAGTTTGCTTTCTTATATTTTACTGTGGAATTGTTGATACATAAGTTTAACTATTTCATGAAAACACTTTTGTTCTTCTACTGTAATATTTTAGATGAAAGACTGAGGAGTTCTCTATACATTCCTGAAGGGATTGTTGCAGTCCTTAAAGCTGCATTATGTAGTGTAATGTAGATGAATATGACAAAAATCAACATAGAAAACTATTATGCTTGAAGTAGAGGAAATCAATATGAAGCCTGACATTTTTCTTTTACATTTGCAATCTCTGTGGAACTAGAATGGACCAAGGCTCTGAATATTTGAAGTTAGACAGTCCTGAAAAAATCACATTTGAATAAACCTAGATCACTGTCTGAAATCAGTGTTGCACTCCTGAAGTTTCTTTCAAAATGAATATTCTCTTTTTAGAAAAAGGTACTTAAATTTAATTTGTATGTCTTCCAAAGACTTGAATTTTTCAAGTATTTTACTTTCAAAATGAAAGCAAAGGAATAAGTTAAATTGTAAAGATTAATTATCTGTAAAAGTCAAACAAACCTGAAACTTTGTATGTTCAATAGGTGCCCCCTCTTTTGTTGAAATGATCATAGTTCAAACGTTCATCTTTACATAATGAAAATTAGAGGAGAGAAATTTGTATAAAATAGCTGATTTCTTAGGTTTTTTCCTCCCCACTCCTCAAATGAAATGTTGTAGATAGCAAAAAGCAGTCCTGTTACAGTCCTGTTACACTGAGCAAAAGCCAGACTTGATGCACAGAAAGTAACCTTTTATTCAGTCTTAAGTTGAGAACGTTTTTCTAAGTGACAAAGCCTATGATACTTAGGAAATATTTCTACCTTTCTATAGAAAAGACAACTGTAGTGCTTAAATTGATTATAATAATGAGGCGTCAAACAAGAATATCTTTAGGCTGATGAAGCAAATACAGAATAGTTGATGTGCTGCCTGTACTGATGATTTCAGCACTTAGACATTACTTGAGGATTTAAGCAATTTCTTCAATCTTCACCTTTTCAAAATGGACGCAGTAGCGTGTTTAATTAAAGGTGAAATAACCCACAGTTTTTTCTCTTTACAGTCCATAATGCCAAGTAGACATATATACTTCAATTTGTTATAAAACTAAGTTTGAAATAAAAGAAGCAGCTTTCATAGCATTTAGAAATAATTCTACTATAAAGTTTTGGTTTAGATTTGCAGTCTCTGCTCTGTCTTCTAGAGCTTTTTATTTTCTTGAGATGATAATATGACAACATAGCTTTGAATTCTGCCAACATTCCAAATATGATCAAATTTATGACTGTATTATGATTCTTGCTCAATTCTTTATCTGGATGCATTTTAAATAAACACCAGTAATACTTATGGTTGGTGATAATTTCCAACATGCTCAGCACTTAATTTGCTAATATTTGAATTAGCAGAATATACTTTTTTAAGTAGAATCATTAACTTCATATAAAATGACCAATTTTTTCAATTGTTTAATCTTACCTTTTTTTCCAAAATAGCTGGCTTAATCATATTTCACACTTGATCAGTTTGTCTGCAGATTACCACTTTGGGTAAGTGTTTGTAGTTTACCATTTGTTTCTCAGTAGCAATATCACTTCAGCTTTAAATCCAAGGAAGAAACAGATATACAGATTTATTTTTGTTTAATCTTGCATTCTGTCTACATTTCACTCATTCATTTCCATTTGATTGGGCCAGATAGACCAAAGTGAGAACTATGACTTTGTATGCAAACCAATATTAACCTGTAGATGTGATTAATGTGATTATAAATTAATATCTTAACAGTTAAAATTGAGGTGTTTTTTAATTAAATGAAATACTCAATTCACAAAATACTACTGTTGTCATTCATTTAAAAAAAATACATTTAACGTAGTATCAAAGCCAGCAGATTTACATGTAATTTCCTTTAAAATAATGCCCAATCTCTGGACACTTTTTACTGAGAATAGGTATAATCTCACGTGTTGTGTAATCTTACTAATTTTAGCTGAAGTCATTCCTTTGCTTTATCAAAGTCGACCCAACTACAGGGAGATGTGCTTAGCTGCAGTAGTCGTTGCCTCCTGAGCAGAACTCTAGCATTACCAGTTCCTGACAGCTGCAAGCCAGCCTCTGGGCATCTTGCTAAATTTTCAAATGTAATTATACAGTAGACTTCCTTTAACAAATTCTGTGTTCCCAGCTATAATTATAACAGCTCTTCTTGCCTCTAGCCTGTGCCTTATCTTACAACCCACCTCCATATCTCCCACTGCTGGCTAGTGTTATCCAGTAGAGCTGATGGATCTAGAAAAGCAGAGTTTATTCTCTCTGTCCTCACAAGAATGGTTTCATCAGTACAGAAGATCCAATTCTTCTGATCTGCTCTACTGAAATGACATGTCCCATAAAGCTGAAGATTGTTCTCTGATTCGCAGAAGAGCTGTTGATTAGCACACCACGTTCATTTTGAAAACAATTTTCAATTGTTATTACTGTTATTAGAGCTGTCCATGAAATGGCTGAAGCAGCCAGCACAGGGAAAGGAGGCCTTCTAAAACCACTTTGTTTTCATGTTGTGAAATTCAGGATATCATTTCTTTAACTGTGCTATTTGTGTGTTAGGTTTTCATATACAAAGCCGTTC
Organism: Nipponia nippon; assembly: GCF_047370975.1. Taxonomy (NCBI): domain Eukaryota; kingdom Metazoa; phylum Chordata; class Aves; order Pelecaniformes; family Threskiornithidae; genus Nipponia; species Nipponia nippon. Next base: position 127,720,008 of record NW_028262290.1, read on the forward strand.
ATGTTCCTTTTAAGGTCACACATGTAACATGAAAATAAAAATGATAAATGATGGAGCTTTTCTTACATGAAATGCTAGGTAATTTTAGCCAAAGAGTGATAAAACAGGAAAAGTTATCCACAGATGTGCTCAACCTAGTATTGGCTCATGTTGAAGAAATTTAGAAACAACTACACAGAGTAATAATCTCCTCTCCACCTGTCCAGTAGCAAGGAAAGCTGATGTGATGGTTTTGAATATGGGAGTCTGAAGATAGGAAGTAAGTGAGAGAGCTTGTGCTGTTGAAGATGCACAGAGGCAGCCTTCCTTTTTCTTCAGTCTCTTACTGTGGTTGGCTGTGGCAGGTGGTCTGATACTGGAGAAATGTATTGCCTGGAAGATCACAGATTACCATCTTTTTCAGTCTTTCCTGCAGCAGGATCAAGTACATTGATCAAACCTTTTCTTGAGAAGCTTCAGTGAGTAAAATACCCTAGCACTCCTAAAAGTTACGCTCTGGCTGACTTTTCATAGTTTGCATACACCTTTCTAAGAATTATGATGTCCCAAAGTATATACAGCACAGTAAGAGGTGGAAAAAAGTAATTACCAGCTCTTCACATGCACGTGTATACATGTGCGCACACACCCACCCACATACACATCACATGCTTGTCAGCCTGTTTCAGTGAGATGTGTTTTTGAAAGATACCACAAAATTTACTCTTTCAATTTGTATTCTTCTCTACTGATTGATTCCCTGTGTAATGTTTTATTGCTGGTCTGTTTTGTGTTCATGTCTGTGATGCGTCTTTTCTAAATGTAGCACTTCAGATTTGTCTGTATTGAATGACCTTGTTGATTTCTGACTTTTTCAAAAGCATTTGGAAATCAGATCCCATCCTTTGAGGTGCTGCTAGTTTCTCCCAGCATTGTATTATCTGCTGATTTTATAACCACATTGCCTTCGAGTCACTAGGATTGTTATTAAAATACCAGATAGAAGCAGATCTAAACAGATGTCTGAGATCCATTTGAAATATATACCCGGTTTGACAGAGCTGTTGAAAAGTTCTTTTCAGGAACAACTGCTCTCCGATTTCAATCATTTTTGTGTCCAGCTTATGGTGATTATGTCTAGACAGTATTTCGTTATATTGGCAGTGACAACGTGGGACATGTTTAAAATCTCTCTGATCTCAAGCTTGTATCACATCTACTGTTAACCTCTCATCCATGAAGCCAGTTAACACCTTTTCAGTGAAGTAATTCAGATTAGTGTGAAGGGATCTGTATTTTCTAATTTACCTTCTTTTATCTTCTAGAAATTTGGTTGTTCAATAATTGGTTCTAAAATCTTTTCAGGTTTTAATGATAGACTGGAACTTGCAGGTGGGACTTATCCCACCTGGGGGGGACAGGAGAGGGCTCGTTCTCAAGTTTGTTTTTTTTCTTTTCTACCTCTTTTGATTTTCTTTCTTGTGTTCTGTTCTCTTGGAAATAATGAGACCACGGATCCTACCCTGTTACGTCTGTCTTCCTCCATAATTTCCAGCATGACTCTCTTCAAGGTTTTTTTTTCATTCCTTTGTTACGTTATTTCCTCTCCTTCTTGTTTGTAGCAACGGTATGTGTGTCTTGTATCACTGTAGGTCTCATTGATCACTGATACAGGACACGGATGGAAACTTTTTTCTGGTGAGACAAGCTGACAGCACGTATAGAAGAAATTTTCTTTGGTTTTGCTTGTTCTGTAACTTCGGAAAGGCATAGTTCTGCTCACAGCAGTAAGATTTCAAAGGCTACCGTCAGAAAATTAAGTGTTCTTTCATCACATCTTACGTACCAGGTGGAATGGGAGTAAACAGGTCAGTTCCAAGGAGAAATGAGATCCAAAATTTTGCTTATGTGAAGTGTAAAGATAGAGGTGATTACATACTGAAATCATCATCTTGGGCTTTGAACTGCAGGCCATTAAAATGGGTTGGGGAAAAGATTGAATTAGGACAAGGGAGACTCTATCCCAAATTGTTATATCAAAATATCTTCTGGAAATTCTTCTATCCTGAAAGACTGTGACTTTGGTATTTGGTATGATGGCCCATGGGTGGCCTTTTCTTGGTTAATAAATTTGTGCCTGACCACTTAAAATCCATCATTCATCTGTTGTTGACTCGTTCTTCTTGTATATTGCAAGATGGAGAATTTTACCCTAAAATAAAACTAAAATTAGAAGCAGTGAAAGCAGGGTGGATTTTTTTCAGGTCTGTCATATGAGCTGAGCCTTCTTGCCCACCAATAAAGAATGATGACAGAAGCCAGAATGTTTATACCAATTGATATTGTCTCTTTAAAATTCAACGTTTTATCTTTTGCCTTTCAGTTTGCTTTATGGGTCATTTAATTTTTGTTACTTTTCTTTAGTATGAGCTAAGAAGAGAATATTGCTGAATATGCTAAAATAGATGTATATTTTTTTAAGGCTGGCATTTAAGCAGACAAAGAATCATGCTTAATGCTGCTGTGATAATAAATAGTACTATAATTGATTGTTGATAGAAACCCTTAAGATACATTTTTATGGTTGAAGTGTACTTTGGGTAAGCAGTGTTCAGTTTGCCTATTAAAATAATTCACTATATACTGTGGTTTCTTTGAGTATTAAGGAAGTAGGACTTTTCCAACAACAGTAATTGGTTGACACTGCTTGACCTTAATGCAAAGCTACAGTATTTAATGAACAAACAGAGGGAATAAAGTTTTGATAAATAAGGCAATTTTCATGAAACCTTTAGAAATATGCTTGGAGTCTTTTAGTGTTAGATTGACGGTTTCTCCTTTTGTGAAAAGAATAAGTGAATAATTTAAGGCTATACTTCATGTTTTCAGATCTTCATTCTGTCATATAAATAATAGACTGTGAAATGCAGCAGCTCCTGTATTCACAGATTTAATAGACCTATACAAGTGAATATCTTACTCAGCTTCTGGCATCTTAAAATGCTCTTTTGTGCATATGTATACCTGAGAAGCAACGCAGAAGCGGGACATTCCTAGACTCTCTTCAGTAACCAAATTCCATACTTTAAGCATGCCACATATTCTGTTTTTAAACAAATTGTTCTTAAAATACTTTTAGTAAAGCTTGATGTCACTTTTAGTATTTTTAGTTTTTAGTTCTGGTACAGTATTATGATGGACAGATGTCAAAGAAAGTAATACATAGCTATTCAAAATTTAAGTGTAATCTAAAGTTTACTTACTTAAATGGAAAGACTGTGTGAAAGGCATTGAGGTTGAGATCCAGCATGGAACTTTGAAACACCATTGAATCTTGATGAGAAAAGAATCAAATGTATTTACTAAAATAGTGAAATATCAGGGTAACTTATATGATTTGCTACATTTATTCTCAGTTGTGTAATTTCTTTTTAAGGGAATCAGTATTGGGGAAGGCAGAGCAGAGAGAAACAAAATTAAGCTAGTTTCTTTTCTGTCTTTCCACTCTCTTTCCCTCCCCCTGCCCAGTTAAGTGGCTTTAGTTTAATGTATGTTGAAAGGATGGTGAAGTAAGACTTACTGTGAACAAGTGGCCAAGCATTGGGATTCTTTCATGCTCTCCATCTTCCAAGCAGGAACATAGTTTTAGGACTAGTGGATCATGGGAAACATAAAGATTCCCTTGGAAAGTATGTACTACTGTGCCTGTTTTGTTAGCTGCAAAATGTAGCTTTCCTAAACACTTCCATTTAGAAGTTTGTTACCTGCATTTTCTTTCTGATACCTACTTCTTTCAACATCGGAGTAACTCTAGTTGTTAGGCACCTTCTACTAGCATATAATATGATACCAAACTCTTGCTTTCCTCCATCCTATGTGGGTATGCAGACATCTACACAAGTAAGGAAAGCTCTTTATTCATATTTCGAAGACTATTTTCTGTAAATAACGTTCAAGAAATCTGGCAGATGGTCTGCTTTTGCCATGGTATTGATTTATGTAGTCCCCATGTAGGTTCCAGAAATGTGTAGTATGGATCTTTCAGACAAAGTGAGCAGTCTACATGAGGATTTCATCACCTTTGCTAAAATACGGGCAGTTTCTTTCCTGTTTCTGCTTACTGATACTCTCTAGTTCAAGTAGTCAAGTTACTTTCTCTCTTACTTTTCAAGAAAAATAATATTTTTATCTTATGTCATGTTATATAAATCTTAACATAATCCTATATTCTCTTTTGTAATTATTTCAGTAACTTTTCATCTCTTCATTTTTTTCATTTCCACTGATACAATTTTCTTCATATTCACTATAAGCCTGTCTTTTGATTTTGGCTAGTCCAAATGCTTAAATGGGGAGACTTGCTTTTCCCACTCTCCATACTCTATTCAACTCATTTATAACTCAGAAAATGCAGGGATAGAGATCATTCTACAGTGTAACTTGTTGCAAACTAATATCGCAACCGTATGAATAATGTGAAAATCATTGTGCCGCACTGGTATGAAATACATTGTCGTCATCTCTGTTTTCAGAACTTATATAGAGTAATGTTTTCCATTTCTTTTGATGCATAAATATTATTTAAGTCATTGGCTGGGGATGTTTCTGTTGTTAAAGTAAGAATTTACAGGATTAGTCTGTTAAATATATTGATCTTTTAAAGCAAACCAGTCACTGATTGGATCCAACTGTGACTGAATTGACTTGTTGTGGTATCTGAGCAATATATTTGTTGTTATTCATTATTACTTCAGTACAAGACTGTAGTAAGTCCTCTGTAAATATATGTATTCACTGTTCTTTATTTGCAGGCTTCATTTGTTTAAGGGTAAAATGCAGGAAGGAGGGTATAAAAAGCAAAGGAAGTAAATAGGAAAGCAGAACAGCAAGGAAAAGCAGTAAAGATATTTTGCTAATGGCTATATATAAATGATGCTGAGGTTGCTTTTAAATTCTGAGTTGGCTACTGTTCTTTATTTAGTCAGTGTGGATTTTTTTGCTTAATTTGTTAACACCTATAGAAATTAGAAAGAGCAGTAGTTATGACAAATGGACTATGTAATCTGAAAATTGTGTTTTGTCACATGTTTTAGTCACAAAACCTAGTTGAAATCAATTGTCCAAACATTCACTTAACATATTAATAAGTAATACAGGAATACTCTAAGCCCTCTTGAATTAGATATATTACATCTTGTTACAAAATTTAATGCCAGGCTTAATAACTCAAAGTATGCTCTAGAATAAAAATATATTTATATGCTAGTATATTGCAACTAGGAAGCTAATCCAAATTAAAAAAAAAAACAAAACAACCAAACAAAAACAAAACAAAAATAGCCCAAAACAAAAAAACAAACACACAAAAAAACCAACAACAAAACAAAACACTATGTAGTTGGAACTGTTTAATATACTCATGTAGACAATTTTATTTAATTTCTTAAAAGGAAATGCCAAAATTTATTCCTTCAGTGAGTATGTTTTTCGTAGTTTATTTCTAAATGCAATTTAATTTGTTTTGAGAACAGTGGTCAGATTACAGGAGCTATTTGGGTACTTACTTGCAAAATCAGTGTTTTCTAGGACTTTTTTTTTTAAATGTGTTTAGATGGTTGTGTTCTTAGATTTTCTAATGGAAACACTATAGAAACAGAGTGAAGTACCAGCTTTTCAAAAAGGGAAGATGCTGTTTCCAATTCAACACTATTAGCTTTGCATGTTTTTAATAGGAAAAATTATTTAAAATAGCAATGTATCCCATTGTTATGTGAATAGAATTTAATTATCTCACAGTAGTTGAAAAATTCTGCATAAACATGTTCTGATGAGTGATTAAAAAAAAATTCTTGATTTACAAGTGCGTTTTTGAACAGTTAAAAGAGAGTTAATAAAAGATAGATGGCTGATCAGGTGTTGGAATTTGATTTGTTAAATTTTTCTTAGAACCGTAGCCTTGAACATTTTCAGTGTGTTTATAACCAGCTGTAGTGTGCTATTGAACCCTGTACAATTTCTTTGGTCTTATTAATAATGAATTAACCACTTTCTAGAAAATACATCTAACAAGATCAAGTTACTGAAATTTGTAAAATACACATTTTTAAGAAGTTCAGTTGCAGGAGGAAGAATTTAAAATAATGCTAAGAAATGGTCAAGAATTGCAGGTTGATACACATTTCAGGTTGAATACTGAAGAAGTCTTCATAATGCTCAAGTTGTTAGAGTTGACTATCTACCATTATTGTCTTTTTAAAAACAAATAAATTGAACCACATGGACTTATCTTACATGTTGTTTCTGTCTCTCCTGTTACATGATTATGTGGAATGCTTATTTGACTTGGAAAAAAATACTAGTTTTGGTCACATGACTTTTTGTTATATGGAAATTTCCAGAAGAAATCCAATGCCTTAGGTCGCTTGAATCCCTTTAGATCAAACTAAAAATTAAAAATGTTTTTAGCATTTTATCATCAAGCATCTTTATTCTCCATCCAAAGGTCAATTGCAGAAGTCTGGTACCGGCACTCCTACTCCAGCTTCCTCGTAGCTGCTGGTGACTGGGCCTTATCCCAACGCTGCTTGACTGTTGAATGTGCGGAGAATATCATTGTAAGGACAGCTGTCTCCTTTGTGTTTGAGCACCTGCCACTATGTGAGTTAATTTTTCTATGTTTTTTTTAAAAAAAGCAAACTGAGTTTGCCTCATTTTCATTAATGCCATAGTTACACATTTAGCATTTATGAAAATGATGTTTGTGATGTCTTTCCTGTGCTTGTCCAAAAATTAATTTAAATACCCATTCTGTAAAAAAACTCTCTTATTTTACAAGCATAGGTGCTTTTCTCCCCACTTTGCTACATTAAATTTTAAAAGACAAGTGAAAATATTGACTGTAGTATTTGGTTTTAAAACTGACGGATAACTGTATTGAAGTCTGCTTTCCACAGAACAGGTGAAACATAGACAGTGTCAGTGGGAGCTTTTATTTTCTTCCATAATATGCCCTAAGACCCGACCTAGAGGGGCAATTCACTATCTAATTGAAACCTCTCCTTACATTAACAACATGGCAGTGTTTAGTAATGATACAGTGTTTGCTGTTAAAGACTTTCCAGTTTTGCCTTAAATAGCTAGATTATATTACCTCAATTTGCCATATTCCCTCTGTTTAGTTTGGAATTAGCTTGCAAATGTTAAGGTGATACTATTGAGCTGTACAAAGGAATTAGAAAGTTGAAATCCTAGCAAGGTAGCAATTTAAAGTAGTCAGTCTACAGAAAAACACCAGTTCAAGTGATTAAAGGTCAGGAAACTCATTTTAATAGGAACAATTTTTTGCTTTTACTGACTTCCATCAGTGACTTTAATTAGTTATTTTTCCTTCATACTGCTCTGGATAATTTAAAACCCTCTCTGAACTTACTTTTTAAGACATACATGTGCTTGTGTTTTTGTATGTATAGTTTCTGTACCTTTGAAGTGTAGTTAGTTTTTTCCAGCATTGCAATAAAGTACAGAACACTATGCAGTACATTAAAGAAATAGAGCCTATGCATCAGAACAATTTTCATGCCTCACTCAATTCTTAATGTAAATTAGTAGGAACATTGGTTATCCATTTGAGAAATTGAGTTGGTATAAAAATAAAAATGCACTTATGGTGTGTGGTGCTTTGTGTATCATCTTGGGAGTGTTTTGCTGTTTATCTGTCACTTGCATTAGAAAAAGCAGTCACTGGCTGCAGGTGACATTAAAAATTAAAGGTTAACCTCAATTTCTTTACTGACCAGACGTGGGGCAGAAAGTTCTTCTGGATGTGTGCCTGAATTCTGGAACTGTCAAAAAGAGTTGAGAAGTAAAGACTTGTGCTTTTGGTGGTTTAGTCTTTTTGTGTGTGCATGTGTGGTTATACGATTTCACCATTTTCAAGTGTTTAGACTGCTTATTCTAGGTTATATCAAGATCATTTTTCATTGCATCCAACTTTGTGAAATTAAAAAATGACATGATAATGCTATAGTAAATAATTATAATGAACTCACTGTACTGATTTACATAATTTTGGGAATGTCTTTTTATTTTGATACTTAGAAAAACTAATAAAAATAGCTTTTTTCCTATTACTAGAGAATATGTGTCTTTCAAAAACTAGTTAAAATTGTTGTTGCAAATTGCTGTAGCAGCTTTTGAATATTCTGGTTAGCTCAGTGTACATTTAATATAAGACAAGATTTATACACTCCTGAATAAGCCTGGGAGATCTTTCTTTAAGTATTAAGGCTTTTGACAAAGTTGGCTTCTACCCCATGGTGAGTTCAGAGCAAGCCAAATTCGGGGTAGTGTAAGGCTTCCCTCCTCTCTCACTCCAGGTGTTGGAGGCAGCATTCAGACCAGTGAAGACAACTAGCTTCAGGCAGCAGGGGTTTCCACGTAACCTGCCAGATATCTTTCATTTGCAGAGTAGGTATTACGCTTGTTCAGTGGTAGACCACGCTATGAGCAAGTCTTAATATTTGAGATGCAAACTCGAAGCTGTGGCTGCCCCTCTCTACCTTCCATTTCATCTCTTGATTTTACTTACCCATGCAATAACGTAGTATGCATATAATCAATAGATCTGGTGGTTCTTGTTGGCTGCTGAGTGAAAATGAGAAGGGAAGAAAGAAAAATGAAATTGCCTGCTCTGTCTTCATGATTAAAAGACTGCCAAAATGCGCCTGTTTTCTTTCCCCATCCCCCGTTTGCTGAACGGTGCATCTCTTCTGTCCTTGGCTGTTTTGCCTCTTACAGCTCTTCTTAGGAAAACAAGAAAATAGAAATCTCATTAAGGAAAGCAATGAATATTGCTTTAGAAAAGAACATTGCTATTGATGTTTTTTAGGAACCTTAGTATTTCAGATGTGTATAATTGTTTTAAAATTATATATCCGTGTGCTTGCTTCATAGTAAGCTTGACACAGTTGTTTCAGGACGGGTATGCTGTAGATTTTTCAGACTTTGAATTAAATCATGTTAAGAATTCTTTGACTGGAAAGTGATAATGCACATTTCATGTGTTTTACTTATTATTCCTAATTTGTTAAACCTATATTTAAGACCAATAATTTCTCTGAAGTCAAAATATTTTTAAATGCCAGGTATTTATTTTCCTGTATTTCCCTCTGCTTGAAATTATTCCAGTCTTCTCCAAGATTGGAGTTCTGCCTAACACTTCCCAATTTCTTGCATTTCAGACTTTTTTTTTGTTGACATAATAATGAAACTGGTCAAACACGTTTCACTATTGAAATAACTTACAAAGAAACCGAAATACTATATAGCTTTAAGCATAGTTGCTTTGACTTAAGGAGTAATTAAATCCTGTATAATAGTTGATAATTGTTGGCTTGTAGCCTGGCTGTAAAGTCTTCATTTTATAAACTGGGTTATGAAACATCAGGAAATATGAACTGTATTTTTAGAGGAAATATCTCAGATAATTAAGTACTGCAGAAAGTGGTTATAATTTGAAATGCAGTACTTTCTAAAAAGAAACCTTTAAGTGATTTTATGTATTTTTTTACAGGCTCTAGAATAGGTGGTATTTTATAATTTGTCAGTTACTTCCTTTAAGTTCAAATAAACTTCTATATCAGCCTAAAAAGCACTATTTGGTGACTTGCAATCATGTTACAGATGGCATCTTTTCTTAAACACTACAGTAATCTGTGGTTTGTGGAGCAACTAAATTACCCATTTGTTACACTGTTACGCAGCTCATAGAGGTCATCACACATCTGTATGAGCAGAACATTTTAAGTCTTTCAAAAAAAAGAAAATAACACGCATTCATTGTGATGTTTCTGTTGTTGCTGTTCCTACAGTGTGGGTGGTCCATGTGCCTATGTTTAATTTATGGCTGTATTGCAGAGATCAGCTATAGAGAGAGATATCTATAAGCTAAGGACTTTTTTCTCAGATGTAGCAAAACTTGCAGGACGTGCAGCTTCAAAGAATGGAAGAATAGGTCCAGGATCAAGAGTTATTTTGCAAAGCACTAAAATCAAGTTATATAAATTCCCACAAGGGTACATAATATCACCTCAGGACTAGTAATTCCCATAGCTTTATTTTCAGTAGCTGTTAGATTGTCCTGGTGAAGAGTAGCACTACTGTGTGTTATTAGCCCGTTCTCTTCAGACATCATTTCTTCTCTCTTGGTAGCATGTCAGGATTTATCCGGTTTATGTAGCTGGTCCTCACTTGACAAAATTGGTACTGCTTCACATCCTTCTTAGTTCAAGTTGCTTCTGGCAGTCATCTTTGTCCGCTGCATCTCCCTTGCCCCTGCCCCCTGGCAGGCTGCACCGTTTGCCTCCTGAGCCTCAGTTTGGGCAGTTTGGCTGTGAAGCTTGATCTGGCCTTGGACAGAGCCCAGCCAGGTCTGGCAGAGCTTTTTACATTGTACTTGGTGCCTGCTTTATAGTTCGTTTTCATTTTAACCAGGAAACCAGCCTCGCTATTTGGAAATGCCAGCACTAAGGAAGACCTTACTGGCACCTTTCAATACTTAAAGAGGGCTTATAAGAAAGACGGAGAGAGACTTTTTACCAGGGCCTGTACAGATAGGACAAGGGGTAATGGTTTTAAACTAAAAGAGGGTAGATTTAGACAAGATATAAGGAAGCCATTCTTTATAATAAGGGTGGTGAGACACTGGAATAGGTTGCCCAGAGAAGCTGTGGATGATCAACCCTGGAAGTGTTTGAGGCCAGGATGGGGCTTTGAGCAACGTGATCTAATGGAAGATGTCCCTGCCCATAGCCACGGGGGTGGACTAGGTGACCTTTAGAGGTCCTTTCCAACCCAAAGCAGTCTATTCTACTTGAAGACAGGAACATCTTGCCTTTGTTGTTACCTGCTTACTGTATGTCTCTTATATAGTTTCATTATATGTCATCTCTTCTGCATTTTGATGACTTCCAAACTTTTTCAGAAGCATCGCACTGGTAACAAGTGGTATTGTTTGAACCCAGTCAGAAGACTGTTACTTGTGGTTTTTTTCAGTAAGAGATGACTGCTAACTTAGGTGATCGTAAATGCTGATCAGAATTTGTTAAGTAAGAATTCGTTAAAGTTGTTCTTAAAGGATTAAAAGTGGCAGCCTTACGTGTTTCTGCATCATGAAAACCATGGGGAGGGAAACTCTTGGGTTAGCAGTGGTGTATATTTAAACACAAGATAGTAATGATATTTTGGCGCGTTTGAAGGGACCCTCTTACTATAGATGTGACCATCACAGGCAGTTGTCTCTCATGCGCTCAAAGCTGTGATAATGTTCTAGTAAAGTTTTAAGGAAAAAACATTTCTCAAAAACTGGCTGCAACCTCCCTTGAAGGAGAAGGGACACTATTTCATGGCTGTCCTTGGCTCTCTTTCTTTTCCTTCTCCTCCTCCCCAAGAAATACTGTGGGACTTACAGAATGTTTTGCTTGTAGGACAAATTCTTAAGGAAGTTCACAGGATTTTAGTGCTTTTTGCTCTGAAGTTATACTGATTTGAATGTCTGAACATGTACTGAATGATACTGACAGGTACCAGTGTGCAACTGGAGTCCAGAATTAGGGACTGTATCTCCAATGCAAGTCACAGCATTGCTCATTGTTGTGACTGGCCAGAATTTGTAATTAGATGGAAAACAGATGAATAAAGCCAAATTAAAGTGACAGTGATGACCAACTGCCTACTAATTTAAGACCCTCTGCACATTGCTGAGTGCTACTTATTCAATGAACTCATCTATTAAATATATAACTTTAAACATTTCTTTTAGGTAATAGAAACCACTATGGTCAGAATTTATTCTTTATTATCAGTGTTCCATTGTATTTAAATAAATTAATGTGGAACTTCACAGAACTCAGAACTTTCTCAGCAACTTCATGTGGGTTTATTAAAGGTTGCAATGAGTGATGTACAGCACATGATTTCATGTTAAAGACTTTCTTTGAGAACATAATGTTTCTACAGATTTATAGCTTTTAAAGGAGGATCCATTTTCACAGTATTTTTAAGGAGCCATCCACTTTTGCAGTATTTTTCTCCATGTTATATGTCTGTTCCTGTAAGATCTTTTCTAATAAGCATTACTTTAATAAGCATTGATTCTGGTACAAATGGTTGAACTAGATTTGGGAGAAATGGATGAACGTTGTTTTATTATTGTTCAGGAGCATGCATGCCTTGCAATATTGAGGTCGTATTAAAAGCACAATGAGAAGGTTGCTTCTATCTTGAAACTTGCCTTATTTCTCTTCTTTTGCAAGGGAGTTGTAGGTCAGTTGCAAGAATGTCTCTATATTGTAAATGTTGTTCAAACTTTGTCTTGGGACATTAGTCTGGATTATTTTAAAATCCCAGACATATATTCTGTAGAGGGATCCAAGCTGGAGCCAAGAAAAAGTTGTCATTCTCACATAACTGCATTTGGCAGAGGGAAGAGGGGAGTCGAGGGGACAAAAGGAAGAAAATGCTCATCTCTTTAGGTGAATGTATTCTTTCCATAAAATGTAACAACCGAAAGTAGATCAAGACACTCTTGCTTGGAGACACTCATACCATCTGACAGGAAAGTGATTTTAATGAATTTAAAATCCAGAAGCAACAGTATTTCTTCCCTGAGTAAATGGTAGGGAGACCTTAATTACACTGTGCTCTTGAAAGCACAGATTGTACTTAGTTTCTTTTTTGGTCATTTAGACTCAGACTTTGGAAGGTATTTAACTTAAAGCAAATACAAGAGTACTTTTCTGAACTTTCATACTATTACTGAGTTTTCTCAGTATGAATACAAATACTTGAAATAAACAGGAATTTAGTGGAGGGTTTTTTTTTAAACAAGCAGAAAAGTCATACAGTATCTTCTATTGGATTTTGGCTTAAAAACTTTTACAAAGGCATTTACTTTGTAAGTGTTGACAAAAGCAAGGGAAATGAATAAAATGTTTAAGTTGTGAATCAGTATCTAATACTTCTAATCAGGATTTAGTGCTCCAGTTGAGGATATTTTATACTGTGAAACTTTGTTCCAGACGAATAGTGAACAACTAATTATGTATCTACATTCATTTAATATATTAAATGCATTTTGATGAATGAAGTGTAAATGTTGAATGAATTTGTGGTTATTTTTGTGCATGAAAACTATAGATATGAGAGTTGCATGGATTTGTAGTGTTTTGGGGGGAAACAATCACGTTTTCATTGTACTTCAATGTTTAGTTTTTAGCAAAGAAATGTAATAGACTAGCATAAATATAAAAACATTTCCATACAAAATATTTTTCTCATTCCAAAAGATAATATATTATAATACATCATTAAAAGGATGAACTATTTCATATCAAAAAGAAGTTCTAGTATTCAGTACATTTCTTCATTCATGCCATGAGTTTATTTTTACTCTACACAGGGATCTGCCTTATGCTGCTAGATTCTTTGAAAAGAAAATTTGACCAATGTAGTTTTTGTAACTTATCTGATACTATTCTTCTGATTTAATGCTTTCTTGAATATATCATTAATGGGCAAACTTAAAATGCAAGAACCTGAAACACAGATTTCATGTGCAGACTTCTTTGAAGAATTCTGGTAAAAGCTGTATACAAGACTTTTCCAGTATTCAAATAGTTTTCAGCATCTTGTTTCCTGTGACTATTTTAATTCTTTTAATTAATGTTGAGGTTAGTTTAAGATTTCAGTATTTTCCCTGCAGCAAATATTAGGGTGGTATTAGATTGACTTTATTGTTTCCTATACAGACAAACTCTGTGGGTTTGGGAAGGTGTCCTCAACTTCCCTGAGGGTTTTGCTGTTAAAAGTCCCACAAAATAACTGTCCCTTTTCACAGTATTTGTAGGGTGCTGAGAGGAAGGAACTCCTGTTTGGTAGCCATAATTTGCACCAGTGCAGCAGCGATACCCTTACTGCCTTCCCTTTTGCCAGGCATTCAGCAGAAACTTAAGAAATTTAGTACTTTACACAGAATATAAATTGGTTCAAGTAATTGTTGAAAGGGAAGTGATACTTAATGGAAGAGGCAGTTTGATGGTTTGGGTCATCATCCGAGTCCACGCATTCTCTACTTGCCAAACTGGAACATGAACCTGAAGTCCTTTTAGATTCATTTTTATTACATGGTACAAAGGTAAGAATGACCAGAAAAGTCACTGTTCTTTTAAAGAGTTTCTCTTTGCATGTATACACAGTCCTTGGATTTCAAGTTGAGTCTTCTAATGATTACATGTTGAATAACTTGAAAAACGACATCCATAAGGAGCAATTTCATTATACGCAGGGCTGACCTGACTCGTCTTACATGCCCAGTTTTGCTCCCTTAAGATGAGTAACATTTCTTTATTCACCTAGTGGTTCTCAGGGATCAGGGAATCAGCTCTTTAAAAATAACGTATGTATCTGAGACTGTGGTAGTTTGAGAGCTGTTGCATTACATATATTTGTATTTACAGTCTGAAAATGTCATACAAAGCTCTTTACCAAAATACAAAAAAAGTTTGTCATTTCAAAATAAGTCAGAATATTTGGACCAATTTAATTTGACAGTGTTTCATTCTGGAAGCATAGATTTTTTTGAGTCAGATTTACATTTTAAAAGATTGAGGGAAATACTTCGTTGAACATCACAAAAAAATCCCAACAAAGTGTATGTAGAAATACACAGGTTTTGTGTGTAAGTGTTAAGATAGGTATGAGAGGTGAATATTCTTCTTAACTGAAAAGTTCATTTTCCACTCTCAGGATCTTTAAAAATCATTCCATTTGGTGGAGCAATAGCTTAGTTAATGAAAATTGATATTTTGGAGTTTTTCATTCTTGTGTAACATCTGTAAACATGTTCCCAAACTCTACATGCAGTTCTGTAATTAACATAGTGTTTCCATGGTGTTTTGTTAATGAATAGAAAAAATATTGTTTAAACAGATGGGAAAAAGTTTCATTTTCATCAGCAATACAGTTGTTTGATTTTGGTGGAGTTAAAATATAAACCATCGATGTGAAATTTTTCGTTACCTTCTTACAAACCTCTGTAGGTTTTATGCACTCCGAATCAGCAGTGAAGTGTAGTCCAGCACCCTGTCTATACAGGGGTAAAGTCAATTTAGAAACAAAGCATTTTTTCCTTTTACAGAAGATCTGTACCTCTCTGATCACAGCACTTAGTTTCTTTATTTTTCATTGGTGTTTTCTCTCCATGTAATGTACATAGGAAGTTAATGATGAAAGAGTAGTAAAGTATTCATTGAAACTGAGAATTATAGTATTTGCAAATGTAAAATCATAATTTACATAAATGTTATAGTCAGGAACATTATGAATGTAAATATGCCTTCATCTATTCTCAGTCTTATAATGCCATTCGTTGTCCAGTGGGAGATGAAGAGTGATGTTGAGACTGCCGTTTAACCTATTATAGCAGCCTAAAAAAATTAAATAGCCCTGATGTAAATATGAGGTGGGAAAAGAGTATTTATCTCCATTAAGTGACATAAAAAACAATGGTAAGAATAACAAGCAGGTGGGTGTGCATTAAGCAGTGAAATCCCTAAATTTGGACTCTAATTATAAGCACAAGGGCAATTGCCTCCCACGTACTTAAACTGCTATGGGTTTTTCAGACAGAAAATATGCTTCATGGTTCTTCAGGCACCAAATATGGATTTTCTTTTGCATTCTTTTTCATCTGATACTTGATTCCTTCTCCCCTGTTACTAAATGAGGGCCTAATACTAAAAAGCTGAATTTCTTATGTTTTCCTTGGTAAGACAGGTCTTTAGGCATTTTTCTAGATCTAACTATGCTGAGGAAGTGCTACCCATAAGCAGGTGTTGCACCATTATATTCAGATTATTTGGGGCAATTACTTTAGCTTTGATTTTTGTTTAATTGTTTCAGCTTCATATTAATGTTACGTAGACCTGTGGATGACCAGTGGTTGATTAACCTGTTGCACCACATAGGTCACTCCTTCTTTGTTTCTCGATGATGTATTCATGTAAAGATAGATAATACACTTGCACCCTTTCTTAAAATTATTTTTATGTTACATTAGACAAAGTAATTTCTTCATATTGAGTAACTGGAGAAAAGTATGACCCATGGAATCATAAATGAAAACAGCGTTGGTCTGTAAAACTGTCTTTTAAAGTTAATTGTGTGGTCCAGTTTCTTTAATATAAAACTGCTTTCAGTGCAGGAGAGATCATTTTGATTATTTAGCCATTCCGTCTTTGACATAATACAATGTAAAGATTTAATTCTCTTTTTTTAAATCAAAATCATTACTTCACCTTTAGCTTGATGTTTAAGATACAAAAGGAGACGCATTATGTCCCTAGCTGACCTGATGTAATAATTAAGATGATGTATTTCTAGACTGAATTTGTCTGATTTTGTTTTTCAATAATTGTACTGTCCTTTTCTATGCTTGATTAGAGAGTTATTGACTATTACATCTTTTCCACATGTAGTAAGTTGTAGATCTCAATCAAGTCACCTCTAATCTTATCATAAATAAACTAAATATGCTGGTCTTATCTCTCTCTCACATGCACATAATAACAAGAAGGTTTTCCTGATTGTAATTCTTGTAACTACTTTTGGGCCCTTTTGATTTCAACTTTCTTTCAAATTAAAGATACTAGGCCTGGTTATGGCATTCCAGTGATGCCATATGTGCAGATAATTTCAGGTCCTTAGTACTACCATATATTTCCCTGTAACGCACCCAGGGATTGTTTTTAGCTTCTTAGCTATGGCAACATAGTAAGAGCAAAAAAAGCAGTTGGTTATTTACTGTGACTTGTAAGTTCTTTAGGGATTCACTGCTTTCTAGGATGTAATCCTCCATTTTATGTGTCCTGTCTTGTATGTTCTTAATGTTCTTAAGGTAAATAAATGAAAATAATGTAATTTCTACTCTGAGATTTACTTAATTTATGCAGCTTATTGGAAGGATTTTTACTTATTTTGGTTGTCATAGAGCTTCAGCTTTTCCCATAACAATGAAGAGTCAGTCACCAGGTTTAGTATGTATTTTGTGTGATTGATATTTTAAAAGAGACAATAACGGGGACTTCACAAAGCATTAGAGCATTAATATAGCACAAAGAAGGCTTATAATGTGTTTAGCTTTTGCTGATACCTAATGATACAGCAAAAAAGCACTCTTCTACAAGGCTGCTTTTAAGATCCAAGGGAACCAGAGGAATTGTTAAGAATAATAATTTTTTTAGATTTGTTTTTAGGAGTAGAAGCACAAAAATCCTGTCTTAATCTTTGTCTTTCTTTTAGGTATGCTGCTTATTTAGCTTTTAGTAACTTGTAATTTAAGATCACAGTTATTAGGTGTATTTCTGCATTTTATATATCGCTCCCAGATGCTACAGTATTAGTTTTTATCACTGCATATTTTATGAAATGTCAGCCTTCTGTTGGCTGTTCACGCAGCATTGTTAGTGATCAAAGCCACAACATAAAGGAGAGGAATCTAAACAGTTGGCTTATCTTTGTCCTTCATTGTGACACAATACCATAAAATTACTTTACTGTATAAAAGGCAAGCAAAGCTTCATGTAGCACACTCTGAAAAGGTGAACTTTTTGTTAGGCTCAACAAGATAAACTCTTATTGGTGGTATTTTGTATAAGGAAGGTAAAGTTAGCAATGATATCTTTTCAGTTTGGAAAAAGTTTTCATGGTTTGCTGCCTTTTTTTAAAGCACAATAGTCTTCTTCATATTAAAATGCTATTATAAATCTATCCATTAAAACTTTTTGAAATGGAAGAAACGTTGTGCCCTTTAAAGTAATCTGTATGGTGTGTTTTTGGAGTTTCTCTGGGATACAATTAGTCAAGGTACGCTATGTCATTTGAAGAGTGATAATTGGGAAGATAATAGTCTTTACATTATGAAAAATGCTGGTGATTTCAAGTATATTTGGCTTTTTTTTTTTGTTTTTCATGTGTGAGATTTTGGGTTTATCTAAATTTCTGGTTAAGAATATCAGAACAAATATCAGTCAGCCTTAATTTTTCTGCTTGCCTAAGTGAGTTGTGTATCAGAACTGAAGTAATAAAGTAGGAAAAACTCTACAAGCTCTGGAGATATTCTATAGGAATAAAAATCTTGAATGATTTTGATCAGCTGTTGTGTATGCCCTGCACAGCAGTTGGTTCAATCAATTTTATGTTTTGGGATGGTTTTATTAAAACGAGCTGCTGCTTTCAGTAAATCATTGTAAAGATGCTAGCTTTGTATATGTTTTTTGGGGACCTGCAGCTTACCAATGCAGTCTCTCCATATAAACATACTTAAGCCTGCTCACCAGGAGGCTGGGCTGCATTAGTGACCCCTTTAAAATGTGGAGTATTTATCAGGACAGGACAGAACACGAAAAAGGAAACATAGTCTCATATTATGATAGTGGTGGAGAAAGTAAAAGAGCAAAAGTAGTTCTGTCGTGTTGTGGAGGTCAAAGGCAGGCATGATAGTAAACAAAGCTCTGGACAGTATCTCTTAAAAAAGGTGATGATGCACACAGCTTGATAGAATGTATTTGTCTTTCCAGCTGCTGGTGTCGTCATGCTTTTCAGTAACTTGTATGCATGTATTCTCCTGCAGAGTATGACCATATTTTGACAGATGCCTCAGAGATTTTGAACAAACTAACTGGTATTTTTCTGCATGGCATTGTGATCAAGATGGCCACATTCATCCATTTTTACTTGGCGTTATGACTGAGGTGGCCATATTCATCCATTTTTTACTTAAAATCTGGCACTGGAAGAGATCATTCCCATATACATTCAAAGGTTTTATTACTTCTTTCTTGATGTGCTTTGGAAATACAGTGGGTAGAGAATAAACTTCTGTCAAGTAAGTTAAGGCTGAAAATGTTTGGTATATCAGAAGCATTAATTAATTATTTTCAATTAATTAATTTTGAAAAGTGCAAGTTGAGAAAACAAAAAATTCTGACCATAGTAAGTAGTTAATCCGTCAGCTACCTGACGGTAGTGTGCTCAGTGCGGGTCATCCTTCCTGTATGAATGTGGCGTCACACAGAGTCAGCATAACTTTCTCCTCCTCTTCAGCCTCGCTACCAGCATCAAGTTTATGATCCTTCTCGTACCCCTCACAACTGAAAGGGCTGAACATGCAAAGCTACAGACCTATTCCCCATCTCTCTCATATAAGGCCTTTTTATAATCTGTTTCTGTTCTGATTTATTGAAGAAGTAGGTCTCCTATTGTACGTTTTCATCCACTGGTTATCTGAGAAGGTGAATTTTACATGTCTTATATCCAGTGAAATTCTGGTTTGCTGAGGAAGGCAGATAAATCTCCAGCCTGGCTGTGATGAAGGGTTTGGAGTCACCAGAAAGATTATGATGCTTATAGCAAGCTGACTGTCCACAGCAGGAAGAGCTGTGCTTCTAGGAAAGAAAGATGTATGAGGTTGTACAAGCAGTCCTTTAGGTGCCTGAGAATCAGGAGGCCAAATATGTTGTCACTTTTCCTTGCAAGTTCATAAGAAATGTAGGTGAACATGGAGAGAAGGCAGAAAGGAATGAAGACAGTCTTTAAAGAGAGTGAAGTGATTTTTCCTCTACTAAGCTTAGTACCATTATCAGAGGTTTCAAAAGTCTGTAGATGGAGGGTAAACATTTTGTTCAGGGCTCATTTTATTTGTATATCTAAGACTGCTTCAAACACCTGATAAGATCAACAGATGCTAAAGACACTTTAAGAGCTGGAAACATACAAAGCTTATCAAAGCAGGTTCTCATATCTTTACACTGGTGAATCTCTTTGATTCCCTGACCAACCAGTCATTCATTCATTACTAAATGCACAGCTTTCACATACCCGTTTGCAAATGTAATATACACCAGTTGCACAGTGACCAAAAGTCAAGTCAAGTCTTGATGAAGCATAATACATAGTTTGAAAAATGTGATGCTTATTTCTGTAATTGGTGCTCTGTGGTGCACAGTTTCAATCTTTGCATGGAGAAGCAGTAAAAAGAGGGGATGATAATTCTTTGTTAATATACTGCATATAATCAAGGTGCCTTTTAACCTGGTATTCTTGAATCTTGATATGCACTCATGCAGCTGATACACTTTGGAAACTTAATTTCACTTTACAGATATTTTGTATGTGCATATGCTCCAAATATTTTGTAGATTGGTCCTACAATTTGTGAGCATGTAATCTTATTTCCATAGAAAGAACTTTTATGACAGTTTTGACCACCTTTCCCAGTTGGTTGTAAAGGCATTCTTTACTAGGTAAATGAATGCAGCGGTTTGTTGAGCTTGTAGACAATGCTAGCACCAGCAAAACCAAAGGTTTTTCAGCCCTTTGTTGAATCGCAGTTATCTTCAAATCTCTAACCTGAGGGTTATAAATGTAACTGACAGGTAAAATTGAGTCAGAAATTTCTTAATAAGATATAAATTGTTAGTTTGGACTTGATTCCCTATCGATGAAAATTGCGTTTCTGAAATGTAGCTATATTAGTTTACGCAAGGGATATCACAGTGCTTTTACCTATGGGATGTAGTAGTGAGATTGCTGTTCTGTGCTCCATAGAGCTCAATGAAGATGAGAAGTGCTCATAAACAAAATTGTGTACAAAAGATGTTATATTGCAGCCACATATTTAAGGACTTCATGTGGACCCCCATCCTGGCTTTATTAGCAACATGCTAAATTATTTTGAAACACTTACATTTCCATTTTTTGTGAGCATCTGTCTCTGGGCTGCTAGAATTGGCAAAGGGAAAAGTCAGTGAACTTGTTAGGAAGCTGCCTTCAGCATACCTTTTTATTTAATATGCAGATTAGTATTAATGATGAGCACAATGGGAACTGTGAGTGTTGGCTCACCTGCAAGAGTTAAGATGCTTTCATGATAACAGTAGAATAATTCAGATCTTTTTCTTCTTTTTTTTTTTTTTTTTTTTTTTAAAATACAGTGTCTCAAGTATAGCTTAAATGGAAGCTGTTAGAAACTCCTCTAACTCAACATTAACCCATGTCATATAGTGCCATCTTCCCCTCCTGTTTTTTCTTTTTCCCTGAAAAAATTACCCTCAAGGGGAAGCAATTCTGCATAACAAGTTTCCCTCTATTCTCTAGAAACTGAGGAAAAACTGCTGTGCTTTGGACTTTGTCTTGATAGTTTCATAGGTAGTGACCATAATGATGCCTCTTTAATTTATAATGAAAGTATTGACTTACAATGTAAAAAAAGCTGCAGTGATGCAATGATACTTGTGTGGCATCTGAGAAAATCTTTACTGAAAACCTTTTCCTATACCTAGCAGTTCAAATACAGACCAGTGGGATTTGCAGTGATGCTACAAGGTGCTAGTTCATAAAACCTTGCAAATTTGTGTCCAACTCAGATAAGCAAAGGGGGTGGTATCCTGTCCATTCCATCTGAGGAGCAGGAGCTTGCTGGTCAAGTCTTTCACCAAAGCGAGAGGGGCAGGATTGGAAAGGGAGGCCCAGGCCTCTGGGATTTGTGAAGAAGCTATCTACAGGCTCCTTTAGCATGGTTACTAAAGAAGCAAGCTGGCCAGCCAAAAGAGGAGTTTGGAACAAGGGTGTGCTTTGTAACTGGGGCAGATTGTGAGGATTAATGTTTGGTTTTGATGCATTAATAAATCCCAGTTTACACTTCTTACAAATCTACATTTGTAAGGATTCACGCTGGTAACGTTCTTTGTGTTAAAAACATGCAAAGGTAAAGAAGGATGCTTAGAAAGCTTAAAAGAGCTTTGAAGTGCTTCAGTTTGGAAGATATCAACAGAATGCTGAAGAAATATGAGTATTTCAGAAGTTCTGGCTGTATTAAATGTCCACCTTGCTCACAGAATGCGTGCTGCTAAGCTCTTCCATGTAAATACTGGCAAAGACCCAGGTTTCAGTTTCACTGAAGTCCACCCCAAATGTAATAATTGTAGTCGTGAGATTGCAGTATTTATATATTCATCAGGTGCACTTTGTTTTAGTTGTGATATTATAATGTGGCAAATTGCTAATTCAGAGAGTTCATATTCCTAATTTTTATTATACTCTGAGAGGATTCCTATTACAACTTGAGGTTGAATAAAATATTCACGTATTAAGAATGTTCAAAAATATTAAGAGTGGTCAAAAGAAATTTAATGTGTCCAAATTCTGATTTGGGGACCATAAAGACAGATTGTTCTCTTTCATAGCAATTGAGAAGGTTAGTATTTTAAAATATGTATATGTCTGAGGTTGCAAAGGGGCTAAAGAGAAGAAAGGTAAATGCTTCCTGCATTTAACTGATGTGCCATTCATGTCAGTTAAAGAACAGGTTGCTTAAAGGTGGGAGATGCACCACCTTTCAGGGCTCCTTGTTGGATCACCTGCGAGTCAATGGTGTACTGTAACTGTATGGGGAATGTGATTGCCTTTCTCACTTTGGATCTCATGAAACCTGTAGGGAGAAGGTGCTGAGAGAAGATAGTTAAAGCTAACTGTGATAGGCATTGATCACGTCTTCTGCTTACTGGTGAGCTGGCAAATTACGAATACATCTCTCTCTTCATAATGGCTAAAATGGCATGAGCTTAGGAATGTCTGAACTTTAGGCATGAGAGACTTTCAGCCCTAGGAGGACTCGAACGGGTCTGTTTAGGCTTGGACAGGTAGGCCATGCCATCTGTAAGGATGAGTAGACTTCTACCATGAATAGCAAAACAGAAAAGATATGACAGGTACAAGAACTATAACAGTCTCCTGCTTCCCTCCCCAGCTCTTCTTCTGTTTTGAATTGTATTATGTATTTTAAATTCACACAAATGTAGATGATGTACAGCAAAACCAGTGTTTATGTAGAATATATACAGAAAAGGATGGCATGTGCTGTTATTACTCTTTGTTTTAGATTTGTAGCAACAAGATGGTAGGAGAAAAATGGACTAAAACATATTCATAGTTCTAAGGAAGAATTCTGTAAATGTAAAGGGATAAATTCTTTCCACTCCCTATTTTCTCCTCAACGTTTTAGATTCTTAACTTTAACAATTTGATATTGGGTGAAGAACACAGTGTAATAGCAACATTTACTGTGTTTTTAGATCTGTTTCTGATAAAGTTGACTTTCAGTGCTTTCTAACATCTATCATGAAGTGAATATTTTAAGGATTGAGAATGAGAAATGAAAAAAACACAACTGTGGCATCTTGCATCACTAAAATTTGGTTTGCACTGGCTCAGTTTTACTCCCTGCATTTCTATACAAACTGAAAGTAGAGATGCTGAAAGTTCAGAGGCTAAACTCTTGACTTAATGTCTTGAGCAGAGGTGGGTGTTCACTCCCATTCCACTTTTGATGCATGAACAGAAGACTCAATTTCTTTGGGAAGCCCCTTTATTTTTATATTATAACCCATTGTAGCAGATTTTTTAGATTATTTTCTTAGCATACTTTCTTCTTTTGGATAGTCTGAAATATTTTACTATTCACCCACTATTCCTCCAACCAAATTTAATGCTTCATCTATGCTGAGCACCCCATAGGAACACATGACTTAGAAAAGGGACAAAATCAGCAGAAAAATAGGTGGTCTGAGCATTTATGCGTTAAATATGCATGTTAATTAGAAAAAATTAGAAAAAATATGAAAACAGATGTTACATAAATTATTTCAGTCTCAGGATAGTAGTAACTTATACACTGACAATAACTTTTATACGTGCATATGTATGTGTATGTCTGTTTCTGTATTTTGGAACATTTATGCAACTCCTACATGGATAACACTAGAAAAATAGCTTTAGCTTAGGCAGGCCCTCTGAACTCCACCTGTACTTGTAGATGTTTCTCTCCTGTGTTATACTATCCATTGAGCTCCTGAAAGAAAGTTCCTGAAAAAGGGACTGCCAACAGAGTAGGTCGAATCTTAAGACTCACGGAGGGTATTTCAGGTAACTGGCATTAAATATATGGAAAACATTTTTTCTGCATATTGATACTGTACTAGGTAGCTGAAATTTTAAAATGTAGTTGCATTCAAGTCCTTTATTCTCTGAAATACCCCATTCTTTACTGTCGTCTCTTTTAGTTCTTTTAGCTCCTCTGCAGTGGAAAAAAAATTCCTAAGGCTTGCTAATAGAAGGTAGTCCAGCAAAGACAACTAAAATGTTGAGAACATGTTAAGCAAAGAGAGAATTTTGTAAGTGGATATTCATGCTAGAATTCATGTGCTCTTAGTGCAGTCGTTTTTTCATTTTGTAAAGAAGACACTTCTGACTGACAACCAATTTTCTGAATATAAATTCTGATATAATTTGAATAATTACATAATTTCTGTCCACGTTAAAAAAACAGACATATGTGCAGTTCATATTCTAATTATCACCACCAGAGACTGAAAAGTTAACTTCTCAGAAAATTAAGGCAATACAACATGCAGTAAGGGGAAATGTTGAAAAATAAAGACCTGTAGCCTTCTGTAAATTTTCAGATAATTATTTCAGTGTAACATTCTACTTTTCTAGCTTGATAGCTTTCATATTCTTTGAAACCTTATACGTTTCTGTTTTGTGGGTTGGGGTTTTTTTTAAAATTTTTGTAAAATCCAGCATATACAATAGGAAGATAAAAGGCTGCAAGAAGTAGTCAATGAATTGTGGAAGAAGAGGGATAACAATATTTCTAGCAGATTGTTAGTATTGAAGAGTTTTTAAAATAGTGTTCAGGGTATGCAATTGCTATTCTAGCAGATGCATTATGCTAGTAAATGTATGAGAATGTGGTACTATATGAAAATGAATTACAGAAAACTATTAAGAAATCTTATTTATGTCTTGAAGAGGAAATATATTACCATAAATCCCACTTTATACCAATAAATTGTGTTGCCTACACAGAATTATTTAAACAGGGAAAAAAAAATCAGTGATGTGTTAATCCTTCACTGCACATGTATTCATTCACATTGCAAGAGTCAGATCGCATGGGGAGAAAAGGAAATTGTATAAAAAGGAGTAAAATTGTTCCAGCTGTGTATCTTGAATTTTCAGGAAAAAACTACTTTGGAAACTTCGATATGCAGTATCAAACCCATAGTAGTACCTTCTAAGCCTGGTTTGAGCCACCATTTTTCTCTGAGATATTGTTGCCTTTTCTTTGCCAGTTTTGTATATTTTTGTGAGCAGGCTGTCTTTAATTTCCCTATTGTCTCCTTGACAAGTCATTTCCATATTGCAGCACACACAGATGATTCCATTCCCCTGGAAGATATTTCTTTTACTGTTTCTAGTAGAATAAGAACAACCTTAACCTTTGAGCCCAAACCTGTTAGAATCCCTCCATGCCTTTTCTGCCCTGGTCATTTTAGGGAAGTAAAACTCAGCTGTGCATTAGCACAGGTTGTAGCTTCAGTAGAAGTGCCCAAGTTTTTCTCCATAGTCAGCTGAAACTGGTATAAACATTTGGTCATTGTACCTTGGTGCTCTTACTGTTGCTGACTTTAATAAAATAATAATGGTAAAATTGTCATTCCAGCTCAGGACAGTATCCATCCATTAATTTTGTGATGGTGGGAGGGAGCAATACATTGGCATCAGCCAGCCTTTTGGTTTAAGGGTGGATCTATGCAATTCAAGTGCATTTCCACAGGTTTTATGAACCCCTATGATTTTACTTCAGTAAAAGATACAACTACTGAAATTTTCTTTGACCATAGATCGTAGTGAAATTCTTTTCCTGCCAGAAAGCAACGGTTCATTCAGGTAGCATTCCCTGTTATTCCTTGGTCTGTTGACCTCACTCCAGATTCAAGAAGGACAATTCTGAAAGAAATTTGTAGAGAGCACCTGCTTTGCTTTTGAAAACCACAACCTTACACAATCAGAACCAGACTTTCCAAGGATCTCTGCTACTGTTTAGGCATCAATAAATAATAATAAAAAAAGAACTGGGAAAGTGTTTGAAAGAAATGATGACATGTCACTTTGTTTATAAGTTAAATAACTTATATTAACCCTGTGGGCCCTAGCAGTGTCGTTGATTTTGGCCTGTCTTGGTTACTGTCCAGGTACAGTTAGAATTGAGCATTCGAGTTCTGATGTGGCCATCTAGTTCTCTGGATCTGTGGTGAAACATACGGATCATTACTGATGCAGAAGTTTGCATTGAACTTCCTCTGCATCATTCCTTATCTGTTTAGAAATGTGGGATGAGAGAACTTTTCTAAGATAAAAGATAATGATAAAGATAAGGATGAAATGTGAGACCTGGAGATAGAAATGACAAAGCCTTCTGAGTTGAAAGATGCGAGAAATAATGCTCTTAAGATACGTTGGCTCTTAAAAATTTATATAATCATGTTTTTATGTTAAGTTAAGGTATGAACAAAACATGGAAGTTTGTGTTCTGTGAAAACTTTACTAATTCAATTTATGACTCTTTGAATAGCCGAAAAGCTAGAAAATGTTGCAGTCCTTCTCACTTCTCTTTCTTTCAGTATTTCCCACAAAAAATTGCAAAAAGATCCGTACATCCTGCCTGATATCCAGACTGGCTTTGCCCAAGTGTTGTATCTTTCAGAGTTTTCTCATTATTAAATAAGATTATGACCACTAGCACTTTAGACACTTGAGAAAAAATATTGTGTCTCTGATTAAAAAAAGAAAAAAATGTATACACACACACACACCCCCCACACACGCGTGAATGCGTCATTTTCACAAATGCAATTGTAGTAGTAAAGATGATATTGTTTGTAGTGGAGTAACCATTTGTATTTCATGCAGTTCTTTTCTACAGATTTTCATCCTACCCTCATTAATAAATCTCCAGGTACTTTCCACCCCAGCAATATTTATTACATGACTCGTTTTAATAATATATCCCTATTTATTGATATTTATTAATATGACTAGCATTTTTATAGGGGCAGTTCTCTCTCATTCACTTTTCTGGGAAGGGTATGATTTTTGTAGGTATGTGCTTCCATCTGTCAATGCTAGATGATGCCGAATTGAAGGAATGTTCCTTGTGTTTGAAACAGAAGGCAGTGAGGCTTTTGGCTATAACTTAGTTTTTGTTGTGAATTTGTTTCATGATTTCTGATTGGCTTTTGAGAGATCTCTGTCTGGTGTACCAAAAAAAAAAAAAAAATCTTGTCATAGAAAACTCTGGTTGACAAGATGTGTGGGAGAGCAGAGGTATCATTCAGCAGCTCTAGGATGTAGTACCTATTGTGTTCAATGGAGATAAATACTGCTTTTGATTCCTGTTGTAGTCTGTCTTGCTGAAAAGATGCTCTGAAGCGTTCAGTACTAATTGACACTTGCACAGAGCTAGGGGTGATTCCCGAGGGGTGGTATGACACGGCTGTGGTCCCTGTGAAAGCTGATGAGTGTTATACCACCTCACGTAAGAGGTCTCAGTGCGAGACTGAATCCCAGAGATATGTGGGGATGGTAGGAGGTACTGCTTAAGGAGCTAGTATGTGAGCTTCTGTTCCTGTATTGTATCTTAAAAGAAGCTTTTTGCCAAGCATTCTTGCATTGAGCTTTTTTAATGTTTTTGTTTTCTTACCCTTTGTTCAGGGGAGTAGTAATATCTGTGCTGCGGTACCTTGGTGTTTCTTTGGTGTGCATGTATGTCTGTATGCAAGTTATGTACGGTAGGGAAAGAGATGCAAATAAGTGATATGGAAAGTGATGAAACTCGTTGTTTGAAATTATTTCTTACGGAAGCTGATTCTGTAGTCTGGGAGTTGTCCAGAAGGGGAATACGAAGGAACATTTTTGTTACTGTGGAAAGGTCCTTCAAGTCCAAGGAAAAGGGCTGTAAGGAACAGTTTCATCCTGAATTTTTCAGAGTTCCTGAGACTTAGCCCATGTATATACAGGGCTGAGAAACAAGAGACTGGGAAATTAATTTAATTACGGGAAATAAATGCAGGAAAGCCCAGGATGGTATTACGGCCTTGACTATAGATAGTAGTGTTACTAGGGAGACATTGTAGAGCATTTTTTTCACCCCGTGTATTGTAAGCAGTAAAGGCCTTTTGCCCCCCTACAGTGCCTTTTGGAAGTCCAGCTGGAATGAGGAGTAGTGGAGATTGTCTGCATTCCTCAGGACAGTTTCTCTTAGTTGAATCAAAATGGTAGGAAAAAAAGAGGTGTGTTGTTACTGCAATCTGAATGTCTTACAGGAGCAACATTGCCAAGAGTACTCTTAAAATAGAGATTAAAGTGACCATGTAATATTATAGCAGCTGGTGATGAGCATCTTTCAACATCAGTGCATACATTTTCTTTATTGATTGCTGCAAAAATATTTGGAGGAATTTTTCAAGTAATAAGTTTCCAAAAACAGTTTTGTAATATTATATATTCCTTGTTTCTCTGAACCTTTAATATTTTGCTGACTAGTCCAACAAGAGGAAAAGTTATTATAGTTAGATAGCATGAAAAAGATGGTTGAAGGTAGTTAAAAATGTTTCTATTGCTATGAACAACATACAGTAAGAGTTACATAGGTAGATGCATCAGGCACTGCGTTTCAAAGACTTTCTTTAATATGTAATCTGATTTGCCATACATGCGTATAATTTACAATAAGAAATTTGTGAGAAATAACACCGTGCCTCTAATAAAAAAAGTGTATAGATTAAATGTAACAGTGTAAGATCTGTGGGTTTATTGCATGTTAGCCATTTGCAAAGCAAAATCTTATTCCATATTTTTAAATTACTCTGGTAGCATCAGGATCCATACCTCTTGAGTAACCTCGTTTTTAGGTATTTCTTCCCTCTCACTCATTTTGCGTAGTTAATATGGAGGATAACACATATAGTGCTCACATTCCAGTGCATGGTGAAACATGTTCAAAGCAGACCTAAAACTAATAAAGCATAAATTACAAACATCACAGTAATTGTAATGTACCATTCCTCCTAATTAGGTACTGGAAGTTACATATCTGGAGAGAAGGTGAAAGAATAGTTTTCGATACCGACTGGGTAAATGAGATTAAAATCTGTAGTTCAAACCAGTTTTATGAGCAGTTAACCTCAGTATATATGAGTTTGTAAAGACTTCTGTTTAATGACCAAGTTAGCAGTGAATTATTTTCTTGCTGTAGGCAAGGGATGCGTTACGCGGTTTTGTCTTTCAAGCAGTGTGCCTCACCTCAGAAAGTAGATAATGCTGGATAACAGTAGAATAATATTTGTCAGATGTTTCTTGGAACAGGCAAAAGTATATATTGGTCTGCTTACATGTGATAATCCTAGTAAACATAGGCTGGTTAATATTTGTGGTTGGAAATCCTGAAGTGCTTTACAAACAGGAATGGATATTAGTTGTACTGTGGCATTTGATCGAGGACAGTGGTCCTCCCTAGGAGCCGATCTGAAAAAGGAGCTGAAGTGCCAGTCAAGTGTTTCCTTTAAGTGCCCGAACCCTGAACTCTCCAAACTAAACTTGATGAGTTTACAAACTTAGTTTTCAGTTGTTTCTAAGAGAGATACAAGTTTTTAAACACCTTCACAGACCTGGGACTGAAAAAAGATCTTCCAGTTTGTGAAACTAAGAGAAATGGCAGAAAATTCAAAATGATGCTGCAAGCGAAAGGATAATCCAGAGGAGTATTTATTTCTCATATATATATTTCTTATATAGTTAACTAGTACTTTAGCCAGGGCAGAGCGTGTGCTTGCAGCATCTGCATGAAACTGAAGTTTCCTCTTTTGTTGTTGTCCTTGCATTGAAGCTAACTTCATCTAGAGAGGGATTATCCCTTCCTGGTGACCTCTGGCTCACTGTCAGGCTTTTCTCAGCCCAGTTGCCCCGTCTTCATCATTTATTTCCCTTAACGCGCTGCTGAGGTGTGAGTTACAGTTATAGAAATAACGTAAGAAATTAATTCCTTATGTGTTGTGGGTTTTCTGCAGCAAATGGCTCTTACAGTACAATTTTCTAATTCTCGCACCCCAATTTCCATGACTAAACTTGCCGCTTTGGTGATGTGTAGTAACATTAAGTGATGGCCCTGTCCCCAGGGCAGGATTCCTGGGCGTTGCGGAGACCCCTACGGCAGGACGCTGCAGGCGAACAGCGAGGGTCAAGTTACAGAGATTTTCAGCATCGACTTTTTTTGTTCTTACACTTTGCCTATAGCCAAGTAGGAGACATTATCAGCATTAACTTTTTGGGACGAAAAAACCCAAAAGTGATGGGCTGTGGAGGAACAGGAGCAGCTGGGGATGCGTGGTGCACTGCGGGGACCCAGCCAGCGGTGGGGACAGCTGCAGGCCACCGCCACCGGGCAGGAACAGGCTTTTACCTGCTTCTCCCGGGGACTTGGGTGCTCTGAGATGGTTTCCTCTCTCCCACGGCAGTCTGTGTGTTACTGACGCGGCGTGTTCGAAGGGTGAAACATTCACTTCTTTCCTCATTTAGCAATCACTTAAATGTAGGTTGTTTGTTTTGTTTTTTTTTTTTTTTTTTTTTCTGGGGGGGATCTTTAGAAAGCATTTGACATTAGTTATTCTTGTGTCCCTTTAGAGGCATAGAAAAAGGTATTAAAATTTTTAAACTGGATCTTTTTACAAAAGGCTGTCACTGCTCTGATGCTGTTGTATACAGCCAGAGACTGTGCAGCAGTGTGTGTTACTTCCCTGATAAAATTTTGCTGGTTTATAAATACCTTCTTCAAATGGAGGAAGTTTTTAAAAGGCAATTTTTGCATTTCTCATATGAACATGCGATCTGTTTACATAGTGAGCTATTTATTAAAGGAAGAGATTTTTATTACATATTGACTATAAAGTTGTTAGACAAATGTAAAGGACTGTGATCAGTGCATTCCTGTATCAAAAAGTAAAGATGTTTAAAAAAATTCATAAACATTTAAACAAATTATTTATATACATAAGTGGGATTTGTAGCAAACAAATGGAATGAATGCAATTTTAACTGAGTTGTTTGGTTTTTTGTTATTTACTGAGCATTCATATCAATGGAAACATTCCTGTTTAAAGATGCTGCTTCTCTTATGCTGGAGTGATGCAAGTGGCTTTATTATTATCAGGATGTTTCACTTCTGATAACAGGAGATGTGTTCACATATACGAATACATATATTTTTTCTCGAATCTGATTTGATAATCCAATTCTGATTGTTAGGTGCCGATTAAAAAGAATTTTGCATTGGTAGGGGGTTCTAAAGCCTTGACATTGTTTTAATCTGATAACGAATGGCTTTAAGTTCATGTTCTTTCAGTTGTTGGCAACAAATCTAAACCTGTGTTTTTTGGATTTATGAGGATAAGTCCTGCTTTGGCAATCTTGTAGATCCTCAAGAGAATAGTTAAACAGTGATTAATCATTGTTTCTTCACTGAGTGTGCAGAAAAGAATGGAAAAGCTGCATTTCACACTTCTGAAGCAATTAATCCCCATGATCTTAGCCAGGTTTGTCTTGTAGATAAGTCGGGATACAAAACTGTACCTAATTTATCAATGTATGCATGCCATAAAGTATAAAACACACAATTTATTTCATATCATTTATAGTCAAATGTAAAAAAAGAGTGACTTTGCCATATCCAAGAGTGTTTCTTACATTACCTTCATATAAACTAAGTACCAGAGATTACAATGGGATTCCTGTTTATTGTGCACATCTGGTGCAGTCACTATGCATTTTCTCATTCACTTGCTGGCATTTTTAGTGATTGTGGCATAAATCACCTTGCTAATCAGAAACATAAGTGACGGGAAGTCATCTCTTTTTTTTGAACAATGGGAAAAAACATATGGCTTCTTAGACAGGACTTGGCTGTTATACTATTTATGTGGCATTATATTCTGTATTTAGAATTTCATATTAATTGCTGTGGTTTGATTGAAGGCACAGAATGCCCTGTGGTTTTGGTCAAAGTATTTGTTTTATGATCTACTCATGACGCCTTCCACGCTTAATATCTGTTGTATTTGTGGATATCAAAAATGGAGCTAAACATACAGGCTGTATTTTAAAATGTTATAAAATCTTTTCAAACACTTCGTAATCAATATGAAATGGGTACTGTATGTTCTGAGTTACACCACATAATAGAAAGTTGTTATAAATTGTGTGGCACAGTAAACAAGAAAAGGGAAATGTTGGTCCTTACAGGGAACATGCATGCTCTAAACTTCTGTTCCTGCACGGTATCTGTCACTGGATTTACCACAGGATATATAAAACCAGTTGCTGTTTGCAGGATTGTATGAAATCAGGCTAGAAGGTGAGACTGGTAGTTTTTGTGGAGAAAGTTTATTGATAATTGTGGCTCTGAATTAAAATTCCTCGTGGGATAAAACATATAATAAGATGCCAAAATTATATTAACATGTGAGGAAGATAATTGCAGCCAAAAGCAACTCATGTACAATATCAGTTTTGTGTATCTAGTTCCTCTTCTTACATGAATATTTTGCATTTCATTTTGTGTCACTTATTTTGTGATCCATGACAGTGATTACTCCTTTAGCCAAATAGTTTATTATTAATAATAATTACTGTGAGGAATTTTTAGTAGCCTTTTGAAAAAACGTATTTATTCATAGCCAATGGCTCACAGTTTTATTTACTATTATATTATTTCTTTTAAATAATTAATTAAACATGTAACCTAATTGCGTAGTGTTATTGACCAAGTTTCTCTAACCAGTGTGGAACTTGAAATTATTGCATAGTATTGGAATATACTAATTTCTGAATTGTCTTTGTATATCTAAAAGAAGATCTTTATTCTATCTCAGGAAACTCCTAAATAATTACAAAAAATATTGAATTAAGACTTGCGTGTCAGGCTCTTGAATGGGGGGAGATAAACAGGATGTTAAAAGAGACCATCCCAAGTGAGCAGTTATTACTGATAACACCTCTCTGGCACTGCAAGTTGTGCCTCAGTGGTACGAAAGAAAAATAGATAATGGGAGAATGCAGAGTAATGCTCAGAAGCACTTGTTAAGCCTTATAATGGAGGTCTCCATCTTCTTTGCTCAGGTACGGATCTAAATGCACGCTGTAGACACGCTGCTTTTGAAAGCTCGTCAGAAAACATGTTTTTGCCCCAGTATTTGGCGTGTTCTGGGAATTGTGCAAAATCCTCAGGAGGTAACCTGAAACTAACTGGCGTGGTGGCCTTAAGATGACTTGTACCAAAACAGAAGAACTTCAAAAATAACAAGACAGCACACCACCTTAATTTTTTTAATAGTTGCTCACTGTAAGTTTTCTGCTGTTTCTTTTGTCATCTTACATAGTGAAACTGTCTTTTCACCACAAAATTTCAAATTTGGTGTATTAGTTTAACAGAACAGATTCTTTAGAATTACTCTAAATTATGTCATTGCACCTAATAAGTGCCTTTAAGTACCAAAGAAACAAGGTCTCATCTCTACCAAATATCTCACTGAATCTGATTTCCTAAATCCGATTTTTTTTGCTTAGTTTTCACTCACTAAAAAAACCAACCTAAAACACATGCACATAAACTTCCTGACTCACTTAGTATTACTCTAGCATTTTCACAACCATTGCTAAGTCTAGAGTTGCAGATTAGTAAATGGCACTAGTTACGCTTAAAAAAACCATTCACACCTTTCGTGGTCTGCCATCTCACTGAATGGTCATTAACCTCTCCTAGTGGACCTGCCGTGAGCTCACCCTGCTGCCTGCTGAAAGTAAAGATGAAGGGAGACCAGTGGTATTTTAAGTAAGGTATTCATCTTTGCTCAGCAGCATTGTTGTATGAGAAACTGTTGATCTAACTTAGCAAGTGTTGATCCTTCTTTCTACTTGCAGGCTCCCCAAAAATGTTTTAGTGGACCCTTATGTAACCAATTTAATTGAAAGCAGGTTTGATTTTCCTGGTGTGATCCTAGGTTAGCATTTTGTTTTGGATCAGGAATATATCTTTGAAGCAGATTGTCCCCACTGTGCTTGTGTTCATACTGCAGAGTAGTGCCAGCATTGGGAAAATTGATTTCTTTTGGATTAAGCTAAATCAGAAGTTGCACACCCGCAGAGTATAAATGAACTTTTACAACAGCTGCTAGTGGGCTTTTGGTCCTGAACATGACCAGTCCAAATTAAAACCCCTTAAAAGATGTATTGAGTGAATGTTGGTCCTCGGCATTAACTGTTTCATTCTACCTGTCTGCCCATATTGAGCGCTTACCACTTGCTGACATAGATCCGCCTTTTGTGAATCTCTTAAAGTACCCGATGGAACTCTAACTGGTTTGTGCAGGGCTCGGGCTGATCATCAAGCTTGGATGGATAATATATTTATCAATGCATATTTTTTGAATGATGCAAACAGAGTTAGTGACATGAGGTTTAGTTCTTATATTTAAATAGTGAGTGACTTGCAAAATGATCTGTTCTCCTTTGACATTGTTCAGCAGTGAAACTCAGAAGTCAGCATAAGGTGCAATGACACAGGGCTAAGAGAGAAAGGACAAAAGGGATGCTTGTAAAATTGGGAGGTGGAAAGGGATAAAGCTCTTGTAGGATAAATATAATTCAATATTTTTCACAGGCAGAACTCTTACAGAGCTGTAGTCTTTAAGGGAAAACTGTTCCATTCACTTGCATGAGTTATGGACAGAGTTTTTTACTTTATGCTTTTGTGCCTGGCAATTTAGAAATTTTCTCTTGGAAAGAATTAGATGAGATATAAACTGTAGACTTACAGTTTAAGTCTCTCTTCAGAATGGATAATTGTAGAATTCCCTTCTTTGCCCTAAAACCAAGCTTACTTTTGCCCAACACAATGTAAAAAAATATTATGCATATCAGACACACTTTAATGAGACACATTTTAAAATTCCAGTCAATGAGTTGCGAATTCATCAACTGAAACAATTTAGGAAGTTCACTTTCTTTGATAAATAGGCACAAACAACTCAGGAGAGGGTTAAAGACTGTGTTTAGATAAATTCATTCTCCTTCTAATGAGGAGGGTGGATAAAATCATTTACTTCATTTTAATACAGTTATTTAAAACTTAAATTTTGAGTTTACAACCATCTGTCTCAAGGGCTAAGCTCACTATAAACTATTATAATCATTTAAATAAATAGAGGAAAAAACAATCCGTTCAATATGTTGAATCAATATGTCATGCTTTGAATATCTATATAATTTTCCTCACATTAGGATCCATGGCACATGTACAGTACAATATGTTCTATAAATAGGCCTGGAAAGAATATGGCTGTATCTTGGACTACAGAGGGAACAGTAGCGCTCCCCAGAACTTGGTTTTGCCTAGCAGCAGTCTTTCCCTCTAATCCGAGTGTGATTCAAAACTTAACCAACTGTAATTAAAAGCAGATAAATTGTAATGGCTGTGAGGTAGCGGAGCGTATCTTTGTCACGTCTTGTGTCCACCACAAGAAGAATCTTCATTTGGTGCCTGCATTTCATTCCCTGCCTGGGCTTGGAGGAAAAACTGGCTTTTCTGCTCTCATCAGTGCTGTTCGGTATTTGCACTTTGAAATGACTGAACTGTGCAGTGTTCCTGTCCAGCTAGCTTGGCCAAATGAGCTAAGCGCATGCGGCTGGAGGAGTCTGTGCTTGTTTTCAGCACCTAACACAACAGCATATGTGTGTTATACAGAGTACGTACTCTAATCACTTGGTAAATAGGGATTGGAACATAAGCTATGGGCCTGCTCAAAGCTAAGTAGCTCAGGAGTACTGATGAAAAAAAAGCAAAGAGAAAATGATGGGTGGACGGACATGGGTGAAATTCATATAAGTACGGCTCTGAAGATATTTATAGTACCTAAGTTCCGAGTCAGCTTTGTCCAGTAAGGAAGATTTTCATTCTTTTAACTACTAAGGAATTATTTAATCATTTTTAAGTAGCTTCACAGACTGTATTATGAAAGTATGGTGAAGACATGGCTATTGTTAAAATAAGTGGCTTATAATATTTAAGAGATTCAGTAAATTTAAAATGTAAATTTTGCTTACATAGTACAAGTGCAGTCTAAAGCTCTGTCTAAAGAACAGTATCAGAGTCTGTGTAACTGAAAATACCAGCTTGATTATTGTAAACTTCCCTTGTACTTTTATCATGTAGAAAGAATAAAATTATAACTGTATTGTAGGAACGGGACAAAGGATAGCAGTGAGGGAGCGGTAGAAGCAG
Source organism: Nipponia nippon (assembly GCF_047370975.1). NCBI lineage: Eukaryota > Metazoa > Chordata > Aves > Pelecaniformes > Threskiornithidae > Nipponia > Nipponia nippon. Next base: position 127,756,273 of record NW_028262290.1, read on the forward strand.
AGTAGGTCCTAAAGCATGTTCTGGGCCTCCAGTCCTTTAACCACATAACATGAGAAGTTGCCATGTTCTTCTGAGTTATGAAATGATAAATCCCTTGAGGGTTTGTAGTGACATCACAAGCTATTAGAGGTTTGGTTTTGATGTCACTAGAATCCTTTGATGAAGTCATGGCCCAGTAAATTGTTATCTGTATTTATGCTGCAAACAAAAATTATTAAGGTTAGGTGGATGGATGAAATACCTTCATGTTCTGTTCCTCACTGTATGAGTAACATACCATCTCAAGGATACCTAAAAAGAAAAATGCACTACTTCTCTTAACATTGTGCCCTGCTTTTCTTTAGTTGAATCTAAATTAAAGCAAGTCAAATGTATTTCTGTTGTGTGAAAGGAGAATATTAGGATTAGAAGGGAATACTGAAGATCAAGAAATCTGGATTCTTGTTTCATATATGTCACTAACTTGGCCTATGTGAGCCTGTAAGAGCCAACTCTTGATTGAAACCATACTGAAATCTTTGTGTGCCCTCCCTTAAAAAAGTTCCGTGTGAACACAGAAACGCATAGTGTTCCATATATGTGGAGTATTTTACGCCACTGAAGCTTTGACATATGGTTGTGGGTGTCACCTAGCATCCTTGTGCCTCACTTTCTGTATCCGTAAGACGAGGGAAATGCTTTGCAAGGTGGTTCAACTCAGCAGTATTTGGAAAGCATTGTGGTTTGCATAAAGAGCAGAATATTTCTTTTTCTAAAATAGCGAAGTCTGCTGTTGAGTGCACTGTTAAACACCTAACATCCAAGTACTGGTCAGAATGTGAATATTCCAAATTCCTATGTTAGTGTACTTTTCGGATTCCTAATATCTATTATGCTGCATTAATTTTAGATAAATTTTAGCCACTTGCATACTTGAAGCCTCTTTAACGATGTTTTGTGTAGTGCTGTTCTCCATTTTATTCATATTCCTGTTCTTTTGATGTGTTAGTATTTGAGAAAATCTGAATCATCGTATTAAGTTAGATGAAATACCTGGTTTTTTCAGCATTTTGTTTTGCTAGATGGCTCAGGCAAATTGCATGTTTTTAGTCTTAAGGTCAAAATTCTACAAGTAAGTAGAATGTAAAAATAGCTTAACTTTTCTAGACATTCTTTAGTTTCTTCGGCAGCAAAAATACGCATTTGTTTGTCTAAATCTATTCAGACTTATGCATGCTAAGACCCATTGAAAGCTGAAGTCTCTATGTAATTTATTTTCAGTGTGTAGTGTAAACTGCTGTGCTGTATATACATTTTACATTTATGTCAGGAAAGGGTTGCAGAGGGGTACTTTAAAACCACCTTTTCGGCTCTAAATAGCTATTGTGTACATATGGTAAGGTACTGCTGCTTAACAATTAGTAACTGCTTTGATGAAACTAAATTACATGTTTAAGTTCCCATCAGGAAGTCGCTTCACATATCTGTATTAATGTATTCAAGGCTCGAGAAGGAAAGTTAATTTTCCAGCTTAAATATTTAATTCAAGCTTAAAATTTAGTCTGTAATTAGAGCTCCCAAATGGCAGGAACATGGAGTATTTGTCCATTTTAATTAGATTGTTGTTTACCTATTAATTATATATCATATCTTGTCATATAGTTTTGATGGTAACAGATGGTGCTAGGAGTTAGTAAGGGTTTGAACAAAATAAGATTTCACATGATTTATTAAGTTGCACTTTATTAGTGAGTGGTCTGCTTTCGTCAGGTTATTCTGTGGAATAAGAAGTTTGAAACATTTCATTAATTTTGGTGATTACTCTTTATGTGCTCTATGGAAATATTGAACTTAAACAACTCCAAAAGGTGCATTCTTTTTGTTTAGAGGAAGATGTAATACTTCTTGTATTTCTCCAAAGTTATAGCCTCTTATACTACCCACATGACAGTAAGCTTACATCTTTTTTCTTTTTTTCTACATGTTGTGCATAGGACTTTCAAGAGTGGTATCTCTTTTATCTGCCAAGAGTACTGTCTGGAGCAGTTGTTTCAGAGGTGAAAGACCTGACTCAACTGTAAAAATGTTAGCTTCTGCACAAAATCTGTAGTTCGTTTTCAAGTTCCAATAGGTTGAAAAAAACAGCATATCCATTTGTTGACTTGTGCTTTCAAAATGCACAGGTGTATATACACACACGCATGCCCCTACCACACCCAGCAAGCATTTAAATGTAAAAGCTGATTGAGATGTTTCAAAGTTCTGTAGTTCTGGAGAAATCGTACCATATACCCTCACCTGGTATGTGAACATGTTTCCAATTCTTTGGTAATATCTACTGCTGACACAGCACTACCTTCATCACATAACCGTATCTTGCCTAGGTTCATTAGTCCTGTATGCAATATAAGTATGTCTGTCTGTCCAAGGATGTTTTAATGGAATTAGTGCAGGGCAGCCCACGCTGTAAGCCATGCGCACACGTACATAAATCATACAGTACCTAACCTGTGCTATTTTGGGGTTCTAATTTAAATATTCCTTTTTAAGGCCTGTGACAGAAGAAAAGAAAAAGTGAAAATAAGGGACATGTCTTCTGAGTTTGGAAAGATTAAAAGAGAGAAAGAAAAGCCTGAAATTTTTTCAGAGAAAAATCTCTATCAAAAATTGTGGGGCTCCTGAAAAAGGATAGGAAATGAAAGTACATACCTGACACAGGTGAAGCGTCGAGAAAGTTAAGAAGGTAAATAAGACTGTATAGTACAGGTTGAAGCAAGTATATGTTCGTTCTAAAAAAAAAAAATAAACAAAAACAAAACACGTTCAGTAGATGTGGGCATGAGATGTTGCATGAACAACGTTGGTAAATGGACCGTGGCTTTCTCTGGGTATATTCTGCCCAATCAAACTAATCATCAATGGAATTTAGCAATGTGGTGTTTGTTGGTGGTTTAGAGATTTGAGAGTATTTGAGCTTGTAAATCCACTTTATCATAGATCATTCGAACTATTCTCTTTTTGGTCACTGGAGGGAAGAGTGCAGAGGCAAGTTTCTTAAGTCCAGGTCAGTTCAGAAGCTCTCTGGTACAAAGCTAAGTAAATAAATAATTTTTTGTGTGTCAGGTCAGTCTTTCTGTTTTCACTGGTTGCTTTCATGGGACCTTGATAGCTTAATCCCTTTGGGGTATAATATACCTGAATAAATTAAGATCCTTTTCCTGTAATCCCTTTTTTTTTAAAAGCTAATTATATACTTATGTCTTCCTTCCTCCTTCCTTCCGTCCCCTTGCCAAGTTAAAAAAGCATGCACGCTCATCATAACTGTACCTGTTTCTTGACATTGACCATGGCTTCAAAGAAATGGTAAGAGTCAGAGTTTTGCTAGTGAAAAGTAAACAGATGGCCGCAGTACACACACTGATTTCAAGGCTTGCTTCAGTGGGCGACTTGACAAACAGTAGATCTACAAAACTGCCTCCTTGTTCTGGCACTCGCTTTGTCCGTGCACCAGCAGCAACAGATGCTTGATGCTGACACTAGTTCTTTTTTTCCCCACATAACTTTGGTCACATACTCCGAGTTGGATTTACTGTGACCTCTCTCTTGTTTCATAATTGTCCCCATCAGCATGGTTGCTACCTTAAAAAGTATTGATAAATATGTCTGTGTTCAAATTGACTGGAGGTGGGGTGAGTAGGGGGAGGTGTTTGGGAGTGTGTATGTATCTTGGACGTGTTCCCAAGCCGAGGATCGTTTTATCACCACCTACATCTAAAAAGAACCACTATGCTGAAATTGTGCAGTTTGATTAGCTAGGAAAAGCTAAGTGACTTGGCCTATTGCCTCTTGTATGTGTGAAAAGATTACCTTCTGAAAATGTGACCTTTTATCCTCTTTTGCTCAGATACTGGATTTTTCCCTGTGATTTGTAGAACTGTGTTAATAACATAGAAAACTGCATTCAATTGTTAGCAGATGAAATATAAGTGATTACAAAAACATTATCACAAGATAGTACTAGTAAAAATATTCTACTTGCTGAGCTTGCACCACCAGAATTTATTTATACATTTTATGCAAAAATACAGGGTTAATTTTTTTATTCCTTTGACCCTGTATATCAAATGTGATAAAATATGCTATCCTGCAGCTAAAAGCAGATGGAAAAATAAATTGAAGAACAGCATTTAACTGCAGTCTTATCCTAGTTCATATAAAAATATTACAAAAATAAAACAGAGACATAACTGGGTCATTGAAATGTTCTTTAAGAAAGGCTGCTTACGCAACAAAATTACCCCATTTTCAAATACTGTGGTTCATAACATTCCTTAAAAAAAAAAACAAAAAAGAAAAAAAAAAAAAGCGGCTTTCGAAATATAGTAGCATGAATTTTGTTTTTAAAATAGTTTATACTCTTTGGAGTCAATCTTTCATTGAGAATTTTTGTTTGTTTCTTTTGGATCATAATAAAAGTAGTGTGTTTGCATTAAGACTTTCTTACGACCATTAGAGAGTTTTGAATCATCACTTCCAATTTATTGCAGTGCCTAACAGGGCTTCATCTTTACTCGCTACCTTACTTTGGAATATCAGTACCATTTATAGCTTCCAGAATAATTCTGTTTTCATGTTTGACTTTATAAATAGATTTTGAAGGATAAGGTGCAAAATCCACAGTTCCAGTAAAATATGTTGGTATGGATGCTTTGATAGTGAATGCAGCTGAAAGTGACATACTGTCATTTCTCAGTTCTTGACCGTTTCACCAGATCTGCCTCAGGTATCAGACTGAGCAGCACTGACTCTCCCCCATGAAGGCATCTGCTTCTCTCCTTGGGCCTCTGATTTTAGTCTGTAAAGTCTCATTTGACTTAGAAGTCTTAAAGCAGCCTAAATTAGGCGGTGTGTATAACCCCCAGGAATGGAAATGTGAACACCAGATAATCATGTAGTAGCATCAGAGTGAAGCTCATTGTTTATGCAAATGGAGGGTTTCAAATAAGAGAAGTGGGATTCTTGCAAAAAGGACTGTAGGAAAGAAAGCAAGATTCATCGAGGATGAGTAATAAAATGGCATTCGTCAAATAAGCAGCCTCTATCGGTGCATGTATTACAACAGACCTAGTTGGTTTATAGCACTGTGTGGGAGAAATGGCTCAACCTAAACTAATCGTGTTGGAGATGTTAATGCTATTACATTTGATTTCACAAATGGCACTGCTTTCTTCTTCATCAGTAAAGGTGCTATCCACACCATCCTGTGATAACGGTTGGGCAAACCGTACAGGGTAGGCATTAAAATGCCAAAATGAAGAAATAATCTGCTGCCAAAAGATAGTTGTTCTGGTACAGAACAGTCAGGTTGCAATTCTTCTGGAAGGAAAACTTGTCTTCACTGAATATAAGTGTACTTTATCATAATTCTCTAAAGGAATATGAAAAGCATATGATAAACCTTTAATACATGCTGTCAAATTGTCTACAAAAATGGCCCATGTGTTGAAAGAATAAGCATCATATAAGGAGACAAGTACATAAGAAAGAGACTTCATCTCTAGTCCCCTTTTTCAGATTTAGCTGTTGCTGCTATAGCTAAGGTCAGCATCTATATAAATGATTAGTAAGATTAGTCAAGAGCTGTTCTGAAACTGCCTACACAATTCTTGCATCCATGAAAGTTTTTTCCTGTGATTTTTTTTTCTCATTGAGTTTAGTTCTGAGTTGGATTTACAGTGATCCTTTGCTCAGAATGTAATGAGCATAATTTAATTTTGAATTCATCAGAGATGCACAGAAAGATGGGGTAGGTTACAAGGCATGAGTGTGTGTCAATGATTAACAATCATTTACGAATAGGGCTCCGGTTTAAAAAGGTGTAATAAATAAGAGATGATTAGCACTAAATGTCTTCCTCTTGACATGAAAGTGTGATAAGAGCTTTTTTCCTCCCCGTGTTTTCTTTATTTTTTTTTCATGTCATATTAATATTGAACCGTCGTAGAGGATGTGCTTTATTTCAGCGTAAAGGATGGAACATACAATGGCTAGCTATCAAGTGAAAGAACCTACTGTTCCCATTAGGGCTTCAGTTGCAAGGTCTGTTTATGAGAACAGAAACTTTGAAAAGTTACTGGTTTACACTGTCAATAGTAAGAAAAAAATTCCCAGAGTTAATTTTAACTCAGAACCATGATGATAAGAGGGGAGAAGGAGGGTATTTGTTTCTGACAGTAGTCATGGCTTATGTCAGCTTTGTCTACATGGAGCTGCAGCATGAAGAACTGTCATAGATGGTGGTCCTCCCTAAAAGAGGAATATTATTGTTTTAATTTAGTAATGTTTATTTTGATGACTACACACTTTATTTTAAGACACTTGGCACATGTTTTTCTTTATTCAGATTTGAGGTCCATCTTTAAGAGGATTAAATTCTTTAGTTTCTTTCCAGGATATGTACAAATCATTGTGATAAAGTTATAGGTTGGATACAAGTTGGAGTCAACAGTAATCTAAATTTACCAATATTTAATATTTGTTTGGTATCCTGGTTTCTCTGAATAACATACATCGTTGTAACAGAGCTCATTTTGACTAGCATTTTTATAGGTCTATTTTGCAGAGAAGATAAGGTCTTAAGGGAACACTGCTTCTTCATCCTTGCTGTATTCTTCTGTGTCAAATTGAGACATACTGACAGGTCAGCAAAGGAAGGTTGTGCCGCATGCTGTTTTGTCTGTCCTTCCTGGTGGGAAGATACTGTCGTCCTGATACTCTTTGGAAAAGCTAAAAGGGCACAGAAGTATGGGGTAACAATTTACCGGCTCCCTCCTTCCCCTATATATCCAGCAAATCTGAAGCTAAGGCATCTTACACGACTGTACTCTGATATTGCAAGTGTATAAAATTATTGTGTGATCTTACAGACCATATGTGCTGCAAAAGATAGCCATACTGGCATGAGTTAAGGCTATAAAAAGAATCTTTCCTCCAAATTTACTGATTTAGGTTAGACCCTGTGCATTGTTTTACTTGTACAGTTATTTTTTGGTTTTATGCCCTTTTTTGATCACTGTTCAGTATTTAAACTCCTTCAAATGTGCAAAGATTAAATGTTTAATAAAAATTGCTTGTTGTTTTCAACATCTGTGTTCAGAGAACAATGGCCCACTGGAGTGCAGAAAGCTTGTAAAGTTTTCAAATGTATTGAGAATGACAGAAAGTTCAGTGAAGAGTTTGCTTTCCTCATTACAGAACTACTTCTGTGGCTGCGATTACACTAAGAGCATCTTTAATTGCTTTAAAATCTGAATGCATGATAAGAATGGATTAATTTGATTTTTCTGTTACTACAAGTAGCAGATGGTTTATGTCTTAGGAATGCTCATGTTGTAAAATGAGATCCCCAGCTCATTCGTGATTGGTCACTGTTAATGAAGCATGCTGTGCTGATTATTGATTTAGAAAATGAGGATGACATGAGTATTGTGTGTGTTGCTGTAATAAATTAAAGAGGAGTATTTTAATAGCCAGCAGACATACACCTTAAATAACATGAAATATTTGATTTTCTATTCAGGTGGTCTCTGCCCTGTCAAACTAATTTTATTGTTTATTAAAAAGATGTACTTTTATAGTTTCAGCTAACAAGCAGATGGTCGTCTTTACTTATTTCTGTTTTGTATTGCTGTATGACCGATCAGATGCATGATAGGAACCCAAATTAGCTTGTTGTTTGCAAAGCAATGGTGTAGCCATGGGAGGAAGTCTTTTGTAGGTATTGCTCCTGTGTGTGCATGTGTGTAAGTGTGCATACGTGTGTGTGTGTAGGCATGTATCTTCTTGTATATGCTTTAGGATTTAATCCTTATTTGTTAGTGCAGGAAATGTGGTTAAATATGCTAAAGTGCATTCAAAGTTCTTTCAGTTTCATTTTTGTGTTTCACCTTCAAAACTTTTGAAAGAGAGAAAGGGGGAAAGTATTTTAAAACCTCTCATCTCTCCAGAATCACATAAACCAAATCATAATTTAATGTTATTTAATCTTGTTACAGACATCATAAACAAGAATTTGTATGGTAAAAATCAGAGTAGTATTTTGTATTCACTTGTTTCTATGATTTGTAAACTGAATGTGTTATAAACAACTGTGGATTGTGGTATTAATCAAGATTCAGTGCTGCGTATGTGACCCCTGTAGCAAATCGTGATGTTTTACTGTACGTTATATGGATTGATTTCTAGTCCTTACTGTAGAGCTACAGTAGCACTAGTAGAAGGATGAAAAGAGTAATTTTGATGTGGCACAACGTGTGCTGCATACGTGTGTATATATATCTTTGTTCAGAACACACTCATATAATTACTTTCCACTTCGTTAAACTCCTGGAAGTACCCATATAGAATGTGCTTATAGCTGATAAAGAACATCTCCCCGATCCCCTTCCTGACCCCCAGCTCCTGCTCCACTGCACCACAGAAATTCCCCAGGGGAGCACTGGTAGTTGATGCCACCAAGAAACTCACCCTTAGTGCCAAAACTGTGAAGGCTTACATCACTCAACTATTTGCCACAGGTGATACTGACTGCAGACTTAGTGGTGAATAACAACTGTTGCTTTCAGCAGTTCTCAAACTGAAAGTACAGCGTTGGAAACCATCAGCCTAAACTCATTCGTGGGAATTAATTTTTACTTGGAGATCTGGAGAAATACCAGGGGAAAGGTGTTACTCATTCAGAACTGATATACACCAAACTATTCCAATAGTATTTAGAAGTTGCTGGAGCCCTCTGTGCACTGTGAGAACCAGCACTTAATGTGGAAAGCCAATAAAGAGAAGGTTACAGAGATGGTGAAAAGTTCTTGTCATTGGTGCTCTTGGTTTCAGGAGTGTTTTAAAGATCTTAATTTTGGAACGGTACAGCTATGTTCGTGTTACAGCAGAAAATGTTCAGGTATGGAAGTCCAGAACGCTCAGGTGAGCTAGTGGAGCACAGACCATGAATTTGATGGTAATTTTTGACAGCAAAGTTCTATCATGTAATTATTTCATGATGGCTAGCTGAGCTGTAGGCTTTATGGAGAGGTAGTTGCTTTCAGTGTTGGAAAGCAATTAATTAAAAAGAAATCTGTTGCTTTTTTTTTTTTATGTGTTGGCAGGTTATTCATTTTGGAAATAGTTAGCTAGTTACGATGGAGCATCTATGTCCTAGCTTTGAATCTTTTCTTTTAAGTACCTTTAAACATTTCTTGACTGAAATGAATTTATTGGTTATGGTCAAGCTCACTATCCTTAATATGGGTGTCTGAAATCCGTTCTTTAAAAACTTCTCTGAGGAGCTTTCAATCAGATAGTCTGGGAGATAGCAAGTTGAAGAATTGAGTAAATGAGAGAATTTGCCTCATACATGCCCTGACTCACCTGAACTCATCACCCATGAGCTGCAAAGGTAACATATTGTGCCACACCAACACTCCCCGACAGTTCCCTGTTCTTCTCTAGCATTTGGTGAACTATCCCCCTCTTTACCTCCACAACTGCTTCTCTTTTCACCTGCGGGCATAAGAAAGTTGTGTTTTGGTCCTGGAATTTATTGCGCTTGTGTAACTGCATCTTACCTGGCTCAACAGTTGCCTTTCCACTAAGTGATATACCATTTCTTTGGAAAATGTCCTCTTTTGAGGACAGATGTGAGATAGGTGGTATGTTTTATCCACTGTTGGCAGCTTCTGGGAGTGAATTGCTGTATTCCTGCAAAAGTATGGTGGTGATTCCACTTGATGCTTTTTCCACTGGGACTTGACCCCAGCATGTTCTGCTCTCGTGTTCCTGGTTAAGCTGTGTGCTAAAGCAGTAGGCTTTGCTGCAAGGCTTATTACAATGTTAAAAAGAATAAAATTATCCATATGGTAAGTAGTTAATTAGATGTATTTATGTAATTTTTAAATTCTGCTCTTTAAGAGGCTATGATGGCTCAAGCAAGTATAAGACTTTCTGATACTCTTTTGGTGGTCATTGAGTGAGTCATCTGTAATAAATTTTGAATTTCATGTGTCTTCACCCGGCCACCAAGAAAGCAACCCATAGACTGCTTGCTGATTTCTCTGGTTCTGCAGAGGAGATGGGGTGGTGGGCGTGTGTCATCTCTGTGGCTCTGCCTCTGCCTCAGTCCAAAAGTGTGATTGCTCTTCTTATGCAAACTTGCTTTAAATTAGCAAGGTCAGGAATGTTACAGATGTGACAACATGGGCTTTCACTGTAAGATGCTCCCTGGTTGTCCTTTATGAGTGCTGCATGGCTGTGGCTAGATACGATCTTTTTCAGAGTTGGTTAGCAAGGGCAGATCCAAGAAGATACTTGGATGCTTATCTCTTTGCGCTTGTGTAAAAATCAATGGGAATTTAAAAGCTTAGGATTTAAATACTTACAATTTGGAACTATCCCAAGATCCTTGACATCAAAAAGGCGGTGGCCTCGTTTTATACAGATGTCCTAGCACTCAAAGGGTGCATAAATTATTGCACCACTTATCAATTTGTCTTTAATGTATTCCTTTCTTATATCTGGGACACTGTTAATAGAGGAAAAGGATTAAAAAGCATAAAAATAACTTGTATGTAAGTTTCTTTGAGTTGAATTTATATCAGTCAGCCTGTCAGCACTAACATATGGGAAACATAGTTTCGCTACCATGCATAGCAGGGGCTAAAAGTGCTGTTCAGACCATGTGCTCAACTCCTACAGAAGAGGGACTTTATATCACTCGTGCAGCCCACTCACAAATTTAAGGGGTGACATCCATGGATTCTGAATACATGGTAACCCAAATATTGATCTTGTTGCAGAAAATGTAAAATGGAGGGGGCAAAAAAGAGATAAAGAAGATCTTCTAGGTCAACAAAGAATTCAGTAAACTTTAAATACTACATTTTTTTAAAAGCTCATTGTATTGCCTTTGCTGTATTGAAAAGGTAGTTGTAGATAATAGGGAATTTTCACATAGCTTTTCCATATCTTGGTCTAACTTGCAATAACATATAACATCTCCTTGTATCAATTACTGTAAACTAGTAAAGATCCCTACTGTTTTTGTTTTGTTTTGCTTCCTAAAGCCCCCTGCTGCTGTTGATTACACCTAGATCTGCTACTGATTGGAACTGTTAAAAGGCAAAGGTAGTGTGGATGGTTTCTGAGTCATTTAATTGTAGAACTAATAAGTTGTTTTTGCTGGGACCTAATAAAACAGATCATATTAATAAGTGTGTATAATGTCCATGAAATTTCTGATTGCTTTTCCATAATTTTTGTAGATATGAATGTAAGACTCTTAAGCCTGGTGGGCACATGATGTGCAAGTTTCTTTTATGAATAATATTACTGGATGTTGTTTTAAGAAAGAAGTGGAAGCATAAGCTATCCAAGAGCATCATACAGTAGAGATTTTGCTTTCTGTGAGTTTTTACATTTTTAGTTGTATGTAAATGTTGCGTGGGCATGTTGAATTGAGTAGATAATTACATGAACAAGATATATTCAGTCTTATGTTAATGCTGCTTTTTTAATAGCTGTATAATACACACTGCACTTGGTGCATGTGAACCTTGAAAAATTGCTTCCTTAATGCAGTAACACTTGCCAAATAATGTCCAAAATTGGCCTAGAGCTATGTTGGCTTATCATGAAAGAATCTATTCTCTTTCAATGGTCTGTCAGTGTCCATTCAACCTCTCAACTCTGGCAAGGTTGAAAAGTAATACATGAATACATACAAGGAAGTCCTAAAATGAAGAAGAAGAGAAATAGATCATTATTTATGAAAGTTAAAATTTGAATTGGTGGCTTTCCTATAATCTCTGTTACATGATTTTTAATTTCTAATGTAAATAATTTTCAAGAATAAAGGTGAGATTAATATTCGGGGGGACCAGGGACAGAAAGGAGAGAGGGAGGGAGTCTAAAGCTACCTTAATGCCTTGTAAATCTGCACCAAAACTGATAATCCGATTCCAAGCATCCAGGAAAAGATGCTGCAGAGCAGCCCTTTTACATGTAGGAGGGCATTACATGTCGTGGAGAAGTCTACCCATTACGACCTGAGATTAACTCTCTATTTCTTTCCATGCTTCGCCAAATTTCTTCCCCTTCCTACATAGATATAATCCCCTCATGTGCTTTGGGTAAAGTAGCAGTAGGGGCCCTCTGAGAGACCAGCTGAATCTGCAGTTTCCAAATTGTTCTGCTCTTGTCAGTCCGATCAGCCAGCCTTTTCTTTGCCCAGTGGTGTATTTCTTCTCAATCAGATCTTTGTCAATGTTACCTACATTTTAAGATAGAGTTTGCATTTTCCCATTTTGTTGCTTTTGCCTCTGACAGTGAGAACAAATTCTGTTTTCACCCATATTGCTTTTTGGCAGTTTATGGGTCGCGTTACAATCCAGTTTCTTCAGTGTTAGCTGAATGTTGTAGGGTTTGAGTTCAGGGAAATTAAATTATTGTTTATAACAAGTAGTTTCTGATAATTTTTTTTTTTTCATTTGTGAAAGACTTTCTGTTATATTCTGAGGGATAAGATCTCACAGCCCCTTCTCTTCTCTTCTTGTTGTCCCTTACATTAAAATTATCTTGTAGTAAAAGGAGTAGCATCCTTTATTCTGCAAAGGTAATATTTTACCTATATAGTAATATATATATTACATTAACGCCCCCCTATACCCACATACATGCACATTTCTGGCTACTTAAAGGCTGGGAGGAAGCAAAGGTTTGAAAAGTCATACCTCATTATTCTAAGAACATAGTGAGGTGCTGGAGAAACCAGTATCATGTAAAGTGAAGTGCTGTTCTAAAAATTTATGCATACCTGATGCATGCCCTAAGTTCAGAATTGATGCTGGAAGGGGCAGAACTAATCTCAGTATTGAATGATGAGGATTGTTCATTTCTGTAGCACACACTGCTCATGGAATGTGAAGAGTTTATTAAAGTGTTAAACATTAGTTATTGAATACATGTTCCCTACAAATTTTGGCTTTAAAATCACAAGGCAGCATGAGGCTATCTTCAAGAATAAAGGAGCCAGTCATCCACTTTGCACTCTTAGTTCCCTTGACCAATTATCCACATTGATTATTTGATTAAAAAGAATAAAATAAAATTACACTGTTGTATCTAAAAAGCTTAGTATAGAAGAGAAAAGAAAATCTGAAAAAGCTACTTCTCTCAAGCAGATAGCTTTCCTTCTGGTTTTCTCTACTTTCTACAAAGATAAATGCATTAGTGTAATGCTCATTTAATGTACTAGCAGCTCCCAGGTTCTGTGTGTTTCCCCTGGTCTGAGTTGTCTTAATTGTATTCAGCTTATTTTTGCAGAGATAATTTTTTGCCAGACTAATAGGGGCTGAGAATTTTGAACCATGTATTGTAGATAATGGGCAAAATGGATTAAGTTTTTAAACTGAGAGAAAAGATTTGAAAAATGGATTTCTGTAGAGTTTTCATTGACAGGTAAGATTGTGTTTACACAATTAAGATTGTCATTTTGTTTACAGTTGGAAAAGTATTGTTGTGAACTACTTTTACTTAAAATTGTACCTGCTGGTCTCTTAAAGGTCAGCAGTTGCTCTTACAGATGGTTCCTGTAACAAGATTCTGCAACTGGAATTTAGTTTTACTGGAGTGAATTATAATGTAATTTACCTCTGAACACATACCTACTGTATTGATAATGTGCAGCGGATCATTAGTAGAATTATTTTGAACTGAACCTGTGAAAAAGAACAGGCATGGATCTTCATGTGGTTTCTTTTTTTTTTTTTATCTTCTCTGCTTTCCCCATAAAGTATAAAAAATCCAAACAACAAAAAAACCCAACAAAAAACCCAACCAACCTGAAGAACAACACACACCCCTTGAAAAGAAAACAGGAAGCAAAACAAAACAGCATACTGTAATTATTTCATGCTTGTTGCCATTTAAAATGTCGCAATTTTTCTCTTTCCTGATACTTGGTTGCAGCACATTAAAGTCTTGCAGGGGATGCGTAACTGCGTACTAAAATCGAATAGAAGTGCTAACTGGAAGCTCTCATCGCGCTTTTCAGAAAGCTTGCACTTCGGGTTTCCAAGCGCAGGGAAACAGACCCTTTGGGCATCTGCAAAATATTGTAGTATTCTTTACCTTAATCCCTGGCAGCATCACCTCCATTTCTTTGGCTTGTCATCAACATCTCTATCAGAGTAAAACTCCAATGCATGTAGAAAGAAACGAAGCGTGTAGGGAAAAACATAAAGGCTCTTGACTGAAATAGTTCTTTAACTTATTAACAGACAAGTATGCATGTCAGAAAAACACACTTGTTTGCTGTGAGTATATGCAATAGCTGATGGGTAAAGAAACAGAAACCTTAATTGCTGCTTGCGTTTAGGTCACTGTTCATTCATTCATTCATTGCTGGAGCTATGAACTATTCATATGTTGCCACAGTATGTTACTTACACACGACTGATGGTGAAGGAAGTAAGAGCTAAGATGCTTCACAGACATCGACATCGGGGGGATTAACATGTCTGCTTCATTAATATATATGTGCATACATTAATGTTGAAGTATTGAAACTGTTTCAAATGAGATTAAAAACTCTTATCTCTTAAGGTCTGCTGTAGTCCTTCGAAACATTTAAATTTTTGGCATCAGCCTTACCAGTTTCTTAACCATTTTACTTTTACTTTGCCAGTGGGGATACAAGTGCAGAGAGAGTGCTCATCGCCTGCCTGCTGCCTAGTTTTCTGTTGTTTTTCCTTAGCTAGGTCTGCTCTCTGTACTTGCTAGCCATCATTAAGCATATATGAATCTTTGTGGAGTGGCAGGCATGGTTTCTGTGAGTGACATTTCTGGCAGCGTTTTCCTTGTATATGGCACCAGGCCTGATTTTCTGAAATTTTAAGCATCTATGATCCCCATTTGCTTCCGCTGAAGCTGTAGGTACTCTGTCCTTTTGGAAAGCATGCTGCTCTGCGCTAAATCTCAGGCAGTTAAGAGATGAGAAAGTCCTGGAAACTTACTTAACACTCATGTGACAGCCGGTTCTGTATAGCAGCAAGAATATCGCCTGTGTGAAGGCATTGCCTCTCCTGCTGTATTAGTTACAGATCCAATAATCTGCCCCTGTGAAACTAGGTTTGGAGATCAGTAGTGAATTGTTTAGTAATGTTTATGGGAGCTCTTTAAAATATATTTGCAATGTATAAAACACTTTGATATATAGAAGCTCACATTCTAATAAGATTACATTAAGTATCCTAATAAGATCAAGGCTTGAAATTATGTTTTTCCGGATTTGAGTGATATAAATTAATTTTAGTTTAAACCAGTGTCAGTGTTCTTAGATGTTCATTATAAATACTCTGTTTGCAGTTTGTGTGGGTCTGCATTTAAATAAAAAAATTCAATTCTCCTATTAACACAAGAAGCATTTTCTCTTCCTCTCCTTCCAGTATGCTGCAGCTACAGATTATCAAGGCAATGCTGTAGTTATTAAATTCAACCAGTAAATTATATAGAGAACAACAGTGGCTGATCACTGAACTCTGGTGGCACTGGCCTTTCACTTCTCATTTAAGTCTAGCCTACTATATAAAATGAATTCATTATTGTCAATTTAGATCCCTTGTGGAGGCTAATCCACATCACAAAGCCATTCTACACAAAAGTGAATTCTCTTCAGGAAGACCTTACAAGTACGTGCAAACTAAAATATGCAGGAAACTTCCAGTACAGACTAAATTGGTTGTTACTTACAATAACAGACTGACCAGGGTGAAATGTTGGATTAGTTAAAAAAGAACCCCATGGTCATAGTTCTGCTATGATTTTTGTTGGTTTATCCATTCTAATTTTTATGTTATTGCTAATTCTGATTTCTCTATAATCTATTGCACAAAAGTATGGATCTAAAGGACTAACTCCATCTTTAGGTCTTGTGGTTTTCAGTGTTAAAATTTCGTGCATAACGTCAGGGGAGAAGCTTGGCTAGTTTCAGCATCATGGTACTCCTCTTCTCCTTTAATGGTCTGGTTGGAGATATCTTTTGGACTCAGGTAAATTGTCTTCCAGGTGGGCCATACTGAGTAAAGATATTAGCTGGTTTACAACCAAGTACATGTACATATATAACTAAATTGTTTGGTTATAATCACCCTTCCAGGTATGCCACCTGCTATATCAGACTGATACCTAAGGTGGTATTCAAGAACCTTGAATTCCTTGCAGCTATGGCCAAGGGAGGGGTTTGGGTTTTTTTAGTGTATTAGCATTTTAGTACACTAGCATTTCTGTCAGTGTTTCTATCAGATTTAATTATTTAAATATAAAATATTGTATTAAATTTCTTGTTTAGATGTTTAATATTGTACTACTTAAAGTACACAACAGTTCAGAAAATGAGGAGGAACAAGAAAGCGTAATTGGCACTGATGGGTGGCTAGCATTAAGTGTGAGCTCCCCATCAAGAGCCAGTCTTAACATCAGCTCTCAAAACCTGTGATGTGGCTGTTTTTGTTTATTTCACTATTTATCTAAAATATAAGTATTTTTGAGAAGATAAAATTTTAGAATTGAGTGGCTATTTTTATTTCTTGCTACCTTTTAATTCACAGAAAGGTAAAGCTATCTGCTATTAGCGAAATTTACCTTACTGAACCTGATAACATTTCAAGTGCAGAATACAAAAAG
Source organism: Nipponia nippon (assembly GCF_047370975.1). NCBI lineage: Eukaryota > Metazoa > Chordata > Aves > Pelecaniformes > Threskiornithidae > Nipponia > Nipponia nippon. The sequence continues at coordinate 127,772,983 of NW_028262290.1, forward strand.
CGTAACAACTCTAGAGAAGATCTGTTCCAGTTTTATGCTTAAATGCTGAAGTTTTATGTGCAGTATAATAGCAGGGAAGTGTTGATTCATTGCACTTACCAACGACTGCCTAAGATTTCCCTCTGTCCTGTCCAAATACAGCTGAGTATGTTTTTGTGGATGCCTCAGCATAAGAAAGACCCATGCATTTCACTGTCCATTTGGCACGAAGCAGTAGATACAGTGTAAAATTAATTCTGTACTTGAATTTCTCCAGAGTGTCAGGCATGGATCGTGTCAAATTCTTTACTACTTTGTTTGCTTAAAGACTTTATCCTGAGCTATAGAGCAAGAATAGTAATGACCTTCAAACTCAGTTTTCCAATATTCAATTTACACTGTAAGCTAGAAAATCCGCTTCAATTTCTTGAATCCACCTGACTCATTATCAAGTAAACAATTTGTGGTAAATTTTTTGTGAATTTATTATTGTTTCTTTTGAAAAATGTTTCTCTTACCATGTGCAAGTAATAGTTTAATTCATATTCTTTCATTATAAGAGGCTAAGAATGTTAGCATTTGTGTCTCTATAAACATATTTAAAATTTCAGGGAGAGTTTAAATATTTATGAAAATATAAAAGGTAACTTAAAAATAATATGTTTGTCTTGGAAACTTGTGGCCAGAACTTATCTGCACACAAATTACTTTTGGGAAAAGAGAGGAGCGTTCTTACAGTCAGTTTTAATATTTTTAATGGTTTTCACATTTTACTTTGCAGATTATATAAAGCCTTCAAATATTAATATATATTCAAGATTAGGGATTTATAGGCTTCTTCCGTTTATCATACATTGCTTGTCCGTGAAATTTTCATGGTCTTCTGATTCTTCTGAACCGTAGTTACTGTGCATGCAGATAGACAGCTGATGCTACTGCTAACTTTTCATCGCATAAATAAGTGAAAGTCTTGGCCCAAAGATAGCAAAAGCCATTCACTTCTTTAAAATAGCCTACAATTGGAAGGCATATATGCTGCAGGAAAAAACGCATTTTTTCTAATGGTTTCAATTGCATGGTTATTGATGTTCTGATATTGGAAGCACTCTGACTTTAAGTATTTGCCTTTGTCACATATATTTATTTTTCTGAGATCTTTAGCTTCTTTTTGAAACAAGCTCAGTATTTCATGTGGATAGTGTATCTGGCTATAGATAATATATCTGAAAAAGTCGTAGTGGTGGAATTATTTCGTTATTACATAATTTGGGAGGAGTTGTTTTTAAAGAATATCTCTGGTTTATTTATGTCATTTAACTGTTGATCTAGTATTTATGTAAAGAAAGAATTTAAATTTATTCATTACTCTTCCTTTCAGAAGTGCATTGGACATGATTGAACTGTGTTCCTCTATCCTAAAAGTAATGAGGCTTCTTTGTGATTTTGCACTGACACTTTGGAAAAGACTCAATTTATATTCTACCCTTTCTTATATTGCAGTGTGATACAGAGCATTACAGATGGAGACCTTTCATATCAGAAAACTATCAATAGAAAAGGTGGATATTCTTGAAACTAATGTTACCTTACTTTCCGTATTTGGACTATTTCTTCAGTGCTTGTAAGTCAAGGCTAGTTATTCTGATATGGTGCTTCTTCCTTTAAACATAGAGAGATTTTTTTCCCGAAGTAAATACTTAATAGCTATCCCGCATGGAAAATATTCAAGGGTTTCAAGGAATAGCTGTAGCAATTGCAGGAGAAGTGTATAAATTACCATCTCTTTTGGTTTTTTTTCCCCTCTCAGTACAACTCTTACTATAATTAGCCAGCATTTAACAGCAAATGTTTGCTTTGGTTAAATTATTCAGAACATTTATTTTACTTGTCAAAGGTTAGATCAGGTTGTTGTTTGAACTGGTAATTAAATGCAGCCTAATACACTGTCATATTTATATGCACTATCAGCCCTGTTTCCTCCTTATTCTGTATAATTTTGTAATGTTCAGGGTTGACATTTAGACTTCCAACTCAAATCCTGTTTTCTTGTAAAGCTAAGATTTTACTTCTGTGTTTCATTGTACATATGTACGCTTAAGAAAATAAGGATTAGGATTGTTTGGAATATCATAGCTACAGACTTCGTTGTCATAAAATAAGTGAAGGCCCTTTGAATATTTTTATTTGCATATTTCAATAAGTCATTACACAGCATCTGGTGTATATTAATTATTTTTCAGAGATGAAGGTAAGGTGTACAAGTGCAGACCTCTTCTTTACTAATTGAATACCTGCAAGTCACAGTAACATGAAGTATATTTAAATTAGATTCCCAAATCTTTACCAGAAATATGCATAATACTGAAATATAGAAAGGTTCTTAAAATAATTACATAGTTGACTCAGATGAGCAAACAAAATTAAAAAGTATTAAGGTCAGGACTTCTCATGAATCCAGAGCAGTGGCCTTTGTAGATGTACATTAGAGCACTGAGGCTGGCTATCCAGCCTAATAAAATCAATGGGAGTTTTAGAGGAGCCAGAATTCAGTCTTCTGTAGTCTCTCATGACAAGTTCAGAAACTATTTTTCACACACTTATATTACACAGTCGTTTAATTGAATTGTCATATATATAATGTGTCCATTCCTTTTTTATTTCAGCTATGTATGTTTATTTTCTCAGTCAAATTTGAAGAAAGAATGAATTATAGGGATTTTTTAAAAACTTTTATGCTCATAGGCCTAATATTGCCCAATGCCTATGAAAGGAAGAATGTTGCTGTCCAGTTACAAAAGAAAGAAGCACAAAAGTGGATCATCAACATTTCAGCAATCTTGTTTTTTCCTACCATGTGTAGACAAGTATTCCTGCCTTCTTCAGTGCATTTGTGTTGCAGCTTTCTCTTCATGCGACTAACGTAATGATACGTATACATGTCAACCTACCTTATTTCTCACCATTTCTAAAACATTTTTGAAAAATCCTACCTATTGTACTTAATGTGTTGAAAGTGCAGTTTTGAAAGTCTCACAGTTCTGTCAAATCAGAACTGCGCTGATTCATAGCCTTGTTAAGAAACAATTCAGACTTGATGGTAGTGAAATCCTAATTTATCCACTGTCATGGTGATCCCCCAGACTGTGTTAGGTGGTTGCAAAAGCTGAATAGGAATATGGGCAAAACATATAGGCACTATCTTAAAAGCCAAAATCCACACCTTAGTTCCTGCACATGTGATCTCAGAGTAGCAGAATTGATTTTTATTTTTACCTTTTCCTCCCCATAACCCTATTTTGTAATAAAACCGTCATAGGCCACCATGGGCCACAAGGTAGAAAGATACAGTAAAAATAGAGTTAAAAGTGAAGTGTATTCTTGATTATAATTATAGCATAACACTAAAGAAACTCGATGTATGGTGTTCAATTTGTTATTTTGCAGCTTGTTAAATTTTCATACTTCATGGTTGTAGGAGGTAGCTAAAAACAAGAGAATATTCTGTGCTCTTACAGAAATTGTTTTGACCTCTAGGTAAAGTACATTTATTTGTGTATACATCATCTGAACTGTGAGCTATTTTGATTGATGTAGTAGATTGCATATACATATGGCATACACAGAGGACCTAGGTTAGGGCAAAGTTCTGGGCTTTTTCATGATGGACTATCTAAATATAAACTAGAATCAAAATGACTAAATTGATTTTAAGTTGTAAAGAACTGCCATTACAGGTGTGTAAGTCTTGGGATGGATATGACAGACTGTGTGTGACTTTAATTAGGAAAACTGGTCTTAAGTTATATAATTGCTATATTAAAATTTAAGTATTCACACACTGGTTTGTGCCACAACTAGTATTGATGGGAATGAAAACTGGTGCAGTTGTTTCAGATGGTATCTTTAAGGCCATTGATAGTATGAATCAGAAGAAGAGTTTTGACAGCATGGCACATAAGCATGAAAACAGGTGTTTGTAGGAAATAATAAGTTTAAAAATTTAACATGTAATGTTAGGGTGTGGATAAGGTCTAAAGCATTTCATCCATGAACTGGGGAGTTTGGTGGTACTTCAATCATAAAAGAAACAACCTGACAAAACAAAAAACTCTGTTCTTTTCCTGCATGTGTCTCATGATCATTCCTACTGGCTTTGAGAAAAAGAATGCAAACAGTTTTAGTTAAAATATTCTTTAATCCTCTCTGTTAGCTTTTAAAAGCCAAACTGTGTGTATGTCTTTGGAAGGTGAGACATTTCTTCATCTGCTGTTTCTGACATCAGTGTAGTGAAAGAGCTCCACTAAATACAGAAGCAATCTTGAATTTAAAGGAGGTGAGGAAATATTCTTTCTAGCAGGCTAACTTCATATAGATACACTAGATGACATTTTTTAGAAATAAATCTTTATGTTAAAAATACCATATTCAGTTACTTGAATGGATGAGGGGAGTCTTATGTGGCGTTCTTTGGGAAAAAGCAAGCTGACTTGGAGTAGCATAGTGAAGGAGTGATCTTCTGACTTTCTAAATAATTTCATTTCAATTATCTTTTATGATTTGGCTTTCATTTCTGATAAGACACTGTCAAAACCGCTAAACCAAAAATGACGGATAATGTTGAAGTTATCTGGGTTTGTTGTATTCAGTGATTTGCTTATAAATGTCGCTGCTAAAACAGAACAGGATTTCCCTGAAATCCTGAAAGCGAAGAACAAGAACTTCCCAAACACAAGGAGTTTGGATGAGTAGGCAGAGGATCTGATGCCTGCCTGAGAAATCCTTAAGCTTCAAGCCTTCCTGGCAACAGGTGGAATTGCAATATGTGTTTGACAGAGAATAGTCATCTCAGCTAGGCAATCTCTTGTCTGTCGCCTCTCCTTTGAAGAAAGATCTGTCCCCTCGGTCAGCTTTTTCCTCCTTTTCCATCAGGAAGCTAACAACACCTGCTACTGCCATCTTATGTCTTCCTTTTAGGAGAAAAAGAAAGATGAATAATACATGACAGACCAAAATTTCAAAAGTAACTACTAATCTTAGGTACCCCAAGATGCACAGCCTTACTATTAAGTACGACAGAAAAGTGAGAACAGGTCACACCTATGTTCTATATGCTTGGTTTCTTTCCATTTACTTCTGGATTCTCACTTCATTCTTCTTAATACATTAAGTGATCCATAACCTGGCCACTGTTAGGTCACTTCTCTACCTGAACTAAGTCACTTCTCTACCTCAACTATTACCAGAAACACAACAACATAGCAAAAAGAATATTTTTCTAGGCCTTTGCATGTGACCAGTTTAAGAATGAGATCATACAATCTACAGCAGGAAAAAAAACTTGAAAGCTACCTTTTCAAAAATTGATATTTCATGTGTTTGGAGAGAAAGAAAATAATAAAATTGGTCAGAAGAACAGAGGAAAAAAAAAAAAAAAAGAGTTGGAAACAAGTATGTGAAAACAGATGTTTTGTCCAGGAGGATTCAGAGTCTTAATGCTATCATGATTTGTATGTTATATATTCTTAAAAAGTCATACTGGACCATCTAACACAGACAAGAAAAATGTCTGCAAAGGCTTTCTAAAAACAATAGGGAAAATTTAATCAAGGAGGTTTCTAACCATGTCTTATTTACATCTGTTATATTTTTTTAATAAAATGGGCTTAAAAGCTTAGCCTCAAAGGTGTTGCAAGCTTTCTGTAAAGTATAATGACAGCTGTTGTTCCAGTATAATTCTTCAGATTTGTTTACTGTTTTGTGGGATTTCCATTTGCTTTTTGTTGGTTGCATACAACAAAACTTGGTATTCAGACAACACTGGGTGATTCAGTCATGCCGTAGTGGCTGGTGAATTAGAGACAGCACTCAACTAAGCCTAACGTATTTAGGAGCTGTCAATCTGTTGATTACCTATTAAAAATCAAAAAGCTTTAGGGAATCTGCCTGTTCTGCTCTCATTCCCCAGAGCTGAAGAGCATATACAGCTCTCAGGGCAACTGATCCCTTAGCTTACTACTGATCTTGTCTAAGATCTCGCCCTGCTACTTATGTGTTGTCTAAGAATGACATGCAAAACCTAGCTTTTGCTCTTTGCTGTGTAGTGTGTGCCGACCCACTTCTAAAGCAAAATAAACCCAGGACTTAGGGTAAAGAAAATAGAACTTGTTGGTGACAGATGTTTCTGGTAAGACAAATCTACTGCCAAACCAAAAAGCCCTTTTAACTCATAAGTTGCAACTCACTTTTATTAATATTTCCCCCTTTAAACAGTATATTTTATCCTTATTTCTAAATTAATATTAATTTATGTTATGGATTCGTATTGTTACTGTAAATTTTACATTTTAAATTTTTTACATTTCTAAAGTTCTGCAAAATTGATTTTTTTTTTTTTTTATAGCCAGACTTTTGTTCCTCTAAAACCTTGCAAAGTACTGCTTTCCTACTTGCTGTTTAAGACCTGCATCTGTTTCAGGTTTTGAGGCGGTACAGCCAGTTCGTGTTTGATGTACCATGCTGCTGGTACTGGTGACTTCTATGCCTGTGCTTTACATGCTCTGGCAAGGAGCAGGGACTGTGCAGAAAATATTTTAGGAGGAATAAATGCCTCTAAGTAACAGTGCATTATAAAAATCATTATGCTACAGTGGCCTTGCCTGCCCAGCTTCTCTGTGTCTGAAGACTTCAGCGAGACCGCTTGTTCCCTTGACAGTTTGATGTGCATGTACAGGAAAGCACAGAACATTTCATCCAGCTGCTCCGTTTGTATGGAAAATATGAGAGTGGGAAGGGATAGGAAAATAAGTTGTAACAGATAACACTGTATTAAGAGATCAAATTATTAAAGAGGGAAGAGTGTTGCACTATAATTTTCTCCCATTTATAGTATTACTAACCTTGGCAGGAATTAGTACTTAGAGTTCCTGAACACCAGAAACAAGAGAGATGGAGCAGGATGTGCTGAGCAGCAGAGTTCACTGTCTACAAAAGGAAGAACCTGCCTTGTCATCTTTTTAGTAGCATGGAATACAGTGGTACGTTCCTACTTAAAACAAAACAAAACAAAACAAAACAAAAAAAACCACCAACAAGTAAAATCTTACTCATAGCACTAGTGATGTCTTGGTATGGAGTGCTTTCATGCAGTCAACTGCCCGCTAAGGTTAAGTTTCATCTATACCTTGTGTTTCCAAGTGTTAGGGGGTTCCTTTGCTTGAGGTATTTTGTTTTATTTCATTTTATTTAGGTACTGCTGTTTGAAATTCACCACATCCTAGGTATGAATAAATATTCTACAAAAATACTGAGCCCCTAGAGTGGCTCCTAGGCACTCTGCTTTTGTTACTCCTGATGTGGCAAGGCTGAAAAGCAATGTGAGCAGGCAGTACATGACATGAATATGGTGCTTTTTATGGAGTATGTCTTGAGACTGAGCATTTGGGTGTAAGAAGAAGCATTCATGGCTTTTAGACATACTCAAGTAAGCCACCGCTCCTGTTGGCAGAAGTAATGGGAAAGTCTTCCAATTTGCATTCATTGCACTGCAGCTGAATTAAATTTCAGATAGCACCTTGTCTTTGCTTTCTTCTTGCACCCAGTTTTCCTCTGCAACTATGCCTACTTGAATTCACTCATAAGGATTGGATCACATAGGTGAATATGGGTTATGGTTCTTCATGTTATGTAGAAACTTCATTGTAAGATACAAAACAAATTCTGTCTCAGTCTGCTCCTTTGAAAGTGCCTATGAAATTGCCCCTTTTCGTTAGCAAGTGGGGCTTACACCAACTTTCTTTGTACCTCAGCATGAGACCATGGTGCTTTAGCATCTGCATATCTAGAAGAGGAAACTTAGAAGAGAAATAGTTGATGTAAATGCCTCTGTGCATGCATGAACATGCTGGTGTTTCTATAAAAATTCTGTCAACCCCTGTAGGAAACTGTTTTCTAAAAATAGTGAAAGAATAAAGGCTGAATCCTAGATTAATTGCTTACTACTTTAAAGCTGTGATATCCTAGAAACTTATTTCATTGAATACACTTTTAGTGTCTAAGCTAGTTACTATCATTTTGGGTAAGGCTGCAGGCTAAGCTGCCATTTTTTTCCAGTTCACTGTTTTGATGATTTCTTTCAGTCTTGACGTTCTTTGGCCCTTTGAGTTACACATGTATTACTAAAACATAAAGTGCATAGCATAGTGCCTGTGTGTTCTTGAAAGTAAAACTCTTAAATACTTAAAAGCCGTCATTTCCATACCATAAACAGCAGTAAACTACTTTAATCTCTTAACTATCTTTGGAAGGACAAAACTTTAATTTAAATTATGTTGAATTGTTTTGTAACCAGATAGATAAAATATATTCTGAAATAAAGTAAGCAAAGTATTTCTTTCATTTAATGGGTTTCCAATTGTTTGAATCGTTTTAATATGAATAGGGTTTTCAGCACTTTTAGATTATTGTAAGAAAAGGGAGTAGCTTCATAGTTGAATGATGTAAAGATTTGAAATCTTACTGCATTTTTCCTTTCCTTCCCTTCCATCTTCCTTTCACTAAAGTAAAACATCAAGTTTCTTTCAGTCTTACACCATAGATTATAGTTTCTAGGCTCTTAATTGGTCTTTTTGCTCTTCTCCAAACTGGAGCAGCTGGTTATTGTCCTGTGCTATCTGTCTAAAGATGGCTATGCTATTGTGGCTCAGGCCTTACTGGTATCAGATGATGGAAGGAGATTTACAGATCTCATTTTTATCAACTTGTTTTGGCTATTTTGAGGTAATACAATATTGTTGACTCACTTTCAAATTATGATTCACTTGCCCATATCCTTTCCATCACAACTGCTTCATAACTAGTTGCTCTTCATTTTGTATTTTTGTAGTTGATTATTCTAACCAAGTGCAAGGTCTTAACTGGTCTTGGTTAAAATTTACTGTTTTGGCAGGATAGCTTCAACCCAAATGAGTCGACTGACCTGGTTTCATGTAGATGCTTGTGTCAGTAGTGGGAAAGTGGCAGAGGGGTAACAATGATCAGTCAGGAGGAAGAGGAGAAGGAAAGGACTACCTGCTTTGACAAGAGTATCAATTAAGTCAAAATTACTGCATGAAATAACCTTAAACTGACTTGTATGTGATGATTTGAAAAGAACTGATTTACCTAGTTCTCTAATCTTTTCTTTCTCTGAGCAAACCCACATATTGTTTAAATGGTGCTATATGTGTTAGCCATCTGATTTGCAACTAAATCTTAGCGAAGCAGAAAACACTTCACATCCCTTGTCATCTTTGATAACTCTCCCTCTCCTTTAAATAACAGACCAAATCTTTTCATTGTTCTCTTCTACTTACTAGTGTGTGCATATGTGTATCCTTACATGATACATAATGTTCTTTTCTTGTTTCTGGTGTTCCTTGTTAATTATGTCATATTTGTTCTTTGCCTTTCTGATTTGTGCTATAACTTTGTGCTTTTATATACTCAACCTGGGTTATATGACCTAATTTTTACTTTGCGTGCTTCCTCCTTATGCTTAGGTTCATTGAAGTTTGTGGTTTAGCGAAGTTCATGTCATTGCCTTTTCTGTCCCTCCTCTGCATCAGGATAACCTACAATATAATTTAAGAGAGCTGTCTTGAAGAATTGGCCAACTTACCTGAATTTCTGTTTCTGGTTTTGTTTCTTGGCTGAAAATTGAAACTTGCTTTGTTGAAATCTTGTTCCTTTTATTATAATGCTTTTTCGTCTCCTTCCTTTCCTAAGAGTCATGAACTTTGTCCTGCTAAGACCACTTTCATTTGAACTTTTCATCTTTCTGTTTTAAGCTGATCCATACTTGTGTACAACTCAGTTTAATCCAGTAACCTACCTGTCTGCTTTTTTCTCCTCCTACTTTAAAACAAAATGCAAACCAATTAAATAAAAATTCCCTTTCACCAGTATATTCCAAGAACTTACTGGACAGCCAGTGTCTAGCTAGATTCCTTTTCCAACGTATGTCTTCTATCAGTATTGTAGTCTTCTCTCTCACCATCTTTTGTTATCCCAATTTTCAACCTTCTCCTACTTTCTCGATTTCCGAGTAAGCGCAGGTAACCTCTGTTTACAAGGCAGCACTCTCACTTTTTTGACTGACATATTCTTTCTGAGTAAATAATACTCTTCTATTACTATTCTAGTAATGTGATTTATTTCATCAAATCTTACTTGTTTTGCCAATTAAGTTATAACTTTGATCATGTGTGAGGACTACCAGTTCCTCTTGTTTATCCCCTATACTACCACTGTTAGTAAATGGACTGCTACTGTGTTAGAAGATTGGGCTACTGCCTCCACTTTACCCTTCAAGGATTCTTTTATAAATAATTGTACCAGCCATAGCTGTAGCCACTGTCAGGAACACTGTTATTTGTACATGCTTGTGGGGTTAGTCATCGGTCCCTTAAAAAAATCTGCCATATAAAACTCCTCAAAAGGCCAACAAACCTCTTCTTAGAGATGCTGTTCCACTTCATGACAGTGCTACCACAGCGGCCATGCTGTTCCTTGGAGCAGCCCCCAACCAGAGAAACCAAACCTTGCCATGCCACCTCCCCTTCACCTCCATGGGGAACCTTTCTCCATTTGAGTCCTCAGTTGAAAGGAAGTATGGTAAAAACATGGCAATATAACAGTTTCACATCTGCTGTTAAACAGCTAGATCCTGGGGGTGGGAGGAATGTTCAGGGCAGGGGCTACGTTTAGCTGTTGACTTTGGATCTTTTTTGGTTTTGCTGGTATTTCTTGTTTGAAATCAATGTTAGACCAAAGTTGTGTTCTCTTAACAGTCTCATTGTGGAGCTGTCACATAAGCTTGCATTAAAAATAGGTATAGTTTTGTGCTGAGGATGTGGGATTAGGGGTTTTTTTTTAGGAAATTCAAACTGCAAAATTGAGACAGGCTTTGGCTATTGTATCTTTTTTTTTTTTTTTTTTTTTTTTTTTTTGAGATGAGGCCATACTGAACACATAACTGTAGTATTGGGAATTTAAGATGGTTGATGCTGTTTATGCTTTCATTGTCACCATTTTCAATGCAGAAGAGAGAAATTGTTTCAACATAAATGTCAAATGTCACTATTCATAGTGTTAGACCTAGGGAACCATTGTTGACAAGGTTGGTAGGAGGCTGTGGGCATTGAATATAGCAATCAACATTACATAAGGATTTCTATCGTCTCTGCTTTATTCAAGTTTTTCTTCCCTAGTCAAACTAGTGTATTGTACAGAATCATGTAACCTCAAGAAAACTCTAATCTAGCAACTGCATGAACTAGGTCTCCCTGCTTGTAACAAATATGTGGAAGATTTCCTACCTTCCAATTTAACAGAATATAAAGTGTTTACTTATGAAAAAGTTTTGTGTTTGTTTTTTTTTTTTTTTTAAACTCCTAGCATAAAAAAGTTTTTTAACTATCATGTGAATTACCAAGAGAATACATTGTCATGGTCCCAGGCTATTTGTGTTGTTTCTTATCCCTGACACTTTAATTCACTACTGAATTTATACTTTGCATGTTTAAGTACTGGTAAGACATGAAAGTTGTAGGGTTAAATCTGTAGACGGTGCTTTAGCGCTCCTATGATAATTGTTCTTAGGTATGTATTCCTTCACTGTGGCTCTTGAGACAACTATTTAATAGACAACATTTGAATAATACAAATGTGCGGTTGGTAAAAATGGATTAGGGTTTCAGGGTGGTACCAATGGGTGATATTTAATATTGGATGACATGTATTAAGACAAATGCTTTTATATATAATTTATTTGGCATTGTAAATGCATTTATCTTGTGAGATACAGACCCCCTGTTGCCACATGAAGTATTCTGGAAAGGTTTGGAGTAAATAAATAATAAAACCACTTTGATATACAATCTAACAATATTAAATATTAAGACTTTCACATGATTGATTTTAATACTTAATTAACTTATTTAAAGTCCAATGTAACTCTGTTTTTGTATTAAAGATCAGACAGGCAGAAGTTTAAATGGAGGAAATGTTATTAAATGGGACAAAATTAATTGCATTTCATGATCACCAGACTCACTGGCTGTTAACCTGTCCATCAGTGACATGATATTGTTTGTTTTGTTCCGGACCCCAGCTGACGTTAATGTTAATCTGCTCTACCATGTCAGTCCATTTTTATGTTTGCATCATTCTATTTTAATGGTACATAATCTGATACATTTTATAAAAGAAAACAGACTTGCTTTATGCTATCCAAAGTTTGTCAAATTGTGCACTTCTGAGTTAGTAACTGTTCCTTTTAAGGCATGTTTCTTCAGTGGGTGGTAGCCACCTGTGGAAGTGGCTGAGTAGAAACCTGAGCTAGTTTTAAACTGGTGTGTATGTCAGGAGGGGGTTGTTTGGGTTTGGTGTGGTTTTGTTGTTTGGGTTTTTTTTGTTTTTTGGAGGCACTTGAACTAGTATCTTCTGTATGTAAATGGAGGTGGTGGTAGTAAAGGGCTCAAGTGATGGAGAGCGGAAGAGCTCAGTGCTATGAGATAGATGGTCCATGTGGCCTGAGTAAAAATCACTCCCAGAGCAAAGAATAAAGCAGTGAATATTATGGGTTGGAACAAAATTTTCAGAAATGCCAATTAATTAATGTCTTAGTAAAAAGTATCCAGCTTGAAACATACCAGATGATCCTCGTTTACCAAAGTTCATGCTTAGGACTGTCTCCTACTCAGCCCTCTGTTCAGAGAAAGGATGACTTTAGGAGGAATAATTTAAGGTCCGGGAGCTTTGGCCAGTGAAAGAAAACCCAGGGTCTGGAACTGTTTCTAGATTATTTGCAAGTCATCTGTACTTCATTGCTTTAAATAAACACAATGCATGTTTATTCTCCTAATACTCAATTCCTTGTCTGCTTTAAAATGTTTTCACATTCTGGAGAATCCTCACTTCTGTGTGCTAACATGCTTGATTACTTCATAAGCTGCAAATGAGGGGCAGAGTTGTGAACCCTCATAACATGATGCTGTCAAACTTAACAAAACATGCATAAGACCATTACCGCATCAGACATTTGCTTTTAGTCAGGTCATTTTAATCAATTTGACTTCACAGGGCAGCTAATTTATCACTTAGCTAAACAAGTATTTCCTCTACTTGTCATCAATTTAAGTAATTAAAATGGTAAACTTTGCTATATGGCATGAAATAAAGGCCCAAAGATAATTTGGAGAAGGTGCTTGATACAGTCTAATAGAATGAATGCAAAGTATTATTTAAATACTTTGATATGCTTCAGTAGTTTTCAGAAATGTCATATTCTGGTAGCTTTGCTGGTACTGATATAAACTGATTTTTATTTTTAGCATATCCAAGATTAAAAAGCATTGTTCAGCTTCTTCCTCGATCTTAGTGGGTTCTCTTTTGTCCTTTCTTTAAGCATAAAATGTTCTGCTTTTTTGCTTGATCGTTCGTGGGTAAGAGGATGTCAGAGAGCATGAGTGGGGCAAGTGGCTGCAATTTGTGCTGTTCTTCTGCCCTGGTCCTAAGTACCTCCTCAAGCCTGCAATTCCTCTCCTTTCGTTTTCACCACTCAGGGAGGAAAGAGGGGAAATGGATGTTGTAAAAGCTCAGAATTGCCTAATTCTTTTTCACCGACTCAGTTACACCTTCAAAATATCCTTTGTGAGACTGATTATATTTTCTAATTGTGCCCAAACAGTATGAATACTCTTCACATCTTAAACATTAATTTTGATATGTTTGGTGTGTTTTGTAGTTTGAATAAATAATTTTTAAAAGTCTATATAAACGATTAATTCCCTTAAATGATTAAGGGAAACATTTTACATGAGGTGGTTTTAGGGTTTTTTTTAACTGAAATAATTTAGTAACTATTTTTGAAACAATGCTTGTTATCCATAAACTGCTCCTTTGGATACTGAATATATGTATTCAGTGTCTGTTGTAAGTGAAGAGGTAAATGAATGTCTTATGACTTGAAATAAGGTACAGTATTCATGTTTAACTGTGCTATGTTTTGTTTTTGAAATACTGATTTTAAATTTATTGAAATTTTTGAGATTAGGGTAGTCTTGCCACTTGCTCTCATGGTAGTGAATAGTCTCACTGCTAAAAGAACTCTATGAAGTTCTTTTTACTTTGAACTTTTCATCTTCTAACTGAACATTCATTATAATCAGTTTATTATACGAACATTTATTATAATCTTATTACAGATGACTCTGCTGTTTTGTACAGTTCTGGTTATAGCAGTATACTTTTATGTTTGTGTAATACATGTTTTTGCCATGTTTTGCCCAACTCCAGTCCAGATGTGACTGATGCTTCATTGGCAGTTCAGCTAATGATAGAAGCATATCTCACTTAGACTTTTATTTTTGTCTTTATTTCTAGCTAGGTAGATATGACCTATGCATATGAATGGAAGATGAAGCATGGCTGAGTTGAGGCTGTTGCCACTGACAGTCTGGTGAAGAAGTGGGTTTCATTGTGAATGTTTTAAATGTTATTTTTTTTAAGCATTCCAAACTTACAGGTTTGTATACAGGAAGAATGGCAACGCTGATGAAGTCATGACTGTGTAAGAAAGACTAATTTATGGCAAGAGGTGGTAGAAATAATATCACATGTTAGAGCAGCTAATACAGAAGGCAAAAAAATTGTAAACTCTCAGGTGCACAAACCTCCTCATGTCTAAAAAAGAAGCAGCAGGCTTCAAAGCTAAGTACTCACTGAGAACAAGAAAAGTTCTCTGAATTAGAATGGGTATGTTAAATCAGACTATCTAATACAACAAGTAGCTTATCCCTGCTGTGTAGAAAGAGGTTGTTAGTAAGGTAAATGTTAGTAAACATCAGTTAAGTTTTTCCTAATGGAAACAGGTTGGTACTTTATCACCGATGGAATGTGGAGGAGGTCATGGGGAGAAAGGATGATGTGGTATAAGCAAGTACCTCCACAGAGTCCCTTTAATACCCAGTGGAGTTCTGTGTTGGAGTCCATAAGCCTATCTTTTGAGGGATTTTTGAACTCCATTGAGAACCTGGGCTGAGAGGTCACAGACGTGCTGACAAGCTGCCTTCACTGGAAAGAGGACTGGATTCGCTCCACGTGCGCTGGTCGGTGAGGAGCAGACCTGTGATGCTGTCCTCGGTGGCACGTGAGGGCTCCCCCTGCTCGTGTACTTAAGGAGAGTAGCCAGACAAGGAGCCTTATATGCCTGTCTTTTCCTTGGGCTCATGGGTGGATTAGTGTCTCTTTTCATTCCCCTAACTAGATAAATGTTTCATACGCAGCCTTAATTATTTTTTCATGTATATTAAAGAATAGTTGAACTCCCAGTGCTGGGAAGGGTGCCTGCTCTTTGGGTTTTTTAGCCCTTCATCTTTGGAGGGAAAAAAAAAGTAGGAAGAGATAAAAGAGTCACTTTTAGCTTTGACTGAGATGTTAGGGTTTAACTAGATAGCCAGTATTGAGTCTTGTAATTCAATCTAATAATTGAGTTTCAGATTTTTATAACATTTTTATTGTTTCACATTGAGAATGTTTTTAAATTGCATCTTATTTAATATGAACAATATCTTATAGGCCATTACAAATCAAGCACAAACCTGTAAAGCATTAATCTGTCTCAGAGTAAGATCCCAGGTGTAATCATAATTGTTTAATAGTTCTCTTTGCTCTTTGTTAGAAGAGCTGAAAAGAACTTAAGTATAAAACTGTAAAGAAAATTGCTTGGACTAAGGAGTGACAAGACTAATAGGTAGTGATATTTTTTTTAACACTAATCAAATGTATCCGTAAACAAACACAAGTAACTGATTAAATCACTGTGCAAGTATCAAAAGTAAATCTATTCAGCTGTTTAAACCTGCTCTAACCGTCTGTAAAGTAAATTATGGCTCTTATATGTTGTAAAGGCATGGCATTTGGGGAGTACTTAAAAAAAGAGAAGGTGGATACAGAACAGAAGAATATAGAAGAACAAACTTACTAGAGCTAATTTCATACCATGTTACAGATGTAAGACAGTGTAAGTCGGAAGCATATGGTATCTTAACTAAGTTGTGGCTGCTAAAACTACAAAGGCTGGTAAGGTCATTTTGTGCCTGGTTGTCAGTTTGAAAGGCACCTCGGGGTTGTGCCTCGGTCAGATCATGTAGCAATGCCTGAAGGACCATAAAAATAAAGTGTTAAATTCTGACAGCACAGTTTGAAATAACCTTGTAATTTTTGCGAAGACAAAATCAACGGATCAGTGGAAAGGTAATTACAATGGTATAGCAAAAGGAACAAGAGCAGCAACTAAAATTCCAGCAGGAGAAAATTATAAACATCTCTTTCTGCAAAGTTGTTGGTTGTTTGGGTTTTTCTTAAGTGGTTAAAAATGTTTTGTTTTGTTTTGTTTTGTTTTGTTTTGTTTTTAACCTAAATTCTTGCAAGTTTTTCATTTATTTATTTAAGGTATCAGATAGTTATAAACATTTCTCTATATTATGTAGTCATAAGACTGCAGGTAAACATTGAAATGTTATTTAAGTGGCTAGCAAGTTTATAAATGTTTTTCTCTGAGTTACCATTCATGCATTTTTCATTATTATGGTTTATAAATTACATAGGAAACTCATGATGTGTACTTGCATTCATAATACGTTTTGTTGAGCTAGTACAAAGAGTTGTTCAAGGCAATTCTGTGTTTTAGTGGTGTGTTTTATCGTATGATTATAATAATTTGACATAAAGGTGTACCACTGCAAAAGCTGGCAGTCCTACCTTCCCTCAGTTCTTGGTTTCATGTTCCCAAGAAGTTCAATGTTCTTTTCTAGCTAAAAAGTAGTGAGAGATGATGGCGCAATCATTTCAGCACCACACTAGCACAGGTGCTGGGGCAAATAAATGACAAAACCCTCAGGGTATACAGCTGAGAAAGCATCCTTTCGGAAACAGTCTGGGTGCATTGGTTTGAAGGAAATGCCTAACAGTGGCCTAACTAGCTTTTTTATTATTTAGTATATTTTTTTTTCACATAACTTAGTAGGAAAAAGAAGCAGGTGAATAGTCTATAAAACTAGAAAGGTCTTAAGAATCCCAGTCCCCCTTCATTTATTGACAGTAAACCGGAGGTATAAAGCATATGTAGTCAATGTCATGCCTTGTAAGAACCAAAGGAAAACCATAATTGAAGTGATTTCCAAATCGATAATATACCAGTCCTGAAAGTGTAGGTGCATGCCTCTTTGTGTTTGTATATTTCTTTTTAAAAATAATTTTCTTGGAGTTAGAAAGTTATGGTACTTGTAAACTAAGCAGTTACAGTACGTGATATTTAAAACTCAGCTGGCAGTTGTTGGTAGCTACTTAGTGTGCTTGGGCAAATCAAACCTATTTGGCTGGCATAGTTCTTTGGTACTGCAAGTTAATAAATTGCTGTACAGTGACCAAAATGCAGTCTTGACAAATGTACTCTTGCACTGCTAAAGCACTCGCAAGGTCGTTTTCCCTTCTTATAGCTCTGACCATAACACCCTCTGCTTTTCACCCTTTTATTGGCATCCTCTTACTCGTTGCAGCCAGTATTACCTTCCAACACTCCTCCCATGAACTTCTAACATAGTTCTTGTTCGCTTCCATGATAGTGATGTGAATGCCATTCAGCAGCCTGTGATGATGAACCCGCCTCACTTCCTGGGTTTTCGATTTTGTGCTTTCTTCCCTTTTGCCCCTCATTTTTGGAAGAACTTCTTCATGAATATTCACTAGCTAGCAGACTGTGTTTCTTCAAATGTTTCCCTAACACCATCTTTCTAAAAAGCTAATATAAATCTTGATAAAACTGAAATCAGCCACCATACCAGTCAGCATTATCTCATTCTCTCTTTTTGCATGTGTTTGCATCCCTCTCTCTCTTATCTTATACTTGACCTATGATTTCTGAAAAAGAAGTGGCTAAAAGGAAGTTTTTCTAGGATAAGAGGTTCTGAGTCCAGAAGAGTGATTATGATGGGTCTCACATCAGCTTTGCTCTATAATCTTCATCATCCCCAAGGACTAGCATCAGTTCTCCCGGGAATCAGACTGAAAGATGAGTTGGGGAAGCTGGAAAAAGGAAGGAAAGAGGCTCCTGCCCCACTTTACAGTCTGTCAAAACCACACTTGGACTTTCACTTGGAGTGTGAGAGTTGGAGGTACTATAACAATTCTTTTGGACTCCAAATAATAAAACATTTGAATGGAAACACTATTGTTCTGCTGTTAGACATCTAATGGTGATGTTATGCCTGGAAAATAAGGAAAGGTTTTAAGCATTTTTGCTATTGACTTGTGTGATTGAAAAATAGCTAAAGAAACACTGAAGAGTTTGTTTCTCTGTTTTTTTCCTCCAGATAAATACCCTTCAGTTGGATTTACTATTGCCAATATGTATCATTCTGTGTCTGAAACCAGTCACCCTTTGCAAACAGAGGAACAAGAAATAGGCATTGATCCCTTGCAGAGTTATTTGAACAAGCCAGGGGAAGGTGAGCTTTGTTTTTCTGTACTTTTTTGACTTTATACCTAGAAA
The DNA here is from genome assembly GCF_047370975.1 of Nipponia nippon. Taxonomy (NCBI): domain Eukaryota; kingdom Metazoa; phylum Chordata; class Aves; order Pelecaniformes; family Threskiornithidae; genus Nipponia; species Nipponia nippon. The sequence goes on from NW_028262290.1 coordinate 127,791,551, forward strand.
CCTCATATAAGTGTGTCACGATAACTGTACCTGTCATAATTTGTTTAATTCTCTCAATGAAGTTGAACAGGGCAACTTAAAGAACATTTCACAGAGTATATGTAGAACACTCTGACACTAATGAAAACCACGAAAAGTCAACTTTCAATTACAGACAGAAACATTAGCCAAATGTTTAATGCGCTGTCATCCTTTTTTAATCATAAGCCAAACACTCACTTCAGCATAAGAATATTGAAATGCAGCATGGCTTTGTGTTACTTTCTCAAGCAAGGGCTCATACACTGCTTTGGTTTTAGGGATTTTTTTCTGTTTTCCTTTTTCTTTAATTCTTCAATAAAGTTCAGTTTGTTATTTTCGATGAGATTATGCAAATAAAAAGGGCTGATTTTCCTTTTTTTGTTTGACTCAGCACCTATATTCTTACTTAAAAAACCAAAAAACAAAAACCAAACAACCAACCTGAAAGTTGAGGTAGAATGAACAGGCTCTAAAGGTAGAAATTACTGTGTAACCCAAAGTAAATTAATTAAATGCAGTATTTGGAAGACTCTAATGAACAGTGAGAACAAACTGCTTGCATAATGCAGTGTGTCTGTGTTGCTTGTCTTTTCTACTTATTTGCTAGTAGTGACAGTATGGTTGGTTCGAAGAAAGTGATAAGCTTAATGAGAAAGCTCGTCCTTGTCATGAAAACATTCCTCAAGTACTCAGTTATACACAGTGGCACCTTAACTACCTGTAATTTTCCAGTCATTGAACACATAGAATCATAGAATCATTTAGGTTGGAAAAGACCCTTAAGATCATTGAGTCCAACCGTTAACCTAGCACTGCCAACTCCACCACTAAACCATGTCCCTAAGTGCCAGGCCTACACATCTTTTAAATACCTCCAGGGATGGGGACTGAACCACTTCCCTGGGCAGCCTGTTCCAGTGCTTCGCAACACTTCCAGTGAAGAAATTTTTCCTAATATCTAATCTAAACCTCCCGGGCTCAACTGTACCAGGAGGGCAAAATAAAAAATGTATTTTAAGTTACAGAGTTGAAACAACTTTGTCACATTTCCTAAGTCCCTCACCCAGATCAACTACTCTATCTGCATGTATCTGTCTATAAATCTTCTGTTTACTAGTGCTTATTAAAAAACCTATGTCAAGTTTTGCTTAGTCAGGTTTATTACTTCAGTTTATAAGGAGCTGACGCTTTGCTTTAAAATATATTGGTAAAAATTCATTGTCCCTTTGAGCTATTTTTTTTTCTTTTTTTCTTCATTGGTTTATAAAGCTTTTTCAATGTTAGAAAATGAGAATGAACATCTAGGGGGAAGTATTTTAAAACCTGACGATTAAATGAAATAGCTTTTCTAGGTCAGCATTCCTCCTCTATTATATTTGACATCTTAACGATATGGAGCCATTTTAGTTTGATAAACTAAATGCATTTTTTTACATATTTTTAGAAACTTGGAAATAATCTTTTCCAATAACCTAAAATAATAACCATTTTCCAGAGGAAATATAGCTTGCTTCTAGTCTTCCCCAATCAAGAAAAAGACAAGCATTTTCTTCTGATTTTTTTTCCTTAAAAAAATGCTGGTAATTCTCTCAACTCTGTTTCAAGAAAAAAACAAGATTTTTACCCTGTTAAAAAACCACTGTAAATTAATTTTACCCTTTATTGTGCCCAGAAGCAATTAGTTACCTTGACTGAAAAGGTTTCTCATTTTTATCCCAACCTTAACATTTCTATGACATACAAAGTTATTAGTATTGAATTGATGTTTAAAAGTGCCATTAATTCATTTACCCCAAATGTTCATTAACAATGTAAATGTATGCTGATGTTCTATGAGACAAGGAAGTGACTAATGACTCTTCGCACTAACAACACTTAAAATGAATAGAAACTTTAGATAGCTAATCTTGAAGTAATCAAGACCCTCATTCAGCTTGGCATCTCTGTATGCTCTAAAACAGCTGTCAACTGTTAAAAATATATACACAACACACACATACGCACATGCGAAGATAAAGATATGTAAATACATGGTTCCCCAAGTCATAAAGGTTACCAACTATGGTACATTTTTTATGTTCTGTCTATGTAAATATTTTATATAAAGCATCCATTTCATCTTCATAGGTTTTTTTACTATGAAACACATACTGCATTTTAATTTGAAACTTTATATATCCAAAATAAGTCTTTGAAGTTTTAATATTTCATTTTTAAAAGAGCACATGCTTAGATGGTGTTAGGTTTTGGGGCATCAAAGTATACAATCATTCCCATCCATGCAGCCTGTCCATCATTGTCTTCACAGAAGTAGTTCAAGACAAGGTTTTTCAACTCGGCCTCAAGTTTCAGGCGCGATACAGAATCACTTGGTGAAAATCTGTATCTTCAAGTCTTCTGTGTCATGTATCATAGAAATTTGCAACAGAGGTGTCCATCAGTCTGAGATGTTCTATGCAATATTGTAGAATATCAGGACACCTGAATTGTTTTTTGAAGCTGTGCTGACTACTTAAAGTATTACCTTGGAGGCAAAGTGATAGAAGTCTTCACTGAGATGAGGTAATAAAAATAAAGCACATTGCTGATAAGGATGCTGAAAATAAATATTTAATCATAGAGCTAGTCAGATTTGTTAATCTACATGAAATACTGTATTTTTAGTATGCGCAACTGATACCAAAACTTGATGGAGAACCAGGAGATGTCATGTCCAGCTGGAGTTTTGAAATTCTCTCACAAGGCATTTTCATAAAATGAAAGAAATTTCAGAAATACATGGATTGCTGTTAAGTATAGCTGGTTGGAAAACTACATGCATAGACTACTTTTTGTTCATTTGCTGTCAGCTTGGAAGGATTTATTGGATGGGATTCCAGAAGTACGTGGATTGAGTCTGTAGTACTCAGTGCTTTTATTAAAATCTCACTGAAGGTATAGAGAGAAAACATGGTTTGTTTGGGACAGGGCTGTTAGCACCATGGAGGGCAGACATACAATTCAAAGTATTCTTGATTTTGGAGAAGTGGCCTGAGAAGAATAAGACATGGTTCACTAGGAACAGCTGCAAGGTTTAATGTTGCAAATGCTAGGCAGGAGACAATTACCTAGCTGAACAAATAGAAGTAGAGCATAACAGATGAGGTTAGTATCATTTGAAGAAAGATCTGGGTGTTCATAGCACTCCAAATTTTATGTAACTGAGGAACTTTGAATCTTGAGTTATGACGAGTCATGAGAGTGTGCTTGTTTGCAAGTTTACAAAATTCAGGATAGGCTGTTAACTGATTGAGAGTCAAGATCTGTTTTCTGTCTCTTTAAAATATTAAAAAAAACCAGATAAGATAGTATTTCAGTCTTTTCCTCATGGTTGATTTGGCCTATGTTATTTTCCTTGTGTCTGATTTTCTTTTCAAGATAGAAAGATGTGCATTGCATATATAGACTTATATATGCTTTTTTAAATAGGATTTTTAATAGTTGGTAAGAAATTTGTGGCAGGGATTCTCACTTTTGCAATCTGATATGTCACATGGAAGATTTTAGTTCTTTTAAGAAATTTTAATTTTGGATTATATCTTCTGGATCTGGTTGTATTGTAATTTACATGCATGTATGTATATGTGCATTGTTACGTTTTCTTTTGACTGTAGTAAGTTGATGGTATCTTGCTACATTTTCTGTTCTAAAAATCTTCATGATATTGTCCATTTTATTCTAACAATATTTTTGAATGATTCTGACTGAAGTAGAGATCTTTATCAGAGCAACTGATAAACTTTTTTTGTCAACTTTTTTTGCCTCCAGGAGAGGCTTTATAAACCCTGAATATATGAAGAGAAATTTCAGAAACTTTGCTCTTCTACCTCCTCACTGTGTATTGCATCTGACAAACTATTTTGTTCATTTCCAAATGCTTGAGGTTTATATTACATTGAAACGGGATAACTAGGTTAACTGTTTCTGAGCTGCTGTAAATTTTTACTCAGCGTTCACTGAATTCTGACACAAGTTTTGAAGAGCATAGTAGGTAGTATTCCCATTTCATTGATGTAATGAGAAAGTTGATCCTCTAAGGACAAACTGGAACAATGCATTTAATACTCTTCAATTTAATTTGCTCAATATCACAATTAATACAATTAAGGTCACTTGAAATGAAACTATTAACGAATTGGGTAATTTACTTTAACAATGTCAGTGTGTTCTCACAATTACATTTGCTTTAATTAGTGTACAAGCTATTATTTAATAGCATACTTCACATAGAAAAATGTAATGTGTTCTTTGTTCTTAATAAAAGAAAAGGGGAAACGTTTAATGGGTCTGAGTGGTTTGGATTTGGAGTTTGGGGGCTATATTTCATATCTAAAGGCTAGAGTTGGTGATGAGGACAGAGAAGGCTGATGTAGCTGGAAGGACAGAGATAACTACTGGAGTGTGTGACTGAAATTAATCCAGTAGAGATAGATCAGTTGCCCACCTCATACTTACTTGCCATTGCATCCCTCCTGATTCTCAAGGCTGCCATGAAAAAATATGAGAGATGGTAAGAGAACATTCATATTTCCATTTTGACCATATTCTGTGTGTTTCCGTTGCTCGTCTTTGGAAAATTTTGCTGTTCTGGTATTAACCTCGTAACCCTGATACCATGTAGAACTATACCTTATGTGTAGTTTGAGATACCAGGTTTATATCAGTGCTATACAGAAAACATGTAGAAGACAGAGGGAAATGAATTAATAAGGTAAATACCACCTTCTCAGGACCCATGTGCTATCAAATAACTTCCCCAAATCTTAAGTGTAATTCACGTGGGACTATGTTGGTCTTGGGTACATCCTTTCACATTCATTGCAGGGTTAAGTGAATTTTTGCTGTCAGAAAATTGTATTATTTCCTAATCAGTCAGGAGCTATTCAGTATTATGAGTTGGGGTTTTTTGCCCTTACAACCCCCTTCAGTCAGGGAGACAACGCTAATGCAGATTGCCCTGTATGGCATTTATCCATCTCTGTTTTTAGAGATCCGTGATTACCTTTAAAAGAAACAACCACAGAGGTCTAGACTTCTCTGTGTGAGAAGTACATTCCTAGGTAAAAGCAACTGAGAATGCAAATATAGTGAGTTCTTGAAGCCTTATTACTTTCATGTCAAATATTTTTCAATAGTATATTGTATGACGTCACGTGTGCCACGTAATGTGTGTTCTTTCATCTTCTCTCCAGAGAGGAACGTGTACATGAAGTATAGCATTGTGTTTTTAAGAGTGCTTTTAAATACGCATGCTACTTTGTGTTTTCATTAAAAAGACAAGATTGAAACAGAGAACCTCTTTCCATTATACTGGCAGCAGGAGAAGCTGAGGGTTGTGATTGTTCTTAACCTCTTTGGGATTTCATGGTATGGTTTGCACCAGGCCCTGAGAATGCCCTGTGTCCTTCATTGGCGCGTTTTACCCTTCAGGCGGAAAGCTTCAGTGTGCCCCACCAGCACAGTTGTTGCTAGTGGTCCTCCTTCAAAACCCTTGTGCTTCTCCTCCTGGGCTTGGCTTTGCTGTTAAAGGCACAGGTATGCTAGAGGAGAAAGAGCTGTCTTCAGTCCAATTCACTTCATATTGGATGAATAAAAGCAAGAATGGTTTTTACATCTTCAAACGCCATATGCTAACATAACAAGCATTTTAATATTCATTTATTAATAATAACTACCGCTTAGCTTGCTTTTAATTGAGCAGCAACAGGATTGTAGTGACAAAGGCTATTGGAGCAACACAGTATGTCTTGAGCTAACTCAGCCTGTCACTAGCTCCTTCCCTACAACTCTTCATTTTCGCTTCTCTTTTCTGTATTAGAAATACATTGTTATTAAGAGATCAGTTAACAGAGAAGCTATGCATGTTTAAAAATACATATATTTAATATAAAGTTAGTTGAACATAGCCAGCACGCAGTACATTTTTTCCTTTAAAGACAGTATCTGTATGGGTGTTCCCATGCCCTCAGAAATTTGCCAGTTGTGGGCGCTTTGGTTTCGGTGCCTTGCTGCAAATTCATATTTAGAAACTGCAGGAGTATTTTAAATTACTTCAGCTGTGGGAGCGAATGTGAGTAGCTGACACAGTCTTGTGTGTTACTGGCTTCCAGAGTTGGATTTTCCTCTCTAGAATTGGTAGCTCCGTTTTTTTTGGAGGCTTCATGTGAGTTGCACATTACATTAATTCCAGTTTGGCGGTTATATTGTAGCATGGGTAACTAGCACAAACATCATGTAGGGAAGTTGCTTTCAGTGGTTGATAAGGCAGATATTAGAGAAGACCTTTTGGACAGCAATGTCTGTTGATCTAAAAGAAATCTAAAATGTTAATTTTGAAAGTTCTACTCTAAATTGGTGTATGAAAATAAGACCGTTCTCACTAATGACATTGGCACACTACCTTGGTTCAGTCATCTCAGCTGGGAGTTTCCAGTTCTTTCCAAATACGGCCCTGCCCTAATACTGGCATAAATCACTTGACAGCCTCATGTAATTCTTCTAATAACTCCTTGTGACCCTACTTTGGGAAAAGCTGATTTCTTTTTCTTTCCCTAGCTATTCCCAAATCCAGGTTAAAGCTCAACTAGTTGGCTCTCGTCGCGCTTCCTAGTATAGCTGTAGTATAATACATGTGGTAAAAAAGGAAATGATGCAAGTTGAATGAAAAAGAAGAATTTTTTTACTAAATTTTACTTGCTTAGAGGAGCTTAAAATACCAAGCAGAAATTTCCATTTTAACTATAGTAACCTGCTGAACAACAAAATTAAAACAGAATAATCTTAATACAACCTCTGTAAATGTAATTAAGAGTATGTTAAAACCAGCTCATTATTAGAAATTATACAGAAGCTAACGATAAGAATGGAATCATTCTTTGAATATTTTACTCAGACTTGATATAAAAATATAATATGAAGGTTACTACCTGTAAACACCTCACATATTAAGTGTTTCCAGGCAATGATCAAATTATGGTAAACGGCTATATCTCCTACATATGGAAAAGGCAGATTCTCGTAATTTAAAAAAATTGAACTGTGCAAGTTTGATTGTACTTGTGTACGTATAATAAAAGACTAGTAAATCAGAATTCTAGCTGAGGCTAGCGTGATTGGTACAGGATAATAATTAAATGTTTGAGTTCACTTCTGTCCTGACGTAGAGAAGATTGTAATTTACAAAGCAGTCTGTGAATTGTGTGCAGCTAGCTGATGTTACAGACCTCTGTATCTGAGATTAAATGTATGTTAAAATATTTTGGAGGAGTTTAACTGCCACAGATTTGATTGTATTAGAAATTGATTGCTCTGTATAACAGAAATATGTCAGCACAGAAGGGATCTTTCCTGTCTTTCATATATGTGGACATTGATAAAGATCTGGAATTACCTACAACCTACTTTCACTTAAGTGCCAAGTGGTACTGCAAAGTTTCAATTTTAGGCTTCTAATAGACTAATAAGCCTTATTCTTTAGCTTCTTTGGGTACCCCTGTCCTTGTCCTCTTTAGACATGCAAAACTAAGAGGTGTGGAAGGGGAGAGAAATAGAGTACTGTCATGCTTATTTTAAATGGTAAGAAATTACCTGGTAAGATGTGTATTATGTATTGACAATCTGGCCTTTTAACAAAGAAAAATAGGCCTCTGCTTAGGTTGCCACTGCTACAACTGAAACAGCTGATACTTTAATGAACAACATACTGAGGGCCATCCAGGACATAAGGCAAATTAAGCAGGTTACAAACTGCATATCTTCTGTTTAGGTATAGGAGATCTCCCCAGCTCTGACAATTAGCTCCACTGATCAGGCAAGCAGACAGACAGAAACAGAAGGAGGCCATTTGTATCAATTTGAGGAACAGAACTAGTAATGAAGTAAAATATCCATACCAGGTAGTTTCACCTCCGCATTGGAACAGATATTTCTAACTGCTGGTTTCAGCTCCGCAATAGCAAATAAATAAATAAATAAACATGTGCTGCTTAACAAAAGCTTATTTTCTGTTGTTTACAAATTGAGAGCAAAGGAATAATAATACTTCTAACCTAGAGGGTTTTTTAAAAAGGAGAAAACATTTTCTGGACATACAAGCAAATATGAATCTTGGTAACCTGACAGCTTTGTTTAAACGTTGAATTTGAGTTTCCTTTCATGAAAATCTTTTCAAAGTACAGCAATTCAGCTGTGAAAACCTGAATACATTAATGATGACAAAGAACCTCTGGAACGAGCCAACATTTGTTTTTGTTCTTTTACAACGTTTCCTGATGAATTGCACATACAAAAGTGTTGCAGGTTATTTTAATTTTCTTTTCTTACTTTGATAATAAATGTCTCCACTGTTTACTTTTTGGTTAAGGTACCTTATTATTACTAATCAGCTTTAATTATTTATAGCAAAATGGCTGTGAAAGATGTTTCTTTGATGTCGAAAAAGTCAGGGACCTGATCCTGATCCTATTAAAATTAATGGCTAGGTTCCAATTGACTGTAAAGGTAACAAACCTGAGTGCCCTTATTATCTAAGGGAAGCAGTAATTTAGCCCGAGGTACTGGATTGTGGTTAGTTACTTAGAGTTCCTCAGTTTTGGGAGCGTTCAGATTTCAAGCACTTGGTGTCAAGATTTGGCCACACAGAGGCAGAGTGCATATAACTGACTTTTAAAAGTCCTGGTCTTGACTTTACTCAAAAGATACATTATATTTAGCCTTTTTTCAGTTATTCAGGGTAATGGGAGAATGCCTTTATTTCTAAACAAAATTGAGTGCTAAAATGGGGGGAGTGGGAGAAATGTGCATAGCTTATCTGCTTCTGTCTGTCTTTCTCCAGTCAACAAAATACCAAACAAACCCAAGTCTAAACAATACTGGATAAGGAACATCATGTTTCAAATGCATGTTTATGAGCTTATGTTTAAATCTTGTTTTGTGTAAGTGAACTATTGCTGGGTTTTGTTTCTAAACATTTTAAACTTGAGATTTATATGGATGTACATATACGCACACACTCTATGACAAGGTTGAATGCTTCTGTCAGATCTAGAATATCTTTTAGTTATTCATAAGTATCCCTGTTCAGCTTTTTCATCATGTCAGATGTTTAGATCACTGCATTGGTAATCATGTGACTATAATGTTTCAACTGCAGTACAAATGACACAAAAGGATATAGCAAATTAGATTTATTTTCACTATTTGTGACAGTCACACAAGCTTATGACGCAGTTTGTGCTCCATGGCTTGATCTGTTTAAAAAGGGAAGCGGGACTTGGGATGTTTGTTTTGCATCTGTGTGCCTACCTCATCCTATTAGAAGGTTTCATATACCAAAGAAGATATGAAATTAATCCTTACAATTGCCATAGGAAGAATAACTAGACTATATGTTCTCATGCAAAAAGAAATTTGAAGCAGGTGAAATGATATGCCTAGTTCATAGAAGAAGTCTGTAGCAGGGCCAGGAACTGGACCCAGATCATTCAAGGTCCAGGATACTGCCTCAGTGACAATACCATCCTTCAGCTCCTGCTTTCTTTCAGCCAGTTTTTGTGAGGCAGGTAGCTAATTCACTAAAAAAAGAGTAACTTTGGTACATGTCAGAACACACACACAACCTTTTCATGTTTTATATACAAACTTAAAATAAATAAGCACTTGTCAGCTTAGAAATTTCAACTAAAATTGTTTTTGGTAATGGAAATATATTTTAGAAGATGCAGATCATTGTCACCTTTTCAGTATTATGAGTAATCAAATAAAATGTTTTGAATATGTTAAACTATTCCCTAAACTTTGGTAAACAGTGGCTTAATACAGATATGTAGAATCATAGAATCGTTTAGGTTGGAAAAGACCCTTAAGATCATCAAGTCTGTTAACCTAGCACTGCCAAGTTCCACTAAACCACGTCCCTAAGCACCACGTCTACCTGTCTTTTAAATACCTCCAGGGATGGGGACTCAACCACTTCCCTGGGCAGCCTGTTCCAGTGCCTGACTGCCCTTTCAGTGATGAAATTTTTCCTAATATCCAATCTAAGCCTCCCCTGGCACAACTTGAGGTGGTACTATTAAAACATGATTTGGCCACAAGTTTAAGGAATGCTACTCCAGCTTAATGAAATCAAAGTTGATTTGTTTGTGCTTGTTTATTTCACTATTTTGTATCTCAGCATTGCCAGCTTCTGTCTTAAGAGGGAAAATACTGGAACTTCTTAAGAGATTTTTTTTAAAGTAAGCACTATGTACTGCTTTTGCTGTTTCATTATGTTGTTAGGTACTGGGGGCATTAGCTGGCTTGACATATTGCTCGATGTACCTTGCAAATCAGTGAATACAGTGGTACCTTCATGTTTACCCTGCAGCTACTGTTGAGGTAAATGGAATACCTGTCTCTCTGATATTTCATGGAAAGTAGGTGGGAAGGTTAAAAATCAAATTTAATGTAAGTAAACTATAATGGCCACTTTAAAAAAAAAAAAAAAAACCTGCTCTAATTTTCTTCTATTAAATATCTTAATTCTGTACAAACAGCTGGCAGTTAAATGCTTCTGCTTGGATACTAGAGTGATAAACAATAATACATAAACTCTGAGATAGGAAGACTGCACTCAAATTTTTGAACAAATCCCATTCAGTTCAGTGCAACTGGGACCATGTAACCAAAATATTAGCAAGTAGCCTGTATGATAAATTTATCCACTAAAATTTTGATATCCCATTACAAATTATTATTCTTGATCTTCCTAGAAGTTAAAAGGCACAAACTTCATCCAGATAAAGCTTTTATGGTGGTGATAATTCTTTTCTTCTGAGAAATTGGATTTGTAATGGAATCAATGATTTAACCTTAGGAAAAATGAACTGTATAGTATTTCAGTACTAAGTGCAATTGAAGGGATAGAGTTCTCATGTAATACATGTGAAAATATGTTTTCAATGATGTGATAATGTTTGAGTTTCATTATAGTGGGGTACATTTTCTGTACGTTAGTCATAATATTTGAAGATACCATTGTTGGTTTTGTTTACTTTTCATTTGACATATTTAAAGGGTGGAGCAACGGAACATAAATCTGTCCATTAGTGGGCATTTCTACTTTGCACTCAGATGAATTCTCATCAAATTTGATTTGCTGACTGGTGGCCAGAACAGATGTTATCTTAATGGCAGAGAGAAATATATTGAGCCACAGGGCCACCTCCAAACTTCTGTGACCCAAGATTGGTTCATTCTTTATTTAAGTACGAAATAAAATACTCCTTTGCAAAAGTGTACAAAGCTCCATTCTGAATTATCACAACTAGGTGGCCACATCATCATCGGCTATGCTAAGATTGATATTTTATTGTCAGAAAAAGTAGCATTAATTGTTGCTATTCTAAAAAAAAAAAAAAAAAAGTAAAAAAAAATACCCTGGCAGATGAGTTTGGGTCTTTTGCTTATTTGAATTTGAAAGAAGGGATATAAATCAGAGCTTATGCTGTGGAAGACTCTAGCTCTGTATTGGGGTTCTTGTGACCATAACCAGTGAAAACTTCTTTTTTAAAAGTTCTGGAATTAAAATAGACATTTTTCTGCAGGATTTAATGTAATGTATTTTATAAATTTATGTTTTTGATGAACACATGACAGTTTTAGTTGTGGCATTCACATGAACTAAAGCTACACCCTTGTAACTGTGCTGTTAGAATAAGTACTTGTTCAAGTGAAGATTATTTTTTTTTAAGAAGCTGGGTTGTGACATACTTCTATCAGAAGCAAATTTCTGACTTAGAAAAATATCATATAAACCCTGTATTAAATGTTCCTTGGCTTTTTTTAAAAAATAGCATATAAAGCCTGTATTAAATGGTCTGTGGCACTTTCTCATATTTTTAATTTTTGCAGGAGAAAAAAAGTTTTTTGATAAAAGCAGCTATAAATGAAAACCACAGATTTAATTCTGGACATGAAAAATCTGCTGCAGATTTTTCATCTTGGAATTAATATGATATTTATGATACTACAACTCCTCTAGATATTGCAAATTTAGGAAGATACTTGCAGGTTTTCTGCAAAGACACTTACTCATATCTGTCAGATTCAATTTGAGATTCCTATGGAAAAATGAGCCTGCATTTGGTATCTGGCATTTGCATTACTTGGCTAAAGACAGTTTTCTTTTTTTGCATATTACTCTGTTCCTTGCTAAAGCTGTAGCTCAGAGCAGCAACTTTGAAACTTTTGAACATATCCAAGTGATTCTTTTTTAATTAGTACGTAAAGATGAATTTAAATTGAACATTGTATTAACTGTGACAATCTCTTAACTCAAATACAGAAGTCAAATACTTCTGATTTTTGTGAAGCTGAAATCAACTGCAAATTGATAGTTACTTTTGGTATATATAACAAAACGATAATAGTTGCAATAAAACAATACTGAATCTTAAGATAGGAAGTGGTGACATCTGAAAATAGTGTAGTAAATTACATGTACAGTGGTAATCTTCTGTTAGCCTAGCATAAGGGGGCACTTACACTATGGATCCTACAGCATGGGTGCTTACTACAATGATACCAAGTCTTTGCTGCAAGAGAATAAAAATAACCAGTTACTTTATTCATTCGATTCCTTCATGTTATAATCACATTAGGAAAGAAGGCATGATTATTGAGAAATTTTGTTAATCAGATTTTTTAAGGTAATTTAAACCTTTAAAGTTTACTTGAGGCGTCAGAAGACTGGCATGGGTCTTTGTAAAAGGAGCAGAATTGTGTAAGTAAGTACCATGTTCAGCTGCCTACCAGTGCCCCTTCTGGCTTGCCACCTAGATAGCCTTTGATGGCTCAGTCCAAGCCATCTCAATGAATTTTGTACCCCTTGTAATTATTCCCCTGCTTAGGTCTGTTCTTTCACCGTCAAGTGATTTTCTGTTTATAAATTGACACCATATTGCATCTAAGGTGATGAGTCAGTTTTGGGACTTTTAACTTACTTTAGTAGTTCTCATTTACCAGTTGCTCCTAAGTCTGTATCTGGTTTCAATTTTGATGAAGTTAAGGCAAAGCACAATTTGAGGGCGTTGGATTGGGTCTGGTTTTTTTCCTTTTACAAACCATATGTCAATGCTCCAAAGGCCTGTCATGTGGCTGGTTAAAAGAAAATAAAAACACCTATAAAAGGTCCCACTCTGAGAAATATGTACTAATTTCAGGCAAAAATTCTTTTCATTTGGTGTTTACGAATTGCACTTCTAAAACTTTGCCTAGAGATAGGGAGGAGTGTTTCAAAAATAAGATGTTTAAGTAAAATGACTACAAAAGCATATAATCTTCCATTTTAGTGTATTTCTTCTTCTGAGTAAGTTATGCTCTAATAAAAATTAAAGAGCAAGTTGCATTTTGAAGATCAGGTCATCGTAATTCATTGACATTAGGCCACATAACTGAATAATGTCTTACTTCAGTGAAATACATCAAATGAGATCAACAATTATGACTCATAAACATGCCTCGCAGGCATAAAACAGCAGGGAATTAGCATGTGAGGCTGATAAATATGCATGTAAATAAGCTCCCAAAGGAATAACATGGGTTTGATTGATAGGTTTAGAATTGGAACATATGTAAACCCCTTTATTCCTCATTCTGGTGTAGCTAAGTAAAGATGCGTTTTACTTGTTAAAAGTTTCAATAACTTTGTAAATCTTAATGCCACATCTGCTTTTGTGTGTGCAGGCACGTGTGGGTGTCACTTGAGAGATTGATTGAATTGTCTACAGGGTAGATGCCCTCACACTAAGACTGTAGTGTTTGCGTATGTATATTGGAGCAGTTGTGTATGTGCATGCACATGTGTACGTATTTGGGCACTGCATACTAGGTGGTGTTGAGCAAAAGATTATTTGGGGGTTTGTTTTACTCAGAATTTACAGATTTTAAAGTTTGCTTCCTAAGTAGAAAACTGAGTTGTGAGTTTTGGTATATGCACCAGTGTATTTATTTTTGCAAATACATTCTGCATTGAAGGTAATTACTATTTATATTACAGAAAGTCCCACAAGTGCTACTACATTTAAGAGTCTGGCAGTGATTCTTTATAAACTTCCATTTTTGCTGGCATCTTACAGCTTGAGCTCTTATCTACAACTTCAAAGTACCTATCACAGCAGTATCTTTATGTTGATCAGCACAAGTGTTTATGCTGTGCAGAGATTTACATCCGTATTGTTAGAAAAGTATATAACATACTTTGTGTTTATAAAACATTAATACTTTCCTTTGCCAAATACAGACCAATTGGTTGCATTTTCATGTGGCCTGGTGTACATCTGCTTTATTACCATTCCCTGCTATTAGGCAATAAAAACTTTTCCAACTGATGCACACTTACTGATGTTGCATCACACTGTAATTATGCTAAAGTGATCTTAGACCAGTGGCAGGCAAGATGCAAAAACATTTTCAATAGTATGAAATGCGTACTGACTGTAGGTTTTATTTATGTGTGGTTTATAGCTAAAATAGTCATTCTGAGAAATTGGAGATGGCGCTGGTATCAGAAATCACAGTTGTTCACACGTGAAAACCTCAATTCTGTAATACCTGCCTTTCACTTAGAGATACCTTTCTGTGGAAATAAAGCTTGAGCAAAATTACTTTCATCTGTTTAGATTTATAGGGTAGCAGAGAATATATTTTTCATTTCAGATTAGTAAATTCATGAGCTACTGCTTAGTTCTGAAAGCTGGCTCTTTTTGCTGCTTAAAAATAAATAAACTTGTAGCACTTAGAGACATCAGCATCAAATCTCACGTGGGTTCTCGGGGAACAATTTATAGCTACCTTGTATAATTTGTATAGAAATGTTAAGTTGATCCGTGCTCCAGCAGCATCAACTGCTTAACCCGGAAAGTAACAGCCTGTGACACCAAGAAAAAGCAAGCCCTGTATACAGACTAGGGGAGAGGATTTTGCATAACAGAGCTGAATAAGCAGATTGCTATCAGGAACTCTGATGGACCATGTTTCTAGCTGCATAGCACTGTCCTTTTTCACAGAGGATGCCTAGATATCTCTTGAGCCAACAGAAATAAAAAATAAACCACTTTTTTTTTTTTTTTATTTCCCTTCTCTTTCTTAACAATGTGCCCTTTTTACAGTCAGGGACTTGACAGGCTGTCACTCAGTTTCCACTCCCCACAAGAAATGTCCTTGAATGGCCCAAGAGAAGCCAGAAAATTGTTGCTAAGTATTTTTTTCATTCACCTCTAGAATTTTCCACATTTTCTCCAACATGTGTGAAGCCACTGGGAAATATGGTTAAATGAGTTAAGCAGACATCACCCATCTGTGCATCTCAGGGAAAATAAAAACAGTGCTGTCCCTCCGAAAGCTTTCTTGGTACATAACCAAAATCAGAAGAACCACACTCTAAAGCTAAACCTAGGCAAGGCTCTTGTGGGAAGAAAGGGAGGAGCACTTTGAAGAAACTGCTTCTTCTGGCTTACCCCAGTCTTGCTGGTGCGTGGCCTTTGCAGAACGTAAGGTGGTCCTAGCACCTGTGCTCCTCTGAAATGCCTGAAGGCTACTGGACACTCAAGAAGACATGACTGCACATCATATCTGCTTCAGACAGTGTTAAAAACCTGGCATTGAGCCCCAGCTCTGAATTTCAATCCCCTCACAACCCAAAATGATCACGTTGCAGCCTCTTCCTTGTTTGTATAGATGTTTTATAATTTTAGATAGAAGGCATCGCAAGAACCCTACTTTTGCTCAAGTCTTGATTTACCCTTTAATATTGTTCATTGCCGCTCTTTCTACTACTCAAATGATTTGTAATTTGTATCTCTCAAACGGTTCCCACTTGGATTTCTCATGCACTGAAAAGTCAGATGCCTGACATTACTGTGTAAAGTTAAGTGCTTGGGGTTAATGAATGGCATTAAATTTTATGAGGTCATGTCCAGTAGATGTTAAAAGAAGCTTAAGGGAACTTTATCACTGATAGAAATTAACAGTTGGCATGAAAGAATGCCTGAGGGAGTTCAGTTCTAAGCAAAAATAAAATTGGTGGTATAAAAACTAAAATATAGAGTCATTGTGATTAATGTAAACATTTTTGTTAGGTAATTGGTTACGTGTTGCAGTAAAAGAAATGAGACCTCACAGTTTGAAAGGAAGGAATATTATTGTATTTAGAAAGCAATTAATGTTTCTAGTCAAATAAAAAAAAATCTACATCACGTACAATATTTATATTCTTTCAGTAAACATATAACCTTTGGGGCTATATTTATCAAATAGTCAAGTCTCCACTTATTTACATTAGTTTTTTCTTTGGGCAAAATGTGTTTTCCCTAGTGGAGTACGTTATTTTGTTTCATTAAACCTTTATTTCTACTCACATGCATTGCTTATATTACAGACCAAATGAGTAAATTCTGTGTACTTAAGTTATCTAAGGTTTGTGTTTTGGGGTGACTGATGGATGGCATGAAAATTCTGTTTCAAAAAGAAAATGGCTACATTAACTTATGGATAGATCTGTTTTGCATAATTATGTGGGGAACTATTCAGTAATTACACTAGTATTCACATGCTGTAATTTTCGTCGTCTTTATTCACTGTCATTCCAATGAAAGGAAATGGAAAACTTGTTCAGACATATATATTCTTTCTTGCTCTGTCTTACAACCTGCAGTCACAGCATATGGTACTTTTTCAAATAATGCCTGTGCTCGAGTAAGACAGCAATTGTCTTGAATGTCACTCCCACAGTATGTGTGTAAATTCTGCACCCGTACTTCAAAGTCTCTAATACCATGCTATGGATATGCCTAAATGACCTTGGGGAGACCCGTTCCTTTCACATCACTTGAGGTCTGCGCCGTCTGGACACAGTGTTGGAGGTAACAGTGTCATGCCTGCTGAGAACGCAGAGCTCTAGTATGGAAGAATCAAAGTTTCTGGATCAGAGCTTTTTCTCCTCTCCAGTTGGACAGAGAGGTACCATACCTGTCATACAGCATAGCAAGTCATGGCCATGTCCAAAATTTGGAAGGTGAAACCAGAAGAAAAGTGAAAATAGAGGGACTGTTCTGTTACTCTGTTTTTGTGGTTTAATATGAACTACATACATGAAACACGCCTTTTTACGTTTTCCTTAGGTAGTACTTGGTCAAAAAATGCAAAGTTTTGTCTTGCACTCAGACGGTTTTCTTTGTAGCTAAAAGATATTGCACATTTTCTATCTTAGAGAACTGGGGTAACTGTCTAGAAAAAATGACTGCTAGACTGCTACTTAACATTTATCCTATTATTGTGTAGACTAAATCATTAGCCTTTTAGAAAACTTCAGTATAATTGTTGTCTGCAAGAAAAATGTAGTCATACTTGTCTAATTTTCATTTTTTAAATATCATATTTCTTACGTCTCCAAGTGCTTCATACTTGCATCCTTAGTTCCGTTCTGAAGTGCCACCAGGGACTGACACTACTCATCCTCCTCACAGGAGGGCAAGGGTGGAGAACAGAAAGCTGTCCCATGATGGATTACATACTTCTTCACAGAAATGTTTTGTGGGGAGTTTCTTTCTCAGTATCTATAATAGAGGGACCATTACTGTAGTAAATAGAAGTGTTTTGTCATTCTGGCTGCCAGTTTGATATATTTTTGTATTCTGAGGTAGCTATGGACTTTGATCTCTTGGACATTTAGAGTTTACTGCTAATGCATACCTTTGCTCTTCAAATTTTTCTAGATCTGCCATTCACAACCTGCATCTGCTTTTGCACCAGCAAAGTACACAGTTGGTGCTCTCCAAATTAACTAAGGGTTGATTTAAAAGAATTTTGATTAAAATCTAGTGTTTTCATTATGCTTTGGCATATTTTGATTTGGCAGTTTAAAAGCTCTAGCTCACTACTTCTTTTATACTGTTTGGTGACATGTTTTTTCATCAGAGAAATTTATAGAAAATGTAGGATACTGCTCCATTTCATGTTCTCTGAGGTATGGGTTTACTGGATACACAATGTATTCTGAAAATTAGCAGCCTTAATTAGACAGCCTCAAATTAGGAGACTAGGGCTTCCTGGCTTCATCTTATAAAACCAAGCTAGGCAGCTTTAAGCTCAGGTGTCCCTTTCTGGTGCAGGTTCCTTCTGTATAGTTAACTTGATTAGGATAAGGGCTGTTCCATTGGCAGCAGGAACGTCCTTTTCAGGGTTGAGTATTTGAGTCTGTGTGGCAGCATTGGTTGTCTTCAGGTTGCTGAGATTTTTCTCAGACCGTCTTGCTCAAGTTTGCCAGGTACTGGTGCTATCATAAGGTGAAAGTATCCTAACATGATCTTTTCAGTGCACTTGTGAATTGTCTTACCTCTAGACTCTGCTACTGGTGGAACATTTTTAAGTTTTACCTGGGTAACTTTAAATTTTACCCAGAGACTAAGTTGCTTTTTCAAAATCATTCAAATAATAGATTTGTTAAGGAATGAAACAATGTGCTTTCTGTTGTGTCATGAATGATGGTTGAAGGAAGTAAAAAACATATGCACTCATAGTTGAATAAACCATTGGTTATCTCTCTACTTTTTTTTGGTGTGTGTAATGCTGCTAAAATGTGTTATGTAGTTACATTATAAAAAAACCTGTCTTTTCAATAGATATGAACAGGATCCTATTTCTAACTAATTCAACAGATTATCCTGCAGTTTATGTTGCTATAAATCCAAAGTAGCCTATTGGACCTACAGATCTGACTGCTTCCAGCAGTGCTAAAAGGAGTTGTGGTAGGGGAGGAGGAGGCTGCAGCTGGAAGGAGGGGGAGGAGCTGAGCTTTCTGGGGTGACAGGGATGCTGTGGGTGCCCAAGTGCCTCTCCCTGGCCCTGGACGTTGTAGTAACTGGCTGCTTCCCACGTTGCTTCATGTGAGAGTTTCTTCACCTCTTTCTGTGTGCTTTTAAAACTGTAGCATTTGAGGAAAGTCCAGGCATTGCCCAGTCTTGCATCTCTGTGACAACTTCCTAACTTCAAGCTTCTCATCTGCTTTCTCTTCCTCAGAGCCAAAACCCACAGTTCAGCCACTGGCTCTCAGGGGTAGTGCCAGCCCCTCCACGGCATGCCAACTAGCTCCACTGCCTTTTGGTTTCTCGTGTGCGTGAATGGCCGTGTTTCCATTTGCAGCAACGGTGCTGCTTCTTTTATTCTTTCTGGTTGTCTCCTAGCCATAAATACTGTCTGTTATCCCATTCCAGATAAGCAAGTAGCATGTGTCACCACAGTAGCCACATGGGTGCTCTGATTTCAGGCTGAAGCTCTTTGTGTGTATGTGCTAGGCAAAGGGAAGCGGTATGATTTTCACAGTGTTCCTAAATGTATTTACACTCAAGGAAGAAGGTCCAAGAAAGTACATTCTGCTTTCAGGAGAAGCCTTTGACATCCATCAGTAGTGCTGTAAGTCATCAGCCTGCTGTAGTAGCTTCCTTTGATAAGAAACAGCAAAGAAACAAAGCAGAATTGCTCCTGCTCTTTTTAACCTCTGGTCCTGGTTATCCCAAGACGACCTCCCCAGCTTTAGGGGGTGAGGCTGCCTATCGCTACCGCGTGGCTTCCTGGCCCGGCTGGCCTTCCTCCTGATAAACCTGTTACTCTCAGTTGAAGAGCAGCTAGCTTCTTGTTGAAAGGGCAATTCTATTTCAATAAAAGAGCACTTAATCCTTTCTCGTTTGTCTTCTACTATCATTTAATCTTGGCAAACCAACAGAATGTTAGAAAACTTCTGTGCAATCTTTTTCGGCTCCATTTTTTTCCTAGACTCAATGGAATATGCATTACTGCTTTTGAATATGAAAATAAAACTATACTTGCATATGATTTATTATCCCAAACAGAAGGATTGCATCTATCTATAAGATAGAAATGTGGTTAAAAATAGGATGTAATTGAAGTAAATTAAAGGACAATAGTAGCCTTCAAACATATAAAGAGACGGTATGTTTTTCTTATTGTCAGTGTAAATGGTCTCCGGAGACCACCTTTTTACAGTGATTGTGCATGTCTAAGATTAAGCAAAGCTGCATGACCAGTGCTATCTCAGGAGGATGCTGAGTCATTAACTCATGTTTATTGCCTCTTGCCATCTTTAGATTATTGCAATTTATAGCTCAAAGGCCTTTTAGGCTGTTTGTAAGTTAAAATTAGCTAAATTCTTCTGGATGCAAGTGATAAGTCACTCAGCATTTGTACATCATGGGACGTAAGTTCCTAGCGATGATGCCAGGCGGCTTCTAAGATTTTTTTCTTTCTATGCAGTCTATTTGTGCTACTTGTCCCTAGTTAGACGGGTTTACTCTATCCTCTGTTTTGCTAATTCTGCTAATTTTCTATTTTGTTAAGTGTATATATTTTTAAAGAATTTACTGAAGTTAGAGATGATATTATTTATTAGGTATACAGCTTCCACTTCAATCAGACTACATTAAAATGTTTGTATCTTATCCTGAAGTCTTCTGAGTCACATTTGGTGATGACCTAGGAACTTGTATAAGTTATACATAGTAAAGTGATCAGCCAGGTGAGGTAGGAGATACAGGCTGTAGTACTGAGCATATGAACAGAAGTGGACATAATTTACTATGGACCAAAGCCAGGTGCACTAGGAGAAACGATAACTGAAAAAAAAGTTAGAAGAATCACATTTTACCTTATCCTGTAGATTTTTTCTTTTACCAGTCTTATTGCTGCTGGTAACAAATTCAATCCAGGCATTGCTAGACTAAACGCTTACTGACTTCAGTGGAAGTCACATTTGCTTATGTAAGCTAGTATTGTGTGGTTCCCACTAAACGGGAAGTCAAACTACTTTTCCAGGTACGTGCATTTTCTAAAGCGTTTAAATCACTATTAGCATCACAGTTAAACTTGGCCTTCCCATCATGCTCAAGGAGATTATATTAAAACACCTCTGGATGTAAATTATTTAAGATTTCAGTACTTTGCAATCACCTGAGAATTCTTCTCAAGCATTCCTATGGTTAGTTCAGTGGTATTAGAGTAAAATTCCTTATTCTATGTATTTTATTGTTTTTAGTTTAGAGTGGATAGCTCAGCCTACTTTGGTAAACACAGAGGCTTCATCAGGAAAAGAAATATTATAAGTCATTTGAATATACTTATTGTTGAATTTATTTTAAATTGAGCTGCAAGGGGCTATATTTCTTAAACACTGATGCTACATTCTAATTTCAAAATCAGTCATCTAGACTTTTGTATATCTTTTCCCATCCACACTTTTTCACACATATATTTTACATGTGGAAAAGTGGTGTGTTAATTTACAGGCTAACCTAATGACAGGGTTGGTGTTTATATTTGTGAACACTCAGAAGCAGTTTCACTTAAAATGGAAACCCTCTTATTTTTGTGTGTCTTGATTTAAACTGAAGTGCATAGACAAAATTATTTCAAACAGAGATTTTTTTCCTGTAGAATGCGCAGACTGTACTCATATATGCGTATACACATATGCAATTGTGATTTTATATGCAAAGATCATAGAAGATGCCACTTGATTGTTGTAAATCAGCAATCCAAAAGACGCCAGAATTGACTGGGTTTGAGCACCATGCAATACAAGATATTCTTATTATCTCCAGAAGTTTTTGTTCATAACTGCAAACCAATGTGTCTGCCTATCACGCTGTTCAGCAGCTTTCTGTAGGGCTAAAACAGGCTTTGATTTTGCACCTTGGTGTCAGCGTTCCTTACCTGTTTTCAAATGTGTCCAGCTTTCGCTATCGCAAGATTAGCATATGTGTGGGTACTGTATTGTGTTTTACAATTGTGTTCCTTTCCTAACTCAAATAAGCTTAAAAGGGAAAAAACTCTCTTAATGCTTAATATATTTTTCTCATATTAATACTGAAGGATAAACAAATGAAATATTTCATTCAATGTAAGACTTTTGTCCTTCTAATGGCAAAGTCTCACAGTTAACTATCTGCATATATCACTAATTATCATAGTGTATAATTTTTTATTTCATTCATGGCAAAACATAATATTTTAGAGCACAGTTGTTGAAACTAAAATGCTACCCAAAAATCTGTTCCAAGCAATGCATGCATTCAAAGTATGCATCTGATGCTAAATGAACTTGAAGCAAAGGATAGAGGGTCAGGTCTGTACTTAAAAGATTGCTCACCAAAAAGTTGCATCATATTTATTTCAGAAAACTTAAACAACTTGCTCAGAGTGAAATGTTCTTCAACTTCCCAGCCTAATAATTATTTTATAAATATCAGAAGTGCTGTGCACTTAATTCTTTAGCTGAAGGCATTATTTTCAGTTTCTGTACACTGCTTTGAGCTTGCTCCATTTAATCATTTTAAAAGCTTATTTGGTGTAAATTGAATTTAACACTGTAGTTGCGAGGGTGTTATGTAAAAAGTCCAAAAGCTTGTCTGTAGCGTAGGGGCTGCTGGTCCCCACGATGGAGCTTCCGAAGGGGAGCAGCCACTGCATCATCTTAAACTCTGCAGCACCCTCTCTTGACACGATACAGCAATGCCGTGAGCTTCCCTCCCTCGCTCCTCGGGAATCTATCAAAATATATAACAGAGAAATTTGTACACCTCTGTTACATTTTACTTTTTAAAGATCTAGTTTATGTAGTAAAATCTCAATTTCCCCTATGTTTTGGGATCAGTTCTCTTATTTTTATTTTTTCTCCTCCTACTGCCATTTTGGTCTGTCAGCAGACCGAGATCAGAAAGCTTCAGTCATCTTAGTCTTTTTGTATTTTATTTTTTTTTTCCTTTGCTGCAGAGATCCTGAAGACTTTCCAAACTGCATATTTGGTGCTGTAGAAATACAAATTGTCTGCTCTTTTGTAAACCTTTCAATTGTCAGACTGCTCTCTTTCAAAATAATAGAGGAGCCTGGAATCGCCCAAGCTAAAATTAAGAATTTATAACTGTATGGAACAGATGTTTTCATAAACATTTGCTATAATTAATTTCAACTAGGGGATTGAAGGAACAAAGCAGTTTTTCCCTCTTCAAAACTTTATTGCTTTTTCCCCATACAGCGAACTCAGAAATCTTTGCTTTAATATTGTTAATGAAACAAATTTACTCTTCTGTTTGGTTTTCATTGTGAAAAAGGAAAGCTTAATTTGAACAAGATACCGGCCTTTGGAACAATGGACAGATATGCTGAATTTCAAACATCGTGTGTAAAGGATTGAAATACAGAGCATAAGTCTTTAGGTGCTCATTTCTGAGACCGCAACTCTGTGGTGTCAATTGTCAGAGATTCCTACATATTAGAATAAATTTTATCCAGATCAGTTTGATGAACATCTATCTGTGGAGTACATAGTATGAAGGAATTTTATGTTTGAAGAGTTGTGAACCTTGGTGTTACAAAAAGCAAAGGAGTCTCGTGGCATTATATATTGTTTTAATGCATAGTAAAATGCTTATTGTATGTTGATTACCCCTTTATACTCACAATAAAGGCCTGCAATCTGTTAGGCATTTTTTTTTTGTTTGCATTATGTGAGGAACACATTTTGACTAAAATCATTCTTCCATATTTGTATTGTCACTAGTTTTTTGGGGATATTGTTTGGAACGTATATAGTTTAGGACCAGAATTTTGGTGTTATTGTGAAGAAGAAAAAATATCGATGCATTATTGTTCTGTTTTTACTACTTCCTGTATATTATATAAATATCATTTGAGGAAAAAAATGTTTAAAGTTTTAAAATAAGCACAGCTTAATTGTTTTACACCTGAAAGAACCAGTGCAGCTGCAAGGATTTTTTTGAGCAAACTAGAATTCCTGACTGATCTGTCATCTATAAAGTGTGCAAAGAAAAATAGGTAGCTGTCATTAAAATTGCATTTCAGCTTTCAATAACCATTTAATGAGTAGCGTAATTATATAAGTATGGTACCTCAAGTACTTCACTCAATAATTAAAAATAATCTCATCTTTAAAGTGAAAGCGCTATAATTATTATTTGACTTAACCAGGACCACTGTTATGATCTCCAGTGGCACCTCAGATTGTTCAAAGTGGTTTTGAAAGTATAAATTAAAATTGGATAAATCATTAAATTATTAAGCTTTAAATATGCTGAAAATGAATATAGCATGGAATTTGGAAGTCATGTTATAAGAATTGACAACCTTACAGTGCAAGCATATATTTGTGTTAAAATTTTCCTGGTATCTGATCATAAAATACTGCATTAATGATTGGGTGTTTTATATCAACCTGAACTTAAATTTTCACAACTGTTAAATAAATTTTGGTTTTTAACAACATTTTAACCTTTGATTAGAATACAAAGAAAATATCAAGCAGAGTGCAAACTCGTCAGCAAAAAGATCTGTCTCCATTTTGACACTTGTAAGCAAGGGAATGCACAGTTTGATTTCCTAAGTGGGATCACTTTTATCACGAATCCCTAAACTGCCAGCTGTAAAACCATTTCATAGCTGACATGAGATTGGTAAATTGGTTAGCACTATATAAATATACATGTGTGCCCACACATAGACATGCATATGTGTGTATACATACATACAGAAATGTGTATATATGTAAAGACATTTCTTCAGTATCAAAACATATTTTCAAAAGAAAAAAAAATAGAGTTCAATTCTTTTTAAAAGTAGGAGTATATATCCACAGAGTAAGGGGATGTCCCTCAACCTTCTTGTCTTCACAGACTTGCAGCTGGTTATGATAGCATCCCACCCCTTCTCTGTTAGGAGTCCTGTGCTGAATTTTTGCATCTCACAGAAAATAGATGTTTTTGGAGAGGCAATGAAGGAGATGACTGAGAAATGTCTGATCCCTACATCGTTCTTCACATGCTTTTTTACTCTTGTTGAGCACATGCTTAAGCTCAGAGTGCTCATTGTGTCTCCTGCGTACCCAGAGCATCTTCCCACTCTTGAACTGGAGCTCTGAAATGCTAGCCAGTTTCTTCTTATTGCCTGAAGTAGAAACTGTGCACTGCACCTTGAAAAAGTCTTCTTTGAGAAGATATTATTCTATCAGTATAATAGGCTGTTAAAAAATAAAAATACAAAAGTAGTGTGCGTATTTAAATTAGGCTTCTCCTTGTTACAATTTCTACACATGGTTTTCAGATAATCTTCAGAAAGTGTATTTGGCATCCTCCTTATTCTGGGTTATTTTAGACAAAGGTGCAAAAGTTAATAAAAAAATGCATTCCAAATTAGATGAGAAAAAACACTTGGAAGGAAAGTTCTATGCCAAATTGAATGATTAAGTATTTTTTAAGCAATATCTGGAGTAAGCAAAGATCCTGAAAGAAACAGAAAAAGAGCTTGATCTGCAAAGGCGGCTACCTCCTGGATATCAAAAAGTGGGGTGTTATAGTGACAATTAGCAAAAGTTCAGTTGAATTAGATCATAAGAAGGGAATTTAAATTAACAAGAAAATATTACTTGACTATGTAAAGAAGCTTTCTGGGGAAGAAAACTACAACCATTGTGCAGTGCAAATGGACAAATGATATGAAATGTAATCCAGGTCTAAACAGGAAAAGTTTTGATTTTCAGTAAAAACAAGATTTCAGGCAAAGGCCTGAAAATAAATAAATAAAATAAAAGGGAGTGTTGGGTAAATATTATAAACTAGCACATCCAATAAAGATTAAATCAGCTGACTTTCAGAGTAAATGTCTTTCAAGAATACTGACAAATACTGCTGCCTGGAACAATTTTTTAGTCTTTCAGTTCACGGCTGATAGCATATATTTGAAGGAGAGGAAATGTAGTACCTGTACTTAGATTAAGAGACAAAAAAGTGATAGCAAAGCAGCTATATAGGTTGACTATTATCTGTGCAGGGCTTTAGAAAAGTTTTTAAGGAAGAACTAAGAGAGAAAAGAAAAGCAAATTCCATAACTTTTACTGCGAGTGTTTTGTTAAATGGGAGATTGTGCCCGACTAACCTGCTAGCCTTTCAAAATATACATTAAGGAAATACATTAAGTCTATCTGGGCCTCAGTAAACCATCTGATGTAGTGCCACAGATGTTATGAAATAGAAAGGATGGGGGTTAGTGAAGTATGGTAATTATAAGATGAATGGAGAAATGCAGATTTTAATTTAAAGAATCTAAAGAATTATTTTTAGGGGAATTTGTGGTGGAACTGATCTTATCCAATATTTTCATTTGTTGTCTTGCCACAAAATGAGAGACTGCACTGATGGACTTTTATGGAGAAATAATATTGGAAGGTAGTATCTGGTGCAAGCACAAATAGATTATTCAGGTAGGACTGGTCCTTTCTGAGGAAAAGAGGACTAGAAACAGCATGAAATAGTCTGAGATACAGTATTGTACTAGGAAGAATTTTTACTGTACACTGCAAACTTCTTTTTGTAGAGATGGAGAGTAAACACGCAGGAGTGTTGGTTAAGGATGGCTGTGAAATTGCAAAATGGTGTGGCATGATTATAGACTGTATTGAGCAAGATTTTTTTGACAGAGAAGACGACCACTGTCCGAAGAATCAACCGATTAAACTTTTAGTATGCTGTCTACAGCTCCTGTCCCTTCTTTTCCATGTGTAAGAAGGACTGACTTAAACAAAACAGGGAATAAGGAGCCTCATTTAGGAAAAAGATTGAAAGAACTTGGTTTCAGTAAGCAGAACAGAGGACACAAAGGTGCACAATGCTATCTGTAAATGAATTAAGGAAATACACAGGGACAGAGAAGAATTATCGAGCTAAATGACAGGTTGGGAAAGAATAAATAGTATAAAACAGGACATGAATAAATTTGCTTTGAAAAATAGATGATTAGTTCTGGCTTTTAACAGTCCTTCAACAGAAGTAGTTATTACAGAGAGGAAGGTTTCCTTGTAATCCTTGGTTTCTATGAACGTCACTGTTGTATGTATAAACAGCCCACAGGATGTAAAACAAGATGTTTTGCAGACGTGTTACTTGGGTAGTTTCAGAGAATCTTTGAACTTCTGCTGTGACAAAAAATATCTGGTATCACACAGTCAACTCGAAGTTCTTCACAAAATACATGAACTTTCACATTCTTTGACTTAA
The DNA here is from genome assembly GCF_047370975.1 of Nipponia nippon. NCBI lineage: Eukaryota > Metazoa > Chordata > Aves > Pelecaniformes > Threskiornithidae > Nipponia > Nipponia nippon. Next base: position 127,818,724 of record NW_028262290.1, read on the forward strand.
TGTTAGTGAAATCAAACTCATCTATTTATATGGTATACCTCTGTAACCTTATACAAGTAAAATTGTGTTTAATAAGTTGAAAAGGGCCTCAGTGAAAACTCTAAGTGAAATTAAATCTCAGATTTTCAGAACTTTCAGACTCCAAATTGAATATGGAGGCTAGTTGTCTCTCTTGCCAGCTATAAGAATTTGAAGATGTAAAGTTGAGGCTTGTCTGTGTAAGTTTTGTCATAAACTAAAGTTACCGTATATGCTAAAATCAACTGCAATTCTCATTGATACTGTGTTACTTATTATCAGGGTTTGTCTTATAACAAAAGCGTTTTCTTTTATTTTTGTATTAGGAGGATCAAATGAAAATGGAGGCACACACCACACCTCAGATTCTGATGGAACATTTATTTCTTACAGGTTGGTAATTTTTTATATTTATTTTCTAATTTTAAAAAGTTTGAATATAATAATCAGAATAACCTATTTAAAGCAAAAGAAAAAGTCCATATATTTTAGGAGTATTGTACAGTCTAAATTGCAGTAGTCATAGACTAAAGGACATGAAGGATTTAATTAAGGAATTATCTGAAAAGTTGTTTTCTGGATTATTATTTTTTTGAGAAAGCTGTTCAAAATGCTTAACTAACAAAAGTACAGTATGTTTGTAAGCTTAAATATTTTTAAGGTTGATTTTTTGTTGTTTTTTTTTTCCAAAGTATGCAATAAAGTAGAAAATCTCACCTAAACTCATAGCAGCTAAGCTAAATGTTGTGAAATATTTAACTCACCAGGGATGACCTTTCTGATCTTCTCCAAAGTAACTGGATCTATGCACCACATGGAACTCTATTTGCTATTATTTCAGCTCAAAAACCAAAGCCAGGATTTGTTAAATTTGAGGTTTTCTGGCAGGAAAATAATATCTCAATTCTGTTGGTAGTAAACACCAGTTAAAGAAACATGATGCTGAATAACTTTTGCAGCACTGTCACTGAGCTTGAGTCTTGCTTGGGAACATACCAGAGGGTGTCTTGTACTTGAAAGCACAGAACGGTAATCAGCAGATGTGTAGTTTCATCTTTCAGCCAGCAAAATACTACCTCTGCTACAAATCTTTGTCCTTGTGACTGGTAAATTAATAGTAAGATTTGTGCTAACAAGAATGACTACGTCTGATTTTGATGCTTAACGATGATAAAATAAAACAAGCTTACCACATGATTATTTTGGATTCATTGATTGAACTATGATGGGTGGCATCTTTTTCATTTTTTGTTTGTAGTCTGCTGGAGTCTGTACTTCAAAGAGGGGTAGGCAGGCAGGCAGGAGGAACCTGCCAGTTTGCCTTGTCCTGGGTGCGGCTGGCTGGGCGGGGAATATCACACCGTCTTGCAGGCAGTGAGTTCTGCTGGCCAGGAGGAGCCTTCAGGTGTGGGGTGGAAGGGAGGGACACAACCCCTGGAGAACCTGTTGCAGGCTGGAGACTGAGAGATTGCCAAGGAGAGCAGGGAGCAAACAGCCTAGTCTTGAGGATGTGGAAAAGAAAGACTTTTCGTAAGGAGCTAGAGGGAACAGCAAAGAGTTTGTTGCGATTCAAACACCCAGAGGAAGCTTCTGGACTGAGAGCAAGGTTGGAAAAAAGGGTGTGCTTTCAGGGACACAGTGGGACAGGGGAGGTTTGATTTACAAATCTTTCCAATTTTCTGTATTCTAGTAAGTCTGCTCTAATGAAACCTACTTTGTGATGATATAAAACCCTTTAAGGGTAGTTAGCATGTTCACTTTGAGAAAAATATGGTAGCAGATCCATTTCAGGGTTCTGCCTGACTCGATTTCTTGTCATATTTGTGTTCTCTAGTGCATGCAACATATTATATCTAAGTTAAAAGAAGGGCTCAAAAATACCACCCAGAATAATCTTCATGTTTTTTAGGTGAGAAGCATATGTAGATACAGAGACCATGAAGCAGTCTCTGAAAAATAGGCAAGATAGAATTTAGCCAGATCAGCAAAAGGAAGGAGTTGAGAGCACTCTCTGCCATTAATTCCAGGACACTTACACCTGAAAGTCATTAACTGAAGAGCTCTAGCTGTTGTATGTGCCAAGGTAAAACTTGAAGAAGAAGCGAGCTTCAGCTAGGCTCTGGTTCCACGAGAGTGTAAGCTGGGGCTCTGACCCTTTCTTTCTACCCCTTCTCCACTCATCCAGTGGCACTCAATCTCTCAGTGAGCCATCCAGGGTGCTAAACTAGCCCAGACTAAACTGTAGTGAATCCTCAGCCATCTTTAATGCTCCACAAACAAGAGGAGGTTAAAGCTGGCCTTTTTATCTCCATATTCCTTAGTCCAAAGTGCATATAATAAATATGACTTCCACTAAATAGTAATCATATTCTGTCAGACAGGATTACAGCCCAGCTTACAAAACTGAAGTTAATTAATATTTTAAAAGCAGTCCCATATACCACTGCCGGATTATTTTTTTGATAATTAGAGGCAAGATAATAAAGCAAGATAGTACCATGTATATATCTGTATGTGTATACAAACATATATAAAAGAAACCTCTGACTTTTAATAGTTGCCAAGCTAGCACTGTTCTTAGGTACTATTACAGTGTTTACGGTGTGAAAAGAATATTTTCTACTCAGTGGCAAGTAACTCCCATCATATAATGAGACTGGCTGTACATTTGCTGGTTGGGTTGAATATTGTGTTGATAGTTATAGTTTTGTGCTGCATGTTAAGTAAAAATGAGCAGCTAATACTTTATGAAAGACAAAAACTGAGTCTTAAACTACCTTGAAAGGTAACAATGGTAAATGGTTGGTTTTTCTTTAAGGACTCATTAGAGATTTTGACTTATTTTAGGATACTGTCAATGAATAGTGTTTCAGTAAGTCAGTAATTTGATAAAACCGATGATAGTCTTGTTTACCCAATGTATTTCAGTCTATTGTATTTAAAAAAGACTGGCTAGTGAATTTTTGCCTTAAAACAGGCAAAGGCATCTTTGGATCATGGTAGACGTCATGCTTGTGAAGGCTGATACATGCAAAATTCTACTGGAAATTTTTACTGAAATAAAAGCTGCTTTATGTTTTATCAGTAGCAGTCTCTTAACAATTTATTTAGGAGAAGAGGCAACTCCAAATATTTAAAAATATTTGACTGTGAATGTGTTTTGCTATTAAAGTGCTCTTAAGAGCATATTGTTTTTACCACAATAAAAAAAACATGGGGCGGGGGGTGTTACTTGATTCCAACACTTTCTATTTTAGAGGACAATTTTACACTATCCAGTACAAGACTCTGAGTGTGTGTGTGCATGTATTAATAAAGGATGACAGATCATTATCCTTTGATATATTTATAATGCTCCAGAACTATTTGTATGGTTTTATTTTTACTATGATGGTGTCACCTTAGAGTTTGTGGGTCTTGCTTGTGTTGATCACGGCACAGATTTAATGCTGCTTATGTTCACATAGTGAGCATTTCCCTTTAGGCCATAAAGTTTGTAAGTAATGTAAGTGAAAAGCACATGTGGCTGGCACATATTTCTAAATATTCTGTGAGTTTGTGAATGCATCCTGTCAGGTCACAGAGAATTTTCTAGTTGGTCTTCAGGCTCTGATGGAAGTATTCTTTGTGTACTTGGGAAGAAGCTTTACTAATAAGAAATTACGAAAATTATTTCCTAGAACCATGTCATCAAAATCTGAAGTTCACTATTAAGAAAAAATTGAACAAGGATTTAAACATATAGTAACTGTCATCTTTAAAACATAAGAAACTTGAGGAAAATATTTGAGCTCCGCTCTGCTATGGTTAAAGCCTTTTCTGGATGTGCAAATTGGACAGACTTCACCAAAAGGAAAAGAAAAATAGGTGTGGGTCTCTAGTTTCAGTATCTGCAATGCAGTGCCACTGGAAAGTAGAAATACTGTCTTTCTCCTGCCTTCCCAAGGGCAGCTGACCTTCTCCTCGCCAAAGAGGTGAACCCCTTGCCAGCACATATGACTACAGACTATTACATTAATCTGTTTAGCCTCAGTACCAGCTGCTTGCATGTTTTTAATTATCTTATTAGATGGTATAACAGTGACCTATGAAATAAAATGAAGGTGAGTATTTTTTAACTTTATTTTACAGGCTATTTTTCTAAATATATTTTAATGACCTAATTATGACTTTTAGGTAGAGCCATTGATGCAGACATTCAATTTGGCTGATAGAATCTAACATCTCAAGGACACTTATTTTCTTCCAAGGTGGATTTATACATTAATACTGCTTCTAATAAATATATAGCCTAAAAAAAGCTCACTTTTCATACTTGTGTTGTTAACTTACTTTATGATTCAGAGACCCATGACTACTATGCTGGATAATTTCTTAATACATCTCTGCACTTGTATATAAGTTTAATTTCTACCCCATGTATCAAGATAGTTCTTCCCTGTGTGGCTTAAACTCCATGACAAGTGATGATTGCTCAAAGTTGTGGGTTACATAGACAATGTATATTCTTCCTGCTGATATTTCAAATAGGCAGAAGATCTGGTATAAGAAAGACTTTCATATTCTGTTTTCTTCCCCTGACTTCTGACAGATTCTGCTTACCAGATGTTTTCTTTCTTACTGCAAAAAGGCAATGTGGTCCTGCTGGCTGAGGCATGTTTCTTGTGTGCCAGCCAACAACCGCAGGACTGATACAGAGCGTACAGAAGAAGGACGGCAAGGGGTGCAAGCTGTTCCTCCATTTCTAACCCCTTCCAAAAGTGGATAGTGAAACTAGTTTAATTCCTGTTTGACCTATGGCTTTTCTTGGCAGCTGAGCCAGAAATGGCTGCATAGACTCTGTTCTTATATGTTAAACATAGTGCAAAGATGTAGGCTACTTATATACCTCCATCTTGTGGAAAACTCTTGTTTTAATCTGTTAAGAAGTAGCCCATTCCCATCTACACAAGCCTCTTTAGTCTTGTTCATAAACAGGTGGTGTTTCTTTAATGCTTTACTTTTAAGCCACCCTGTGCAATTATAGCCTATTTTTCCTAACTTTGTCCACTGTGTGTCCACACATAATCAAGAACTGTAAAGAACAAGCTTGTTTCTATTGGGGTTTTCAAATATTTTGAGATACAAAAATTTGGGAATAGAAGGTGATGCAGTGAAGTGGCACTGCACCTCTGCTTTTTAAGGAGAATTCTCCCGCTTGCATCCTTCCCCTCTTTCCATGGGGAAGCAGTAAAGCTGGCATCCATATTTGTTTTGTCTTGCCTAGAACCATTTGCTAGGCACCGTCCTGGTTGATGCCATTTATGTGCAAAGAGGCCTTTTCAGTACAAGTTAATTTTGTCTGAGAGCTTGTAAACTCTCTCCTTTAGTTTTGTGATTCTTCTGGAAGATTACGTGCTTGTAGTCTTTCTCTGGATGTGGTGGTCTGTGCCAGTACTCTCATTTTGTCCTTGTTTGTGAAGAAGTTAGCAATTCCATCTTGCAAATCTTATATTTCCAGCAAGAGAGGGTTACTCTTTGCACTGATCGCAGGTTTTTTCCAGCAGTTTTTTTTCTCCAAATCCAAGAAGATAACCATCCCACCTACTGAGGCCTTAGAAGATTTCTGATTTTCTCTGAATTCTTTCAAAATTACTTTCTTTTCTTTTCCTGTTTAAGGACCCTTATATAATTTCCATCTCCATCTTGTCAAACTTCTTTTATTGACTTCCACAGCTGACCCACTCTGCACTCCTTGCCTGGTGTCCTAAGGAATTTACGAAGGATGTCATAAGACAAGGAATAATAACTTGTGATTGAGGAACTGAAACCCTATATGCAGTGTACTTTTTCTGAGATCTAAACATTTCAACAGATACAAATTGTGGATTTTTTTTAAATTTTCCTGTGGAAATTATGTTACTTTCTAAAGTATGAATGGGAGGTATAAAGAAGACAGAGCCAGGTGCTTTTCAGTGGTGCCCAATGACAAGACCAGAAGCAATGGGCACAAACTGAAACACAGGAGGGTCCGTCTGAACATCAGGAAATGCTTTTTTACTGTAAGGGTGACTGAGCACTGGCACAGGTTGCCCAGAGAGGTTGTGCCATTGCTCTCCTCGGAGGTATTCAAAAGCCATCTGGACAACTGGCTGTAGGTGGCCCTGCTTGAGCAGGGGGGTTGGACCAGATGACCTGCAGAGGTCCCATCCAACCTCAACCATTCTGTGATTCTGTCAACCCTATTATTCAAAATCCTAAAAATGGAATTAGTTTGTTCTGAATTAGAAGGAGGAAACACCTGTGGCAAGAGCAGAAGAAAGAAGGTCTGTATGAGTGAAAAACATGATTTTCTAAGCAAAGATTCAGTGCTAGGCTGAATAGCATGAGCAGCATAGCATTTGAGGTCAGGAATGTCAGGTTAGAAAAATTTCAGAAGTATTTTGTTCTTTTATATTTTTTTTAAATGAATATTTTCCTTTTTTGTAAGCACCGTTAGTCCTTTAGTTAACTTGACAAAAAGAAAGGAACCCAACAGAATTGCTCTTGTGATTTTCATTTTGGCCCCCAAACCTTTCATGATTCTCCCTTCTAACACCACATCTGGCAACAATGAAGTTGAAATATTTATTAAAAGTTCTGAAGGTCAGTCAGTCTAAGTAGTGCAGTGAACTTCATCATTGTCATTCATTTAAAACTCAGAACTCGTATCACCTTTGCAGGAACATGACTAACACTGACAGATGAATGGCACTATTTTTCTTGGTGCTAAAATACACCTTTTAAGATCTCAGACATATCGGCATTAGCTTCTAGTCCATGAGATGCGCAGTGACATAAAAGCAAGAACATTTGCCACAGAACTGGGAGTGAGTTGTTGGCTGAGTTTAGCAGCAAGGGAACCTGGAGAGGATCAGCTCTTTGCTCAGTACTAGCTCAGTGCTGTCAGTGGGACTTTAAATGGAAGAGTTGTGTACTACACCTTTGTAACAGAACTACTGAAGGCTAAATCAGATATCTTGATTTTTCTACACTCTGTTCAAAATACATCTGGTGAGTGATTTCATTTTGATTTAAAAAAAAAAAACAAACACCATGACCTAGAACTGTGTGTAAAACTTGAAGGCAAGACAGCAGGTTTGAGGAATTAGTTTTTATCCCAAAGAAGCTTGAAGACAAAAGCTGTCTCAAAATAATGTACAAATGAAATAAATGTAAAGAGCAAAGACTTACTTTTAGTAAGACTGCATGGTTTTTAATGATGGTAATAAAACGTAGTCAGTTCAAGAGATTAAGGTTATATCATGAAATCACTTACTCATTTTCTTATGTCATTGCATGCAAAATGGACAGATTTACAAAGTTAAGATGGAATTAACAATATTAACTAGAATTTTGCTTTTGTCACCCTGCACATGATAAAATCAAGTTTTGAAAATCGTGCATATTTTTAAACATTGTCATGACTACGCTAGTTCTAGACCTGCTCTAGCTAGTCAGGTGTGAGTACAGAAACATTTTGGGGCATATTCGTGCAACAAGTATCTCCAGTCTCCCTGTTACATCCTGTTACATTTAGTTTCATGACTTGTAGAGCTGTAGGTTTTAACTTCTGTTATGTACTACAGGAGGCTCTAACTTTTCTCTTTCTTAAAGAATGCATGTCTGTTTGTATAACAAGGCTGCATGCATGTGAACACACAAAATTCACAGAGCTCTGGTTAGCTGTGGGTATGAATTAGCAGAATGGTAAAATAGCAAATGTGATGGTGGAAGTTAGACGGAAGCAGTAGATACAGTCTCTCCACAGCCTGCATCATGACTAAAAAGGTGGAGGGAACTAACATTAAATGTTTAAAAGTTTATTGGGTGACTCTTCCTTACTATGTGTTTGTATCTCTCTCTTTGCTACAGAGGAAGATTAGCTACCTTGCTTAAATCAGGTGCCCAGCATTTAGATGACAGGCTCTTGGTGGGACAAGAAGGCCTGCCTTGCCCAGGGAACTCTAGTCAGGACAACGAGAAAGTAAACGTTCTCTCTGTACATGCAAAGGATTTCAAAGGTGTTGGGGGGATTGGGATTTCAAAGGTGTTGGGATCAAGAAAGCCTTGACTCTGCAACTGGCAAATATGTCACAATACAAAAATAAAAATAATTGAACATAATAATAATTGTTGGCTGACAGCTGGCTGCATATGAGCCAGCAGTGTGCCCAGGTGGCCAAAAAGGCCAATAGCATCCTGGGTTTTATCAGAAATAGTGTGGCCAGCAGGACCAGGGAAGTGATCGTCCCTCTGTGCTCGGAACTGGTGAGGCCGCATCTCGAGTACTGTGTTCAGTTTTGGGCCCCTCACTACAAGAAGGACATCGAGGTGTTGGAGCATGTCCAGAGAAGGGCAACGAAACTGGTGAAAGGTCTAGAGCACAAGTCTTAATGAGGAGCGGCTGAGGGAGCTGGGCTTGTTTAGCCTGGAGAAAAGGAGGGGAGCATTGGAAGAAGCTGCCCAGGGAAGTGGTTGAGTCCCCATCCCTGGAGGTACTGAAAAGACGTGTAGATGTGGTGCGTAGGGACATGCTTTAGTGGTGGAATTGGCAGTGCTAAGTTAATGGTTGGACTTGATCTTAAGGGTCTTTTCCAGCCTAAATGATTCTATGAATATCTAAATTTTGTTTCACCATTCTGTAAATGTGTGCATAAAGTAATGAGTAGAGGAGAACGAGCTGATGAAATTTAGACTTTGAAATGACTGTAACAAGAATTCTTCTACAAAAGCTAAACAATTACAGGGTTGGAAGTTAGGTGTTCTCCCATGGCCAAACCTGGCTCTTTGGCTGAGAACCACCAAGGTAAAGTGGACAATTTGGAGGACAGAGGAAGGTATCTCGGGGTTCTGCCTCAGACCTAATGCTGTTACAGGAGGTGCTGGCAAAGCGTCCCGCTGCCAGTGCAGCCTTATTTCAGTTCCCTGGACTGTACTACACACACGCTGGTAGCTTAAAGAGCATAGCTAGCCAATAACCTGAAGTTTTTGCTGGAATGTTTACATTAAGAAAGTGATTTTACCTTTCTTCATGCAAACCTTTTTAACTGTATGTCAGCCAAAAGTGGATGAAACCTGAACTGTTTAGAAAAATCTGGCCTTTGAATGTTGAGCCTCTGAGCAGCGCAGCCATGCATATTCACACTTACATGGCTGTTAACTCTGCCTCGTATCCTGAGGCAGGAGTTTCAGCAACAGAGGAAAAGACATATATTTTCCAAGCAGACTGATAAGCCTTCACATTAAAGCTGTCAAGTGGATTTTCAGGGTAGCAAATAAAAATCCATGTGTTTCAGAAATGGTTTTGTTTTAGAAACTTACTGCTTATTACTTGATACTACCTTTCAATTGTTTTTTCCCCCTGTTTTTATAGAATTATCTCTGTTTTCATTACATTCCTGGCTGTTGCCTCACTTTTTTCTCAAATGTTCGTTTTATGGCATAATAAATAATACAAACTATGCATGTTTCTTGGATTTATGCAGTATGTTTGAAAAGAACTGTTGCCTCTGTTTAACTATAGGTACTACATTCACTTATTGATGTTCCTATCAATAAAGACCTCATATTGCAAAAGATACGACACAATAATTCGAGAATTTGTTTTCTTTCTGACGGCCTGTTCAGTAGCCTGTTGCTTCATTGGGTGCCTCTGGGAAACTGATTTTGGGTCTTAACATTTTAAAAAGCACATTCTGAAGATTAACAAAAAACAGTATGAAAAAGTGAAATTGGCTTTTCTGGGAGCATGCACACCATTTTGTTTTAGATGATTTTGCCAATACTAGCAGCACTGCTCAAGAGTTTTCTTTGGATCTCTATGAGACTATCCATTTTATCCTTCAATATTGGTCTAGAGGGTAGAATAAGCTCGAGATTTAGATTGAAATCTCAAATATGTATGCAAATGTTCACACCTTTCAATAGTATTGCAGTATTCTTTCATGAACTGAGAAATAGTCCTTGTTATCTATATGTTGTTGTAAATATTGAATTGGGCTTGTTTCATCATGGACCCAAAAAAAGGGATTTCTAAACTTGGCATAAAATATTTTGAAAATGCATGAGATAAAATAACTATACCCACTGACTAATGACCTGATAGATACTGGTTTCTTTCTTACCCACAGTTTCAATTGAAAGTGAAGTAATTGTGGACAGTAATATGTACCTGGTAGGTCTGAGCCCCTGCAGTCCCAGAACTAAATCTTTGCCCTTTTACAGTGACAGAGATTGTAGTGTGATGTGGCTATTCACATTTTTACATTTCTATGGGTTTTAGTGTCTTCCACAGAGTTTGATGTTGTCTGAACATCGTAGTACAAAAAAGCTTCTTAGACTAGCTTTACACTTTGGAAGGATCTGCATTTGTACAAATTAGCAGCTTTATCCTGTAAGTAGGTAACTGCAGAAGTTAACTAGCGGTGATTACGGTCTGTGCTGTACCACTCTTCCTCAATTGTATTTCTTCCTCTTCCGAATAGAGTATTTATTTTGTGATGAGCTTAGCTGGGCTACAGTTGCATTCTTCTGCATATCTGTGTTCGGTGCATTGGTTTTGCCGTTATGCTGCAGATTGAAATTTAGTAGCAGAGCCAGAGGCTGATGTTCCACTACTGGCTATCGGTGGAAGAAAGTCTTAGTTACCTCTCCCCAACCCTACCACAGCTCAGTGTTGCCTCAGTAAAACTCTGGGAACTACTATTTGAATGCCAGAATTATTTTCCAGGCGTCTTGTTACGTTATTGGTGTCACTCATTCTTAAAGAGTTTATAATTCTTTGTTCCTCCATAGCTGTGCCGTAGTGGCATTCCAGTGTCTTTTACTCAGATGCCAGACCTCAGGGATTTAAATACCTTTTAAAAAATGATATTTAAGTGCATGTAAAATTTTACTTAGACTTTCTGATGTAAAGTTCTGCTTTTTGTGCTCCCTTCCTTACAGTGTGTCGTCAGAGAGAGACATTTCTCTTCCAAGACTTGGGACTTTTATCTCTGAAAATCTAATGTTGGTAATTGTCTTAACAAGCATCAGATCCACAAAACACATCCTGTTAGAAAGAGAAGAATAAATATGCTTATATATGGTTTGCTAGGAGAGGAACCTCATTCCTTATAAGCAAGAAAGTGTGTGTATGAGAGTGGACCCCAGTATAAAATTCTTTTGCAGACAGATTCAAACTCTCGTGGTTATGGTATAAATGCACGTTTCAAAAGATGGAAAGGAACAGATGAGAACGAAGAACAAATCTTGCAGAACGAATCTGCAACCTTCATCCCTTCCATTGATTTGCTTGCTTTTTCATTCATACATATCGAGCACTTTTCCCACTTCTAAGTAATGCAACTGTCCCTAACTCATGCCAATAAATATTTTACACTGGACAGTTACTGCGTAGATACAGCATGTGAAATTAAGTTTCATAAAGAAACATTAATCCAATTACTTTTTCCTTGTGCAGGCCATATATTATGAAAACTTTACAATATGTACGATAGTATATTAGGATATTTAAATAAGAAAATGAAATGAAAAATATGTACAAAGCAACCAGAAAACATTAACATTGCCATTTGCCTTTATTTTAATTGTACAACCTAAAGGTGGTATTAACACATGATTATGCATTTAATTTTCTAGTTTGATTAAAAACAATTGCTTGTGCTTATTCATAGTTTAAGTGGTTCCAATTGGCTCTTGAAGTCTTTCACTTCAGTGAAGCAAATGGGATGTGGTAGACTTGAGTTCCAATCTTCATTGCTCATTTCACTTTGACCGATGAGTTTTCTGCAAGCTCGGGTTAACAAGGCTCATAGATATTAGTTTACAGAGTAGGGCTATATAATATTAAAAATTATCCTTTTAGAATTGATAGCTTGTTGATATGACACATTATTGAAGCAGTCTCTAGAACTGTAAGGCTTATTTATTAGCCTTCATTCAAAATATTTGAGAAATGAATTAGTGAATGCTGTTCAGAAACGATTTTAGGTATCATTCAGCTCTACTAAAACTGAAGCAGATTCCAGCTTCCAAGTCTTTTTTTTTTCAGTTGCTCATAACTTTTCTTTTTAGTGATCCCAGCAGCCAAGGGGGGATGTGGAGGAGATATGATCTTGCCAAATTTCTTTTGGCTGTTTTAAATGTAATTTTGTTCAAAACGTGTTTGGAATTGCATTACAAATTAAAAAAAAAAAGACAAAGCGTAGTATCTGCACTAATACAATTTAAGAAGTGTTGAAATTACTTTCTTACTGTGTAGCAATCGCTCCCAGCAGTTGGTGAAAAAAATAACCTGAGGAGTTTCTTTCCTCTCTGTTCTTTCTATTCACAGTTACACTAGTTGAAACCTTTTGCTAACTCAGCTGACATACCGGCATTTTCAAAGGCGTTGTGGGAATGTCATCCACTTGCAGAACAATGTGAATAGCTTCAGAGTCTGACCTGTTGTGTGCGCAGGGGAATGTGTCACTCTTGAAGCATCGCTACCTTAGGGAGGCAGCTTGGCAGTAGTTATAATGGCCAATGATGCTACAAAATTTACAATGGCAAACGAAGAATATTATACATGATAGAAACAGGAGGGTTATTTAGATAGGCATAATATACTGTAGTTACTGAAGTATAAATGACTGTGAAAGAAAGGGCCAGATTTTTCTCAAGCTGTGTCTGCTATATACCATACGTTGTATTTAAAGGAGACGGAATCGTGGTAAACAATCGTAGGCAGCTTACTGCAGAAGGTGAGGATGTATGGGAGACAGGGAGCCAGTGAAATAACCAGATAGTCTTTCTGACTTGGAGAGTGGGGGATGTGGCAGGAAGGAAGGAAGCTGCCCAAGCCATTGGAGTTACTTGCTGCTATTTTGGTCACTTGGGAATATTGGCAGTTGGCAGAAGCTGAAAGCAGCCCTAACCCCTGCAAGCTAACACTACTTTAGTTGTCTGTGTCCTGATCTGGAGTACCTTCGCTTTTCAAAAAGTAGTTAATAATCAAAGCCCAGAAGTAAACACCCATTTTTTTTAGAAAACAATCCTAGCTGAAAGGTGATGCATTCACAAACACAACGCTTCTGGTCTCAGTGTGGCTTGTAAGTTCAGTCCTGTCTCAGAGGAACAGGACTGTCGTTTCCTGGCTTGCCAAGTCCATCCCCCAACTATTCCCAGCAACTGTATCATATAATTCTGTTCTGAAACTGAATAAGTTTTATCTAAAACAGGGTTTAAAAAAAGTCACCCTCACAACTCAGCTTAAAAGGCTGAAAACTATCTAACTCTAGCTTGCATATATTTAGGGCAGTTTGCAAAACCAAAGTTTGTTGGTATTTAGTATAACCCACTCTGTGACCCTCCTTAGCAAAGGAAATCTGGTGAGATCTTACCCTGGAGTCACAATAGTAGCTTCCCTTTTTCTGGTTTCATTTGGTCTCCCAGGGAGAAGTAATAGTCTCCCATGTGACAGTGAGAGAGGGAGATGTTCACCTTAAGGACATGCATTGAAAATAAATCTGAAACACATTTCCCCACACATAACCCAGCTCTTTACATTGAAATTACCCTTTGGATTTTAGAGTGGTTGCAGAAAGTCTGCGAGCAAGTCTTGGGCTACTAAGACCATCAAACGGCTTATCCTGTTCTTGAGATTTGTTTCAGTAGAAGGTGCAGGAAATATAGATTTAATTCTTTTATTCAAACTCAGTAGATGGTTTGGGACAATTAATTTCCAATTGTTTCCCAGTAGAGCAGATTTACTTGTATATTAATGAGGCACAGGTGTTAGGCCCCTGGTGCCTGCATGCCTGGGAGGCATATTTAGGTTGTTTATCTAGTCAGCCATAGGTACTGCAAAGTACTCAAGCTTGCCTTTAACAGTTTATACAGTGAGGCTTTTTAATTTTTTGATGTTTTTTTAAATTTGCTAGCACCTGTTAAAATTTTAAAACTGATCATGTAGAAAGAAGTAGGAGTGATTTCAATAGTAAATAGCACTAAATGTTAAAGAAAGTCATCTTCTATTATGCTTAACTGCCCAGCTTGGCATTAAGAAGAAAAGAAGGTTCATTTAAGCAAATATGTCATGTGAGGAGCTAATACAGTCAACAGTGTACTTTTCTGTTGCATATTTTTGGAATAGGTACTTCTTTGTCTACAGCTGAAACATGAATGTGCTTATATTAATATTCATTTTTCTTGTTTATTCACTGAACTGCAGTACCAACATTTTAGAGGAAATGGAATAGCCTCCATAGACATTATGAATTTCAGTAGCTGGCATAATTATAGCGATCTACATATTCATTAAATCCAAAGAAGAAATGTGTCCAAAAAGACAGCCATGCGTTTAGAAATGGTACACAACTAAATACATACATTTAAAAAAGTTCCTTTCCTCTGCTTATCCAAAATTGTGTAGTGTCATATAGTCCTTAAATCAGCTAAGACTTTTTTGTTGTTGTTTAAATGTTCATTCCTTTTGCTTTTGCACACAGTAAAGAATGGGAAGAACTATTTGTAAACAACAATTACTTGGCAACTATACGGCTGAAGGGGATTAATGGGCAGCTGAGAAGCAGCAGGTTCCGTAGTGTTTGCTGGAAGGTAAGAAGAGAAAATATTTATTTACAGTTTGTGGTTGCAATATATCAACACATTACCTGATGCGCTGGAAGATTATTGATGCAAAGAATCATGAATTTTCCAAAAGACTTCATCCCAATGTTTTCCTACTCATTTTTATAATTCATAGGACATTTGCTAATCATATTGAGCTGCCTTAAAGCTGAATTGCAGATGATAGCAAAAGATTCCTAGGAAAGAATCTCTTTGTGCTGGGTGGTGTGTTTAGAACTGAGTGCCACACAGCCATCTCTCTTCTCGGTCTCTGTGCAGTGAAATCGTGCACTGGAAATAAAAAGGCAGTTTGTCTCACAGTTTATGTTTTGTGGAACTTGGGACTCCTTTAAAATCAGTCTGATGCTTCTGCTAGCAGCTTTTCCCAGTCAACTGAGAAAATGAGGACCAATCCATCTTGTAATGACTGGACAGAGAGAGAAGCCAGGTCTTCCCATCTTAAAACATACCAGGTCCTCAGAGGTCGCTTACTGTATTTTTTAAAAGTTGCAGGGGAAGGAAGAGAGAAAGAAAGCAAAGTAATACTGAGATGTTGTATGAAGTCCAACAGAATTTTGTTGCACTGGCATCATGTCTTCTGTTCTGCACTAACTTTGATAGTAGAGAACGTTTCCCTAGCAGAGATGCTGTATGTTAACACTGGTAATTTAAATTACCTCACTTGGAATTTCTCAAGCTTCACTTTGACACAAAGACCTACAAAAGGAAGATGAAAATACTCTTTGTATATGAACGAAAGAAATTTGAAAATTGAAGCTTGACGTTTGAAATATATGTCCCATTGAACAAATTTTAAGTTAATGAAAATACTTTCTTCAGGAGGCCAGATGAATATATGCCATAAGCATTGTTTTATCAGTGCACTTCTTCTTGAGCCTCTGTATTAGGAGGCCGTAACTCAAAACCCTGAACTAACAAAATCATCAAGTCCCTCACTGTCCACTAATTAAATCAAGTAGTGGTTTTATTTTAGAAATAAGGCTGGTTTTATTTGTATGTCCCAGTACGGGTTAGGGCTCTGTTTTCGACTGCCTGCTTTAAAAATATTAGAAATTTTTTTGTTGAGTTCTGAAATATTTAAGTGTTTTTAGTAATTTGGGAATGTTTTTTGTTTGTCAGTATTTACTGTTTCATAACACTTTATAATGTGTAAATAAAAACATTTAAAAAGCAAGAAAATACTCTGGGTTTTTTCCTTATTTTATATGCAATTAAATAGTATTTTCCTATAGAGGTTTCTTTCTAACCCTTTTTAAACAGAAATGTGAAAGAACTGAGATATAGGCATTTTCAAGGACTTTTTGCAAAATCAACTCTTTGTCTTGCAGAATTCTAGAACATGTTACTTTTCTATAGACTAAGATTTTTCCCTTTCCACGTTCCTTAGGTAGAGTATATCTCTGAGTGCTTAGCTTCTGCTCTTCGTTCATGTTTGGTTTTAAGCATGTTGCATTAGCTCATCAGAGTTATGTAAATAGCTTCAAGTTTTGTATATTTATTTTCATCTCTTCTTTGCATTTTGTTTCTGCCTTGGAAGTCTCAATCAACGTTACTGAAGTTGTGACGGTTTACAAAGCTTGAGTTTGTGGCTTCAGGGTTTTTTAATGCTTTATTTACTACTGTAGAACTGTTGTTGTTTCTAGCTTCTTATTTATTGACTGGAAAGTACTAAAGCCAGGAGTATTTTATAGGTCTTTGCTTTCTCCTCCTTATGTGTAGAGTACTTGCTTCTCCTTTCTGAGATGGTTTATGCTGTCTGGTAGGATTTATATGGAAAGCTATGTTAAATTGATTAAACTTAATGGATTTATTTTGTTTTGTTGATAGTTATTTCTGGAAGTTCTACCCCAAGACAGAAGTCAATGGATTAAAACCACTTCAGACTTAAGAACTTCTTACAATAAGATCAAAGAAATTGTAAGTTGGTACAAAATAGGTTCTCTCCTCTCATGCATTGACATAGGTATTAATACTTACGATATAACAGAAGAGGATTTGATTTTTTTCTGTTTTTACCCAGCACATTACAAACCCTCGGAAAGCAGGACAGCAAGATCTGATAATCAACAACCCACTCTCTCAGGACGAGGGGGTAAGTTGACCCTTGGTTCTATCAACATATGTGCTACTAAAATTCTCATCATCATCATACTGACACAAGTGAGTTCTTGCTGAAGAAGGAAAAATGGCAGGTGCTAAAATCTCCCTCCTAAATTTCCTAACTGATTTGTGTTAACAGTGGTTCACAGGCTCTGCTGAACAACCAGAAATGCACGCTTCCAGGTTAATATCTGATTTTTTCAGGGCTTATCATAGGGAAGGCTGTGATGAACAAAAAATTGGTGCTGGACTATACGTCTAGTTTCACAGCATATACTTTCTTTGACTGATACGCTTTTTTATTGCTGTGTGTTTTCATTTTATATGCAAAATGGCTCTAATTGAAGGAGTGTTTAAATAGTCAATATGAAGGGAATGCTGTTAACAGCAAATACTTAAGAACCCTCCTCTGGAAGACTGTTCAGCTTTGGAAGTTTTTCTCCAGCAAAAATAGAATTGTTGTATGTCTGAGTCGTCTACGTGCTGAGTTAATGTCTAAAGCACTAGGCTGCAAAATATGCATTTCTTCCAAGGTTTTTAATTCTTTTTCTTTATACAGTTAAAAGAAAAAAAAGTTTCTTTTCTAATCAAAAAGCAGCCAGCTGCAAAATGACAGATCCAGATTTTAAAGAAATACTGAAAATGTGGTAGAAGTATTTGGCCTGACTGTCATTAAGTGCAGAGTATCCAGCTCTCACTGAAATTAATGGGACCACCTAGTAGCTTGGTATTTTCAAAGTCATGACCCTCTGATGAGGTTTTACATCGAGATTTGGGAGCTTAATTTTAGGTAGGCTTTTTTTTTTTTTATGCTGCATTTTATGATACCTGAAAAGCTGTTAGGTATTTTATAGCACATATCTGTAAGCTTCTGTGTTAATTATGTTACCATTTCTGAAAATTCTTTTTATCACATTTTCAAAATAACTTAATACCATGAAAATAATTTGTTTGGCTGCATTTAAGAGATTTACACCTGGAAAGACTGTCGCAGATATCTTTGATACTGCTTGTGTTTCCATTTTGTTCACAAAAATGGAAGCCCATATTTTGTTTGTATTTAGTGTGGTACTCTGCTTCATATTTAACATAGAAGGAGTGATGGGTTTGCTTGTGGAAACATGGAAGCATAGATCATAGAGACATTGGTGGCTCCGCAGCCAGTATGACTGTGCATGCCATCAAACCATTCTTGCATCCAGCTGGACAGAAAGTTGTGTCAAATGTAAAAGATTTAAAGTGTTTCTGCTGTAGTTTGTGATTATACACAGTGGCACAACTTTCTTGCTGCCTTTGATGACTTTAGGAGATAGAAGACAAAGGTTAACATGTCAGAGTATGTGGCAGGGGATTAATCTATAAAACAAAGCCATGGGCCAAACCAGGCATAGGAATGAAGAGCAAAGTGCCTCTGAGCCTCTGTAGCGACTTAAGGTTTTACCCTTTCAGTGTCCCAGGTTTTGCTTCCTTTTCGCAATGGAGATTGTGTTTCCTTCGTCCTTTGCTCTGATGGACCAGGGTGGGAGCAGGGGCAGGGGAGTTTCAAAATGTGATCTAGCTGCATGAAAAGAGCTACAAGTTAAAAGGATAATAGTTTTACTTAAGACATTGTCAAGGATATAAATACTTCTAAAGTTTGGGGTTTTTTTCATAGTTTGTAACACAAATATAGAAGCTAATTAACATTTTCTTTTTTGTTATTTTACTTTCCTTCTCCTAGATAACATTAATTTACTTTCTCTTTTCTTTCTGTGGAACATAAGCCATCACGGCAATGAATTGTTTACAGGGGAGCAAGAAATTCTGAAAGTATTGTAGCCACTCTCTTTGTACAGTATTTCATTCACTGACACTGCTGCTCTCTGAAAACTAACTTGCGTGAAAAGACTGCTATAGATTTTGTTCCTTCTGTATTTTGATCAATATGGCCATCCCTTTACAATAAAGAATAGGCTTTACAATACTTCTTCTGGAGCATACAAACAACATTTGCTGACTTCTTTCAGGTTAGCTTTTGCAAAATATTGGTAAACAAGGCACGGAAACCAAAGAAAGAGTGGAAATGGTCGTAAGCACAGATATAGAAGCTAAACCTACTTCAAACTCTTTTATTTAATATTTTTTTATTTGAATAGTTGACAGTGAGCTTTAAGTACCTTGGTTTTCTCTATCAGAACTTTCTTAGAATGGCCAGTCTTCATCTGCACTGTGTATATGTACCATTAGTATAATGTCATTTTCATAATAGGTATTTGATCATCATACGTTCCTTATTCAATTTTGCCTCCACTAAGACAAACTAGCTTCCTTCCAGACAATTTCTTAGCATGGAAATTACAGCAGCTTCCCATTAGAGTCCGTACATTCATAGGAGAAATGTAGTACAGTATGGCGATATAGACCTTTTCCTGTGAGTGAACTACTGAATTTCTTTCAGTTGAGCTGCTGGTTCTGGTAAGTTTGAATTTACTCTGCCTTTCTAAATATTTTTTATAGACCCCTTACAAGTAACTCACAGACCTGCAACCATCCAGTGAGCAAATGGAGTGAGCCTAGAACAAGGATCCAGGAACTTGAATGTTTTAATCTCTGATCTGAACTGACTTTCTCAGATACATTAGGCTGGTCACCAGCATTCTTTTTCACCCATAAAATATTGATATACCTACCTACCAGGAATGTTGAGGATGAATTAGTTAATATTTGTATAGTACTTTGCTGATGTAGTATATAAGCCATAAGTATTAGTAGAAGTCTGTGTTTCATACAATTATTTTTCCTTATTTCAGAGTCTTTGGAATAAATTTTTCCAGGATAAAGAGCTTCGAGCAATGATTGAACAAGATGTGACAAGAACGTATGTATATCTTTAAAGAAATTTCTATATATAAATTTAGATTCTGCATTTTTATGTGGTATATGTTATATTGTGTTTTCTTGACTTTGGTTAGTGTAAATGTCAGGATTGTTGAACATGAATGTGTAGAAACATACATTAAATGTATAAAAATACAGCGTTCTTGGAGTGAAAAATGAGAAAATTGAGTTAAACATTAAACCCTGGAGATTTATTGGTATCATTGAAGAAAAGCTCTTCTAAATTAAGATATTAGGAAGTGTATTACTATGTAAAATTTAAAGTAGAGTTTTCCATATGAAGCAAAGAGAAGGTAAGAGAAACTGAAAGGTCTTGTAACTAAATTATGATCATAATGAAAGATTGAACAGATGACTTTCTTTAATTCTTAACACTTATTCAATCAGTAATAAAAAAAGCAGTTTGTAATTAGTAAGGGAAATGTCACTCATCTAGAAAAGTTAAGCATTTCTATTTTTATTTGTCACTTTTCTAGTGTTATTTGTCACATATGCCTTTTAAAATTTGTCCTAATATTACTGTCATTATGTTTTCATCTTCTTGGCCCTTAGATCATTCCTGTCTAGGAACTTGTTGGAGTTAAAACACTCAGTTCCTGAAACCATTTCTTTTCAGAGTGGAAGCATTGACTGATGTGTAAATCTAATTAAATTCAGTTACTGGTTTGCTACCATGTGAAATTTTACTGTATTGCAAATATTTTTCCTTATAACTTGAAAAAAGTGATGATAGTCATAGATTTTACAAATCCCATGCACACACATTTTAATTTACAGAAACAAAGTCATGCAGAAGAAATCATTGCTGTCTGGTTTTGGAATATTTTATATGTCCATCCCTAGACCCATTCTTGAATGCATTTTGCCATGAGATGTATAATTAAAATCTGAGTATGCTTTCATGTGCATTCTCACAGATGGTATTTTTTGTTTGTTAAAGGAAACAGCTCAGGATGTTCTAAGTTTAAAATATATACATATCTAAACTGTAATTGGAGAATGAAAAGTTGTATGGAGGTTGTGTTGGATGTAAGACTTTTATTTAAAAATATATATATGCACAAAGTCCAGGCTCTCACAGTGAGTAATATTCACTAATATCAGTAACAGTGACTAAAGAAATTTCCATTTATGTATTTATACAAAATAATGTCTACTTGAACCAAGAGCAGCATCCATTATGTGTCATCAATATCAAAATAAGTTAAGCAATGAAGGAGCAAAATTTATCAAAGTAACATGAATTTATTTGATAAACTACATGCATTTATATAGACACTTGT
This sequence comes from Nipponia nippon, assembly GCF_047370975.1. Classification (NCBI taxonomy): domain Eukaryota; kingdom Metazoa; phylum Chordata; class Aves; order Pelecaniformes; family Threskiornithidae; genus Nipponia; species Nipponia nippon. The sequence goes on from NW_028262290.1 coordinate 127,839,654, forward strand.
TTGCCTAATCATAAAACATAGTGTTCATTTTATGTATACATATGTATCTGTTTGTAAACTATCATTAGTGTAAGAAGCAGTAACTTCTACATTCCTTGGCTTTGGAATGTAAGTACCCTCTTTTTAATGTTGTCCTTTTCATTTCCATTCTTGAAATAAATTCCTGGAGTTACAATTTAAATATTTGTCCTTAACTTACAATGCTTTTTATTAAAGGTTAAAATAATTGAGTATTGTATTCAGTTACCATAATCATTACCTTCTAGCTTCTCTTTGTTATTTAATGAATGTTTTTATATTCTTTGTCATTGAGTTCAGTACTCCATCATCCAAGAGCATCAAGTAAATAATGCTGTAGAGAGTGATGCTAACTGCACACAGAGTAGCAAACCAGAGTCCCATCTGTCGAAGCAGTAAAAAGTTTACTCTATAATGTTTTTATTAGAATTCTCTGAGGTGTAGTAATAATAAATGGGAAAAGTGGGTAGAAATATGCTTTTAAAATTGGTATTGGTTTAAATTGTTTTAAATTTCAGAATTCTGTTACCTAAAGGGAACTGTGATAAAGTTTGTTCGTGTGTGTGTGTTTATATGCATTTTGTGAATCCTTCTCTCACCTAATAATTAGATTTGTAAAACATAGATTCTCACAACTGGGCTAATAATACTTTAGAGTCTATGTATCTGAAGACTTCTAGGACACAAATCGTCTCTTCCTAGAGTAAATGTCTAGTATAGGTCTGATGAATCACACTGTAGAGAAGTATGTTTTTCTTCAGTAATTATAAAAGGCTTCCAGCTCACCTGGACCTAACTAAACTGTAGTCACCCAAAGTCAGGCGAGAGTAATCCAAGCTATAATGTCTAAATATAATTTTTTGCCTGTTGCATAAT